>NC_136691.1:41157436-41549078 GCF_947650265.1 Symphodus melops | reverse complement strand
GGTCGTATCATAGATTGTCAAGAGTAGTGAGTTTGGAAGACTGCCAGTTTAAATCGTGAGCCATAATGGTAAAAAAGAAGAAGAAGAAATGAAGTCATTCCTTACCGTCAAGGTGCTCTTGCACTTTGTATGTCGCCCTCATTTGCCCCAGAAGAGCTGAAAATGTGTTTTTGTTGCTCAGCCTAGGTTTAACTGTGTAATGGTTCAGAAGAATGGAAAAAGACATGCATGTCTCAAAAGATTTAAATAATCAATTAGTTCAGTATCTTCTATATAACATCACATTCAGCCTCCATCTCCATCCAATCAGGAATCATACTTCTGTCATCCAGGCTGTAACTTTTCCTTCAGAGGACCAAAAGGAAGGGAGCGCAGGGTGAAAGATGGAACAATACTGCCATCTAGTGCTCACAGACAAATCAGGCACATTTTGAGAAAGAATGAGGAGGTGGGAATTGGGAGTCTGCACCTTTTGTTGGATAATTGCTGTAGGGAAATGGTTTGGAAGAGGAATAATTAGCAGCTTTATTAGTCAGGGCTTACTATCACTGGGGACTCACAATTACAATTTCTGTAATGATTACTTGTTGCAGCACATAATTTTGTTCATTCAGGAGCACTGGCATTCATTCCTGATTGTAGTAATTTTGTGGTAAATTATTGTATTCTATGTCACACTCTCTCTTTTTCAGGAGACCAGAATACGTGCATCAGAGAAGGACCCTCACAGTAAAGTTCAGAATATCTGTATCAGTAACCATTACGGGGGTGAGGAGGTCACACACACTCTCACCACAGACAGCCGTGAGGACACACACCGGTGGATGGAGGCCTTTTGGCAACATTTCTATGACATGAGTAAGAGCTTGTTATGCCGTACTACAATAAAGGTGTCTTTTATACCCAGTGGAACAATTTCAGGTCCATTTACTGTGTTATAGTCAGCATCTGGAGCTTTGAATAGTAACAGCTTGTCTTGATAATACAGGCCAATGGAAGCAGTGCTGCGATGACTTAATGAAAATTGAACTGCCATCCCCGAGGAAACCGGCTCCTCTCACACCAAAACAAGGCTCGCTCTATCATGAAATGGGTAAGAACTTCATCTTCTAATAAAACTTGCAAAAGCAAAAATGATAGGATAATCCGCTACAGTTTGATGCAATAATGAAAATAATATGTATGATACAATGCGGACCATAGCCTATTATTATGACTTTGATTTGATTGCTGCATACATATCGCTGGCTCCACAGTGGTGTTAATTAGAAAGACTTTTTAAAGAATAAACCCATAAGGGGGCTTTGTCAGGGAAAGAAGCCACTGTGCTCACACTGCATGTGAATGTGTAGCTGTTTATCTTCGGCCCATGTGCATGATGCTTTCATAATAAGATTTTCCTATCTGATATCTCAAACTCACACTCTGCTTTACTTCAGTGTACTGTAAGTAGAACGGGTCTTATCTCTGACACGCTGACTTGCTCTCTGTTCTCTGTTTCTCTGTCCCCCTCTGTCCTTTCCAATTTATCTTGTGGGTCCTGAATCCATCACTCGTTGGGCGACTCTTTTATCTGTCACTATTATTTTTTGGCCTCTTCATTTATTTTTCATGATTAATGGCACACTTTTTCATTGACTTTCATTGACTGGTTAAATGTTTTTAATCACGAACACGTGCTCTCTCATCAATTCCTAACATTCGTTTCCTCAATAACCACACACTGACACTTACTAACACACAAAACCAAACTTAACCTGTTGCAAACCTGCTATCTTCTCCATTCTGTCTCTCTTGCTCCTTTCCTCTTTTTCCTAACCCGCACTGGCAGCCCCTCTTGCTACACCCTCCTGTGAGGGTCTTCTGCTGCAGGAAAACGCTGTGTCTGCTGAGATTCGTGCACTGCTCTCGTCCTATTACAACGACAGGTGAAGTAACAGGACTAGGGTTTTGTATAAACCGTCAGCGTAAATATTGCAGTCCAGAATATACTGCATATCGAGGATCAGCTTAGTCTGGCTGATATTTAGTAAGTACTGCATTACTAGACTGAATATTTTGGGTCCTCATCAGTTACCATTATTGAAAACAACATCTGCATGAAATTTAACACTTTGAATCATTTTCTCATATTTTTAAGTTCCAGAATAATAAACAGGAAATCAGAATTGAAAAATGTCTAAACAATTCTTATTTGTCTTCATACTTCCAAATGAATGGATGGATACATTTAAAATTTATATTTCCTCTGGAAATGCATCTGGCCATGACATTATTAATTTATAACAAACAATACTTAAATAATTCCCGGTAATGACTGAATAATTAAATCATGTTGAGACTGTCAGGACATTAGTCAAATAAGAAACCCCTTATTTCAGATCGAGGCATACCAGTTATTTAAAGGTTTCAAGTTAAAATCAGTGAAGACAGTATGATAGCCAATCACACTGCAGTTTTTTTTATGACTTTTGCATCTCTCCTGCAGTTATTGAGTCATCTGATGACCTCAGCAGTACTGTCTCAGATATCCTGGCTCGAAGGATGCAGGAGCTGGAACTCCGCAGTCAGCTGGGCACCTCCCCAACCTGGATGTCTGTGTTTGAGGAGAGCAACACTAAGAGCGCTGGCCCACCCCGTCCCTGTACCTCGCACCTTTCTAGCTACAGCCCCTGCTCCCCTCATCGCCTGCCCCGCAGCCCCTGCTCCCCCCATCGCTGCCCACAGCTGACTCTGTTGTCCTCAGATGCAAGCCTGACCGACAGCGAAAGCCTCTGCAGCACAAGTCCCTGCTCCCAGCACCACGGCTGGCCCGAGCAAACCTCAAACTTCTCCCTCCTGTCATCATCCCCCTCCCGTCTAAGGCCTCGCACTCTGTCCCTGGATGCTAAGCTCAGCACCTTGCGAGGGAGGGGGTACGGAGCAGGTGGGACCTTTCAGTGCCCTTGCCAGCCTCCTCCTTCTTCGCTGCTGAACCCGCTCCCCATGCCCTCACGTTCTCCACGGTCACAACGTATCATGCAGACCACACTCTCCTGCTCCAGCTCCACCTCCAGCAACAGCTCAAGTAACAGCGAGGGCAGCCACAGCCCTGAGTCCTCAGAGGGAGCACCGTTCTCAAGGCCATCTCCGGCTCGACGCAGCCTCAGGTCGCTCAGGGCCAGACTTGATCCTCGCAACTGGCTCCAAAGTCAGGTGTGAACTCGTGCTACCTGATCAGACGTGAACTCTAGCCGTAGGGCAACACTGCTCATTAAAGCATGGTTTAACTGGCTTAACACATGTGAACCCACCTCAGGCTATCAAGCACAGCCCTGAGGAGAATAAGTTGCCTCTAACCTGCCTCCTGCTGGAGGTTGGATCATTGGAGACCTTCCTGGGGCTAACTGGAATATCTTCTAACAGAAAAGACAGGTGACAATCACTGCAGGAGACACTTTTTAAAAGATGGTCCGAAACTAAATGGAGGTACTCTGCACGCTTTGAATAATTATGGTTATGCTGCTTTGGAGAAAGTGATGCTAAGAACTAAGGATTTCCTCTGATAAACACATATGTATAGGCCTACTGTCCGTCCTTGTTCTCTTAAATTCCCAGACTGTAACATTTTTATTTTGTGCTCTACATCAGCCATCCTAGCCACTGAGACAATATTTTAAAATCCTCTCCCTGAATGCACTAGTAATGTTTCAAGTTGTTGGTTTTTTATAACTAAAGGTTTACTGTGCTATGCTATGAAAGCCAGTGAGCATGCGGCAAGATGAACTAACGGTATAATAAGTAAAGAAAATATTGACTCTGTTGACTGTGGAAGGGAAGCGTTGTTGATTGTTGCTTGTACTGTGATCTACTTCAGTGTACGTTTCTTATTATTTTACAACAGACCCCGTTTGTGGTTTAACTGAAATTACTATGCACACACTTGTGTTTTGTTTTTCTTTGCATGATTTGACTTACAGTTAAAATGTTGAACTACTTGAGATCATTTCAGCGATGAATATGGTGAAAGCTTCACTTTATGCAAGTGCTTATACATACTGTACTGGTTATTACTGTGATCTCTTCAGGGTAAAAACAAATCTGTGTTTGGTCTTAATCTCTACGCATATACAGTATCTGCAGGGTCTGAACAAATAAAGAATAATAAAGTCTGAACAAAGTGCAGAGTAAATTGAAATTAACAAATCCATGATTGCTTATTTAAAAAACGTTACACTTAGAATTCCAGGGTAGTGGAATATCAAGAAAAAGACATTTGACACAATAAATATGGAGCACATAAACATTTCTTAAAATTACTCTGCGGTGGCTGATTTCTGGTGATCTTTTATTAAATGTACATTCAACATAGTCAACGTCAACGATGAGTAATAATATGAAGATAAACTATCAAAATGTTTGCTCTGTTAAATCAAAAGTGTATCTATCTCTATAGATTGAACATAGAAGAAATATATCGACCAATATATCAGTATCTGGATTTTTTTGTCACCAATATCTATATCGGCCTCAAAAATCCCACATTGGTCAGGCCCTAAAAAAATGTCTTCTGTGTCTTTTTGTTTACTGTGGATTTCGTTTGGAAAGTTTCCCTCTTGGAGCTCTCAGATCTCGTGCAAACTTTTTTACTAAGAACAAGAATCTGTCAAAAACAGCATTGTTATTGTAAATTAATTTGTATAAGTTAACAAAAACACCTCTTCTCTTTGTCTTTTGTTACATTCTTGATTTTGTTGTAAATGCAGCTATATTGATACCCGATTGTTAACAGATGATGTGCAAATCTCTAACTGTTACCAATAGAAAACATGTCATGTTATAACCTTGGAGGAGTTTCCGCCGTTAAAGCAGACTGTGTACTGCATGTGCACCGTACCAGAAAAGAAACACAAATGAGAAAGTCTTGTGTACAAATAATATAACATAAATTCTAATAAATGTTTTATCATTTGAAATATGACCCTTTTTTATTTTTCACAATTACATGATTTCCTCTATATGAAAAACAATCTTCTGGACTTGAAATCCTTCTAATTGTGCATTCTTACATATTCAGTGATAAATTCATAAATAGCTTACTTATAGAAACATGTGAGCACATCATATTAGAGGGTCAAACCCTGACTATTTATAAAATGTTGGCTACAATAGTCGGCTAATGCTTTTCCATCAATAGCATATTGCCCTGCAGTGGGACTGTGTGAGATCAGTAAAGTATCCTGCACTTTGAGCACACAGTATATGATGGATGATATTCTATCCAATTCTATTCACTCTTACCCTGCAGCTATAAATCTGACACAAGATCCTACCTCATGAACAACTGAAGAGACACGTTAGCTTCACACAGAAGCTGCAGTCAATCGTACAGAAAGGCAGGTAAAACAGGCTTTATTGTCAACATTTCCATGGCAGAGCCTTAAATTTATCAATAGTCCAAAGCACTGTTACAAACACAGGAGGTAGTCAACACTGAGTCTTCACTGATCATTGTAAAATGCATAGAGAGAGATACTATGGCCATCTGGACTCTGTTTGAAATGCCTCAGAGGAGATCCTTTACTTCCCTGCCTTCTGTTTGCAGTGCAGAATTAAACATTTGTTGTGCTATTATAAATTCAATATATAGAAAAACATACATGTAATCATATTTAACTCATAGTCATCATTATAGAACAGAATCACACTAATAGTTTATATAATAAGCTTCATATTATGCTGATATTGACTTGTGTAACCCAAAAGTGGCATTTCAGACAGTTTGGCAAATACATTGTTTCTGTTGGATTACATAAGTGAATGAATAATGTTACATCAAGTTACGTATACATAAGTGCAGTCTCCCTTCCTCACCCTTTTTCATTTCTCTCATATTTAAACATTTACTTTGTGCACTTGCGCTTCCTCTAGCTCCATCCTCGCATTAGCAGGCACTCCGTGGGTTACACGCCCGCAGAGCCACCCCGGCCAGAGTACTCCAGGCAAACGTGGAGACCTTTGCGGGGCACGTTCCAGCTCTGCTTATATACATGGATGCGAGTCGGTTGAGCCTCTTTGCACCAAAGGTGTTGTAATGTCCTGGAAGAACTTGATCAACCTGGGAAATGGATGCGCAAGAAGGAAGAGGAAAAACATAAATAGTGCTTGGTACATGCTACATGAATTAAGAAGTTATCAGTTGTTGCTCACTTAACCTTCCTTTTTCTGGAGACCAATCTGTAGCAGTACATGGAACTACATAGCTGTAATGTAAGGACCATTATTACATGTGTGGTAATCACTCATTCTGAAGTATGTTTTGATTACATGGAAATAACTTACAAATTAATATTATTCACCTTTTCAAACAGTCTCTTGTGCTCTAAGTGAAACATCTTTGCTGTGCTGTGGTCAAACTATAACATGAATCAAGCACCAGAGGAGGTTTGTGACCCTGTAGAAACCAGCTCTCTCAGAACCCTCTGTTTTGGTGTGTGTCTCTTTAAATGCAATGACCCCCCCCCCCCCCCCCCCCCCCCCGTTTTCCCGGTAGTCATCACTCCTCAGTCGAAACAATAAAAATGGCAGACCTGCTCAAAAGTTTTGCTCTAGGCTAGAGGTGGAGTCCATGGGAGAAGATACAAGGGCAGGGGGGAGAATTTTCTAACCAGAATCCAACTTCTAACGTCACAAAGTGAGAACATTTAAAATGGAGCACTTTTTTCTGTGTGGTAAGGCAGACCACAAACAAAGGACTGGATGGATTTATTTCAATTTTTTGTGGGTTAATAGACACTCAGGTTATCCAAATAAAAAAATGGATGTTTTACAATATTACCCCTTTTTATTGCGTTTTCACTGACCTATAAAATCCTGTGGTTAGAGTAAAATGTACAAATAATATACACTTCTGTCAAAAGCATTATCACAGGAATATAATAATTTGATTATAAATCTTCATCTTTTTTGGATGATGGGATTGGATATGTGGTACATCAAAGCACAGTTAAACTAATCCAAGATGGACAAACCACAACTTGACATGATAAAGCTACTCCTTTCTGTGTCTTGGTGTTACCTGTTCACTGTCCACCAGACCCACCAGCCGCTCACAGCTGCTGATGTAGTCACTGACCCGGCTGTAGGGCAGCCAGTCAATCATGGCACCATCATACACTACATCCCCACTGAAGAGGAGCTTGTTGTCACGGTCATGGAGGCATATGCTGCCCCGGGAGTGACCAGGCATGTGGAGCACCGTCAGCTGTTTGTCGCCCAGATTTATCACATCTCCTACAGGGAAAGGGTTTTATATTTTGTTGGTGTTATCTTTTCAAAGTCATTCACACACAAACAACAGCTTGAGAAGTCTTTCTGGCTACCACTGTCTGCCTTACATCCAAACTAATGTTTCCCCATGTTTGACACACTGTCAGCTGGCTAACTTCAGCTATCTTGGGTAACTGACTTTTGGAAATGTCACTTCATATTACCATGATGAACTTAGACAGGAGGATGAAACTGACAAACTGAGCAATAAGATATTCCATCTGCACTGCAGCAGTGTCTCTGACACAGCAACGCAAGTCTGTGTATTGATCAACACAGCAGAATGACACAACAAGAAAACCTGTGTCACCTTAAGTGACAAAATGTTATCCAACATAAAATCAGCTTGAAGAAATCTAGAGTTTTAGAGTTAATATTCAGGGAGTGATCAGATGTTTATCTGCTGAGAGTACAGTGGGTGATGGCCAAATCACTGCTAAATGAGGTGATTAGTTGTCTGTTGGTCTCTTTCAGTATTCCTCTTCTTTTTTTTTCTTGGATGTAGAATTTAAATAGCGATGGCTTAAAATAGAGCTGCACTGCAAAATGAGAGAATGAGTAGTGGATGCCACCCATGCACAGATTCCTTTGTCATCTACTGTGTCAAAGATACAGTTGGGCGGGACTTAGACTAATGTCCTGTCACTGCACTCTTTGCACAGGCTATCTCGTGTTATGTAATGAGACATCATAACACATACATACACACACACACACACACACACACGCACAGTAAATGTGCATCGATATGTGTTGGCTAAGGATGTGTGTCTGCTTTTGATTGAGTGAGTCAAGTATGATCACCTGAAAAATGTAATGGGCGAGGACACCTTCCTGTGCTGATACAATTGACTGAATTGAGCATGTGCAAACTACTGAGTATGCGCACCCTTTATTAAATGTCATCTTATGATCTCGATCATGCAGGTCTACTGCACGGCCCGATGATCACAGATCCAACCCACCACAAATAAATCACCCTGCACGTGCTGCCCCCTCCTACCTACCTTCCTGCAGGATGTGTGTTGGCTGCACAGCTTTCACTTTGTATTGTCTCGCCCTCCATCCTGGACAGGGAGCCTCGACTATCTCCCTGTCGCTGAGCCAGGTAACCGTCTCGAAGTTGTCTCCGTTGGCCAACGCATCGACCTCGGCACTGTGGACGCCCACCTGTTGGAACTGATGCAGACCGCCCGAGTGGTCAAAGTGGGCGTGGGTGGCGATGGCCAGCAGCGGGTTCTTCCTCTGCGGGTCTTTACCGAGCAGCCCTTTAGCGTCGATGTAGTCAGGTAAGCTCCTCAAGCCCAGCCCGGTGTCTATGACTACGTCTTGGTGTGAGCCGCGAAGGAGCCAGATGTTGGCCCTGTTATCTGACTGGTAGAATCGCTCCTGGATCCAGAAGAGTCCGTCTCCGAGCGACTTGTGAGCGTACCAGTCGGCTGCAGACATCCCAGTTCGCGCACTGGTCGAAATGACCTGCTGTGGGTGTTTTTTTTAGTGCGGAGAGGTGGAACTAGCCTCGCAGCTAGAGATGATGTGTTTTCATTGAGGTAAATGTGATGGTGGCTGCCGTCACACCCTTCTACTAACACAGCGCGCTCATTGGACGAACTACGAAGCGACGGTAGCCGAAAGACGCGACACTATTTGCTGCGAATAAACCACGCCCCCTTCGACGGCACACGTGGGCGGAGCTATTTTAAAGCCACATTTTTTAGGGCGAAGTGTAGTTTGAGTTTACACTTCTGTGTTTGTAACGCCACTCCTCATCTAAGTCTCCTTTAAATTTAGCATTAGCTCGTTAACGTGCCGAATAATAGTTAAGTCTTGATAGAAGAAGTGACTAGTAAACTATAAAGGGAAACATGAAGACTTAGCTAAAGGCTAAATGCCGCAGAATAGACCTGAGTCACACAGACTTGGGGAATTTATAGTCTCCACATTCGGAGCAGTTTTCCAATATTCAGTCGCATAGTGAGTATAACAGCTTAATGTGTTGTTTATGACAGTGTCAATGTTAAGGCTGCACACGCTGGCTGAAGGCGATGCAAGCGGTCTAACGTGAAGTTGTGGCTGCTCCACGTGTTTGACAGAGAAGTTGACCGGTCACGTGATCTCTGTTGCAGATACGGAGGAGAGTTGCAGCCATGGCTGGCAGGGGTCGAGGAGTAGCTGCCTTTACATTCAACATCGATGCTCTGGGCATCGGCAGGGGCAGCATGCCAGAAGCCAGGGTGGGGCCCAGCCCACTGTTTCCAGTAAGTACCGAGCATATACATACTCAACAAAACACCCAGACACGTAAACACCTTATCATGTTGCACTATGCTAACACAAGCAATTCAAATGTAAATATATTCTGTGATAAACAAGAGGAAAAGTTTTGAAAAAAAATATCTAGTTGTATTTGAAGTTAGTTCATGAATGAATCATTTTTAAACAGATCAGTGGCCATTGTTTTGTTTTTAAAGCAATAGTCCTAAAGCTGTAACAGATTAAAAAGGGTGAAACAAGCCCCTTGTTGGCTCTTGTTCTTTTCTGCATGATGCAATGAGCAGGGACCAAAAGGCAATAATGACTCTGGGAGTCAGCAGAGTACTCTGCATCAGGCTTTCTGTGCACACATTACCTGTCAAGTACTCACACAGCATCAGCACATGGTGTCTTCACAACATTTGAGCATACTGTTGGACCAGCGGGAAATCCTGACACTGTTTTGATGGTTTGTAATCGCAATCTACTTACTGTACCAAAACAAAAAAACAATTGACACACCTAAGGCCCCTGGAGGTCTGCAAGTGGAAACCTATGACCACTGGCTGAGACTGCAGTAGAGAATTCAGGATGTTGTGTCCAATGAAATCCAATTGTAAATCTGGTTGAGATGCATATTGTGTTATATTAGTCAATGTATGTATTTACCAAGTTAAAATTTCTAGATTGTTTATTACTACCTAAGTTTGACTCATTTTATTAACTCTATAATTCATTAATCTAGGTTGGATCAAGCATTGACTACTTTTGAATCTTTTGGTTAAGGTTTACAGTGTTTTGGTATTGTTTTATCGTACTATAAACACAGGCATCACTTTAAACTGA
Organism: Symphodus melops; assembly: GCF_947650265.1. Taxonomy (NCBI): domain Eukaryota; kingdom Metazoa; phylum Chordata; class Actinopteri; order Labriformes; family Labridae; genus Symphodus; species Symphodus melops. The sequence continues at coordinate 41,538,671 of NC_136691.1, read as the reverse complement.
ACTGTAATCAGACAACCTAATCTGCACTGTTCAATGTAATGACAGCTGTTCAGCCACATCTGCTCTTTAGTGTTCTCCGAAGACAGACTCAGAAAACAATTTTCAGGGAAAAAAATGAACTGTTTCACTTTATTGCTATCATTGCTCTTTCTCTAACTGTCCTCCTGCAGAACACTGACTTTAAGCCAGTGCCGCTAAAGGCTGGGGAGGAGGAGGACTACATGCTGGCCTTAAAACAAGAGATGAGGGGAACGATGCAGCGGCTACCACACAACATTAAGCCTCTGTCCAACAAAGCAGGTGAGGAGAGGAGTGCATTAGAAACCTGATGTCTAATAGAAATGCTAGAGTAAGACATTTGTCTGCTGTGAGAGGCGATAATGCAGCACTTAGGATCCGAAACATTTAATAATGGTCATATCTGGGAAAAGGAGAGGAAGGTAAGATTCATGGCAGAGTATTACATTAGAGCACATACCTCATCTGTAGGTTGAATATGATTTCAAAGTCTGGTGTGTCACAGAGGTTAAAATGTCTCTGATTGACCGGCGAGCTACATGTATCCACAATATGTTTCAGGTACAGTTTGTTTTGTCCTAAATAGTATCAGATGAAAAATGTAGACATGTTGCATAATACATGTTCACTTTGATCACTCGTGATAACTTTGTTAAAGTAACCTAATGTGATCTGGTAATCAATGTGATCATAACTGAATTGCTAAAGAGTGTACTGAAGCAGAGCTTTCTCTCGTTTGCATGAAACAGACGTTGAGAAATACACGGAGATATACCTGAAACAAAAGCAGATTGTGGATGAAGAGTGGACTCCAGGTACCTGCATGACATACTGTAATGTGATCAGCACCAATGGAGAGATGAGCGTGACAAATTATTATAAGTGTTATTTCTTGTTTGGCTTTTCTTTTAAAGACTGGAACCTCTTCCCAAAAGAACTGATGCCCCAAAAGAAAAAAATGTGTCCTAAACCAGGTGAGGTTTAATTCATTATATACCGCGTTAGAATCTTCCTTTTTGTATCATGTTAAGGACATAGTGCTTTAATCAAACAGGCACAAAGAAGAAAACTGTGAAGATATCACGCAAAGAAACAGAGGAGATGTTGAATAAATTAGATGTAAGTTTTTCTCTGACTGGTTGTCTTACATCTACACTTATTTTCCCTTTATGATTTATCAAGTACTTAATGATAAAGATTTCCAGTTGGTGCAGTATTAATGGTGTGTAGCTACCATTAACATTCTCCAGCATGTTCCTCTTCTTGTGTTTGACACGGCTAATTAAATATTATCTCAGGAACTAGCAAAGAAAGACGACGGGAACCCTGAAAAATCAGATGACGAGACTGAAAAGAAAAAAGGCAACGAGGAGGAGGAGGAGATAGAAGAAGAAGAATTTGAAGAGGACATAGAAGAGGTTAGTTTCACCGGACCACTTAATAGCTATGTGTCACATGCTAACTTATTATGGGTATAAGGAGTTCAAACGCTTTCTCTCTGTTTGCTTGTTTTGTTCTGTAGGAAAACGATTACATTGACAGTTATTTTGACAACGGTGAAGATTTTGCTGCAGGCAGTGACGACAATATGGACGGTGAAGCAACATACTGAGAGAGTCAGTCAAGCAAGAGCGGTATTGTCTACTGGTGAAATACTGTTGATAAGCTGGGAATCATTTTTTTTATTTGTTCCGTTTGATTTTTAGAGACAAGCGTGTCTGAAAGAGTTCTGTAAATAACGCAAGCCAAACTTTGTGCATACTGGCAATAATTTATTCAAAATAGATGTATTTATTTTCCGACCTGTAGCTTTGTTGCGACAGGTTGAAAGGCACATATTGTCAAAACGTTCTTTTCAATGACGTATCAAGTGGTCAAATAAAAGGGCTATGACAAAGTCTTACGTTTCACTTAATTACAAGTTTGAGTCATTTTGGTAATACTGTGCATACTCCATGTTCCTTATCGTGCGCTTAGACATTTTGTCATCATAGCTACAAATGCAGTTCTCTCCAGGCAAGTGGGAAAAAAAAAGTTATGGAAATAAAACAAAATTAAATGTGGTCTCCAATACTGATAGTGTAAGTAAAGGCTAATGCTCAAACGTGAAATAAATTACTTCTATATTAAACACAATGGTATAAGTGATACCTTCCAAACCAATAGTGTTGGAAAAAAAAATTCACAATTTCTAATATGGCAAAAGAATAGTTTGACTAACTTGCTTGAAATCAGCTTTCCAACCCAATCCACATTTACAGTTTAACTGAGTTTACAATGGGGACCACAGAGAAACAGACATGAGTCAGTTGCCGTCTGTCCAGGCTTGTTTTTTTTTTTCACTCCTTTGACACCGAGTGTAGCAAACAGTGAACACAGCAGCAATGATGATTCAAACTCTGAAGTGACGCCATCATTCAGAGAATGTTCAGCCAACCATCACCGGTCATTTTAATTTTAAACTCCTTGTCGTAAAACGTCAATGCTAATGGACACACCGTGACTGTCAACACATTGGTATTCATATAGTCTATTAACGCTATACAAATGATCTCTCTCACAATAAAGTGACTGACCCAGCCCGGCCGGTTGCATTGTTGTAGTGAGACTATAAAGGTGGTTTAAAAAAAATGACATTAAGTCTCTGATCCATTATATTGTCTCATGTGTCCCCATGTGCAATGCCCTCTACTTTGTCCACACTACCTTTCTGTGAATTGCCATTAACCAGATTTTCAAGATGCGTTTCGGATTCAGCCCCGGCATGGTTATCATCTCCAGCATGAGGGTCCATTATTTCACGATGAGGAATGTTGCCAGCAGCTTGTGTGGGAATGCCGTGATGGCCGACATCTGTTTTCATGAGAACCTCGTAATACAAGAGATAAAACACAGGTGTGACAATTCCAACTATCAGCATGATGGCCACGGCCGTCCACCATCTCATGCCCCAGTCCGCCCCATAATAAGGGTCCTTTCGCTGTACTGGTTTGTACTCAGCCTCTCCCAGCAGTGGCTGCTGTTGCTGTAGTGTTAAAGAGGACACGACCTCGTTCAGGCTGCTGGACTTTACAAGCCGCTCGATGTCCTTATCTTTCTCAAGGAGGAAACCTTCCACGCTGTCGGTGGAAGAACAAGAGTCTGTCGATGACTCGGTGGGGAGGGAGGTAACCAGGGAGTCTTGGGGAAGGCGGCTGGCCCCAGAGGCGGAGGCAGAATTGAGAGGTCCAGTGCTGTGAGTTTCAGTGAGGACGCTGAAGCGTCTCACAGGAATCTTGACCGAGCGTAGGGCAAAGAAGTCCTGCTCTGTCAAGAGGTTGTTGGCACGCTTTATATCAGCCACCTGTAATAACACAAACATATTAAAGAAGTTTCTCAAGCACAAATGTCTTTTTTTAAATAATATAATACATTTTATTTAATGGCGCCTTTCAAGCCAACCAAGGTCGCCTTACAGAGAATAAAACCAATACAGAAGGTTAAAACCCAACATAAACAAACGAAAGACAGTAGTGTGCAGTGACCGTTACAGTGAGTATGCCAGTTTAAACAGGTGGGTTTTCAGTTCTCCTTTTGACTACTCTGGACTCTTCAGTGAACCGCCTAACTAGAATGTCAGCCCGTGAGCTGCCTAAATAAACACCTCAGAAAATGTACATTTCAAACATGTCAAACCAAAGTCATAAAGTTGCGAGCTGGCCGCCCAGTTACGTGACCTGGAACTCCACATCACATAGATTCATAAGATAATTCAAAAGGGGTTCATCCTACAGACCCCCCTTTAAATGCTGACATCGATGCTTTGTCAGAGTAGAACTTCTCTGCCTGAAATACAACTTTCTTCTTCATTGTTATTGGAGGGGAAATTCAAAGTCCAAGGAAACCTGCTGTATTTGAGTGCGTCTACTACTGAATATTATCATGAATATTAAAAGTTATAAATATTCAAGTTAAATGTCTGTTATATCTATTTATAGTCCATGTTCGTAATGGATTTTTTCTTTTTTAAATTGAAGAACACAATTTGGACTCAGGTAACCACTGCTTCAGATGCTATTTCTATAATTGTATAGTCACTAACTGTTCAGTGATGATAAGTTCATCTTATCTTTAAGAGCTGTATGTTGCACGTCCTATTCAGAAGGGGAACCGATACGATAATGGTGCTGTAGAAGTTTAATGTAGGGCAAAGTAAACAGGTCAAATCCACGTTAACATTGACATGGAAAAAAAAATAAGGGTCTTGTGGGTACAACCCAAGGAGAAGAATGACTGAAAAAGACTCACTGAGCAATGGTACTGCAGGGCGATGCTGTTCAGAGTGTCGCCCTCCTGTATGTCTCTGGTCAGGTAGATAATATCCTCCATCCTCTCTCTGGAGGTGCTCCTCCGCTGCCTCTCTCTGCCTCGTGGCCGCAGCTCATAGCTCTCCCCATCCTCCTCTGACAGGTCATTCTCGGAGCCATTGTTTCCAAACAGATAGGCATGACCGCCATTGGCAGGCTGCACTATGGTGGCTGACTGAAACCCATAGTGCTGGCTTCTACTGGACATGTTTTACTTCACTCTGTTAAAAAGAAAACCAGTTTTAACAAACTAAACTGATTCTATCTAGATGCAAAGATGCAGTTAGATACGAAGAACAGCAGAGAGGAAAGTGTCTAAATGTTAGTACAAGTTAAAAACACACAAGTCACAGTTAGATACAGCGGATCTAACTGAGGACAGCGTCGACGTGAGACGTAGAAAGACATGCATGTATCAGATGAAAGCAGACATGTGAACAGGTGTATATGATGTAAACGTGCAGTAGACTGTTGAAACAGGTATAAACAGAACTGTAGTGCAGAAAAGACAAGTGGACAGTGATCGCTTGGCATTCATATGCAAATGTTTACATGAGTATGAAAGATTACATATAACTACTTTTATGTACCATTACATATATTAATGTTTCAGACAAAGCTACAATAGAATAAGGTGACTATACAAATACAAAAGGCTGACTTATATAATCATGACCACCATAGAAAATCAACATGCTCATTTTCTCTTAAACCTGCACTTATTATAATGTACAATTCTAACGCTGTTCTCCTAACTAATAATGTAACTAAAGTTCGTCTCTGTTGCCAGATAAAAGAGATAAGATCCGGATAAAGGAAGTCAAGGTCCTCTGTTTATGTAACACATCTACAGAAACATCGCCCTCTGCTGTGATAACTTTGTACTACTTCCACTGTTACATGTATAACACCAGTGCACAGCAGACTTCCCACGACAATAAAAACACATTTGTTAACACTATTATCTGACACAGAGTTTCTGTTGCTTCAGCAACCGGGAAGATGCTGTAGAACTACACAGTTAGCTATAAATAGACACAGCTAAGGCTACATCGAAGGCTCTCACCTTACCAAAAGTCAAGTCAGTGTCGTTGAACGTACTAGCAGAAACATTTTAAATGGTGTAAATAAAATGTCAGGTTAGTTTGGTACAGATAGAAGACAGGTGTGCAGCGAGGGTTTCATGTTAGCAAAGAGCCAGGCTACTGCTAACTGTGCTTCTACCTAGGTAATCAGGCTAGTGTCCTTTAAACGTTAACCTGCATTTAAAATAGTATATTTAGAGGACATTGTCAACATACCGACGCCTGCGAGGTGAACACCGTTCAATCAGTTGACCTGAGTTATATCCATACTTCAACAGGATTATGTTCGAGCTCACCAGCTTGTGCTTAGGTCGGTTATCTATGTGCTAGCTGCTGCTGCTGCTGGTTTGCCAACGCTACCTCTCACGCCACGTCAACAGAATACTGACGTCATTACGTTACTGCAAACGCCCCCCCCCCCAAAAAAAAAACAAGTATGGAAAGCCAAGAAAAGATATAACTAATACATGATTCCCAGCACCAAGCGTTTCACTCGTAGTTTAAAGCCACCCAACATTTCGTAAACTGTTGTACTTACTCTTACTAAAAAAAAATAGGCGTTTCTAAAATGTCTTTAATGGTTGACAAAATGCTAATTTAAAAGGCAAATGACGTTCCTTAAATAAACTTCGACTACAGGTTTGACCCTTTTGGTTTTCCATACCACAAAGCAGCCAGTTTAAACGTTTGAATCGCGAGATGGCGCTAACACCCAAGCCAGTTGTAGTTACGTTTCCAACTCTTCCGACACAAACACCACAATAAACTAATAGTTATATTTTTATTAAAGCATGCGCTTTCTTCACAGTGAGCTTTTTGTTTTACCTTTTCTTCCAAACAAGTTTTTAAAAAAAAATAATGAAATACTGCAGTTACATTGGACGTAGTCTTTTAACGTGAAGCTACAGCTTTACTGGAGGGTAAAGTTAAACGTAAATATCTTCACTGAAGACACATTAACTCCTTAAATCACTACAGTCTTTTTATTTGTATTATTTAAATGTTAAGTTACTTGTGAACACGCTCAAAATGTGCATGTTTTGTATAAAGTGAGAACAGCAGAGAAGTGTGTGCGGGCTGCTGAGAGTGCATGCTCGGTTCACAGGGTGGAGCTGTCCTCCAGCACACCGAGCAGCCCGCACACAAACCGGATTAAAACATGTTGTCTCATTAAGCAGCGACCGGGAGACGAGCTGGACTCCCCGAGTAGCAGCCCACTAATCTTCTTGTTGGGACAGTAAGTGGTGTATGTACAGTAGTAATAGCTCACACATGGCTGCAGCAGGAGCCCGGGGCTGTGTGTAGAGAGAAGAGACCGGGGAATCAGCTCCAGCTCCCGGCTTCAGTCCCGTTACTTGACAGACAGGCGCGCTTCAATCCATGTTGTAAACCGGGAACAAAAAAAAAACTACCGAGGAGAAAACCTACACCAGCAAGGTGTTGTTGCTGGGTTTTTTTTTTTTTACTCAAACAATACAAAATGTTGCAGATACTGACTGCTGTTTGAAAAGAGAAGGACCTGAAACTACACGTATCGATGTTTCCCTCAGTGATAAATATATAAAAGTCATTTATCTTGGACAGAGGCTACGCCAGGTGTCAGGTGAGTTTGAATCATGTATCTTGTTGTGTATCCTCACAAAGGTGTTTCTGCCTTTTTTTATTGTGAGTGTGCGAGTACCATTTCGCCAAAACTTTGCTGGATCATTTCATTGAAAGACCAGGCTGCAGGCTGATTATGCATTGTTGCACATGGTTATATATACTGAGGACAACGCTGTTACTTGGATTCCGTTTTCAGTAAGTAAGCATTAATGGGTGACTTCAGGGGCTATTGCCTGTAGTAGATTAATAGTGCAGAGAATAAAAGGGAACAAATGAGTAGGCTATGGGAATACTCTTCATCAATTCTGCCAGACAGCTCCTGCAGACATATTGTATAACTATAAGAAAACGATTAAAAGTGCTTGGCCACTGCTAATTTCTTTTTTTGCATTGTGCCATAGGTCCCCCTCGAAGCAGCTAATAAAATTGAAAAGCCTAAATATTGATTCAGTGCAATCAGTAAATAAATGACCGGACAGCCTATTGAGGAGGGAGACAAACGCTTCCATGGTAACATCCAGGATCTCCAGTGTGATTACTGCGCTTTGTGTGGCTTTCTCTCTCCCACTGAAATAAAACAACAATTCAGAGGGAAACTGCCACACATGGTGAGCCGGAGACCCTCTTATAAAGGCTCCGTTGACTAATCTACAGGCTTACTCTGGCCATAAGTAATCTTGGCACACTTTGAGTGGAGTATATTTGTTGTTACTGTTAAATCAACGAGTGCTCCTATAGTCTCATTGTGTTGCTGCTTTGCGTTTTTTTTACGATGATGTCCGTGCTTCATAGTTGACGGGTGTTTTTTTTTTTTTTTTCGTCGGTCGTTGAATAATTGAATATGTCCACATTATCTCAAATTGATTTGACATGATGTCATCTTGGTGCGTCTCTCTGCAAATCTCTTTTGTTGCCTCCTCTGTTGTGCCTCAGTGGAGTTAAATCCTAGTTCTCAGTGGGGATGAGGGGAGGGAGCTGCTTCTGTATCTATTCAGCACTTACACCTGCTCTTCCTCTGCGCCAACAGTGACTTAATCAAAGAAAAGAAAAAGGGAAATAAGGAATCAGTGCAATAATAATCACACTGTTTCTTTTTGCAGTCTTTGTTTGCAAGGGGGCAACAACAGCTGCCCAGAAATGTTCACAAATGTGTTTCCTCAAACACACGGCAATTTGATTCCTTTTAAAAACACGTTAGTCAGTGTGTTTTTGCAGATCTGGGATCCTATAAGAGTCTAAAGACTCAAACTTGCTCAGAGCTCAGTTCCTTTGTTTTCCAGTGTTTATGTCAGTGCCTGGCAGGGGTCAGCCCCCAGTCGGCTGTGTGAGGCTCTGAATGTGATTCACTGGGCGGAAACTGTTTTACTGCATGCCTCTCTCTCTCCTTCTGTCTCACCCCTCTGATGGCAGCATGCTAGAAAAAAGGGGGACAGTGCCATAAACGGAGCCTGCTCATTGATGAAAGGTAGTGAAGTGTTGCACATTGCAGACAGGGTGGAGATTGATGTTTGCTGGGGATGAGAGGACTTGCGTTCTCAGTGTGCCGGCACTGGGGATGAATGGACAGTTCTACATACACTGCGCCGCACTGCAACAGGCTGTGCACGCCTCAGTGATCGGTGCACTATGGAGCACAGCGGGGAGAAAGAGTTGTGAAGGATGTCTTTATCTGCTGAGCGAAACACGTTTGTTGCATTTGGAACGTTTGATCACTGCCACAGTGCCCGGATATTCACGATCCTTTCTGTTATCTGTGTTTCTAAAAACATGTCATTCAGGGCTGCTTTTTAAGCATCTTTTCTGTACCTTATCATATCAGCTGAATGATCTTTTTGTATCTTATTTAGGAACCTGTGACTGATCTGATTGTATTTTCATGATGTAGTGAGTGAAAAGCAGCAGACATTCCCACCTAGTGTTTGTTATGGTCTGGTTTTCATTTCCACACCTGAACGTTGCACTTACTTTACCGCCTCTCCCTCAAGTTACAATTTCTTTTACAAGTACCATGCTGTACAGCCGTTTATAATCCCTCGGTGCATGGCAGATGTATGGCTTAAATCTGTCTCTCTGTCTCTGTGCCAGCAGCTGACTGGGGTCATTTATTTGAATAGGTGTTAACATTTTTGTGACCGAAAGCTAAATTCCCACGACTTTCTTGGATCAGTGCATGGAAAGCTTCTATATGGAAGGCTTCTCTGCCTTCTCGGGACGCCTTACTTATATTTGAGTTTTTGGTAGTTCTTGGCTTCTAACCTTCTTTTTTTTTGTATTCTCTACATTGGATCAGTTCAGATTGTTGTTGTTATTTTATGATGAACACATTCAGTATTTAGTGATCTTCAGTGACATCATGTCTGGCTGATGTTGGAAAACGTCACTGCGGTGGTCAGAAAGTATACTGAAAGGTCAAAGTCCATGAGGAGACATGACGAGACAAGGAGCTCTCAGGTTAAAGTGTAGAAGCAAAGGGATCTCAAACTACAACTAATGAGTTTAAAGTAATTGCTTTAGCGTGCATGAGGTTGGACTCATAGGTGCTAATATGTCTGATAATTAAAGATGCCTGTCGTGATCTGGACTGGTTTGTTGAAGTGACTGGGATCATCACGTCGACAACCCTGACAGAGCTGTTTTGAGTTCGGGAATGGATTCATTCAAGTTGTAAATACGTCTCTTTTCACGTTTCATGCCTTTGAACACTTTGTTTTCAAAAAAGACTGACAGTTAACGCTTACGCACAGAAGACAATATCATGTTTGAGCAGTTGTTGTCATTGGAGCAGAGGGACAGGAAAGTGGAGGACCCTCGTTGGACAACAATCCTGAGGTCTCTTTAGTGCGCCTGATCAACTACAGTTTGTTCCTGATGAAAGAATGCTAGCGTGATCCCTCCAGGAAACCTTCAGCCGTGACCAAGTGTGTCAACTACACACACAAACATACGTGCACATTGTCACACCTTCTCCATTCAGGTATTTAAGACTTGAACTTTCAGCTCTTGTGAAGTTCAGACTCAGAGAGCCTTTTCTGACCCGAGTGTAATGCACACACACACACACACACACAACAACACAAACATTGCTATTAATCTCTAATTGTGTGTATCCAACATGTTTGTAACACATCTATCCCAGTCAATAGGAACTCTTTTAAATTGACTTCAGTCAGACGACGAGCGTTTTCACTTTAACTGTGAAACCACATTGAACATCTACACAGGAAGCCCACAGATCAGTATCCTCTTCTCAGCTGTGAAAACATAGAAGTGTGTATGATATAATATATTCTGTATTCATTCATCCAACACACACTCATCTCTCCCCCCATCTGCCCTGTTCCCACCATCAGCCACTCTTTCTTTTATTTTCTTGTCTTTTTTCGTTTATCTCTCACTCCCCTCATTGTATTGTGGTTGGTCATGGCAGAGGAATTCCTCGAGGAGGTGGGGTGGCTGATCTGCTGAAAGAGATGTGTGTGTGTTTTGGGACGTAAGTGCATGAGAAGATAAACCTTTTTCTCTGGAAACTATCTTAATAATAATAATACAACTTTCTTATTAAAGGTGCCTTTCAAGACTCTCAAGGTCACCTCACAAAGCAAAGATAAAAACAGCAAAGTAACAAATCCTTCGATAAAATGAACAATTCAGATCTTAAGAGGTCAGGGTCATAAACACACAAGGTTATGTGTCCTAAATTTGCACCTGTATGTCATTTTGCATTCACAGAAACATAAACAATTCAATGAATGACTGGTTCACAGAAAACTAGAACAATGTCCAGTGATATTGAAGAATCAAGTTGTTCGTTTTTTAAAGGCAGTTCTTCATGTTTTTCCTTTTAATAATCACGATACGCTGACCTCACTTGCTCAGGGATTTGCATCCTACACAGTCCTGCCATCTGGCCCTTAGTCTTTCAGTGCTGCAAAGCCCTGAAAGAAGGCACTCTTCCACACCTACTGTACCAAGGATATGTGTGCTTTGTGTGCGCTTGTTTGGGAGAGATAGAGTCGAGCTGGGAGCAAAGCACCAAGCCTGAATAGGATGCTTTGGGGTCCGCTGGAGATCAAGCCTGCATTCCAAAAAGTGTGGGAAACAAAAAGAATAGAGAACTGTGGCAATTTAAGAAATGCATACGAAACACAAAAAGGAGCATGAGTGAACAAAAGCCTGCCCCTTAAAATTGTGTGCTGGTCAGTGAATCGTAAAGTCCAGCTTCTTCTCCAATGAAAATACCCCCCCCCCCCCCCACACACACACACACACACACACACACACACAGACTCTGGGTAGCGTCTCTGTTTTGAGAACTCTTTTGAAATGCAATTAGCATTTCATCCAAGCCCACCGGTTACATGCAATGAAGTAAAACCCTTTCTAATTTGGTCCTTTGGTTTGCAAGTCTGTATAGAGCACAACCTTGTTTAATCCCCTGAAAGTGCTTTTCTGTCTGCCTCCATCACTGTGTGTCATACAGGCTAATCAGTCAGCCAACACTCTGAATTGCTAACGGAGTGGTTTGTTACTCAATGGTAAGAGCTTTATTTTTTTTTCTGTGTCCTCTTTGCTTCCTAAAATCAAGAAAAAAAAATCGTGTTTTTAGAGCGAGATTTGAGATGGCCTTCACTCAACTTAAGAGCAACCGACCACAGCCGTCGGAACAATACCTAAAAAAAACCCCTCTCCCTCTCTCTGTTTCTTTTGTCACAGTAAAATGCACACTTGATTGGCAGCCTCTTGCCCCTGAAGGAGAAATGCCTGGTTGAAAAGTATCGTCTGACAATAGCTGCAGGGCTGACCTCATGCTTTTTTTGTTCTTTAGGGAGGTATTCGTTCAAGTGTTTTCTAGTTCTCCTTGTGGAATGGCATAATTTGGCTGCAGTTCTGCACCTTGCCAAACTCATTTCCCCCAATTTTTTTTCTCCCACTTCTTGTTATACTAATGGTAGGTTTTCTGTTTTCCTCCTCAAAATAAATGAAAATCTTTTCTGGGCTTGAGCTCTCCAAAATAAGCCCAGTTAGTAATAGAGTTTTGTCAGATGTAATGATCTATGTTTAAGCCTTACTCCCTTATTAAGTTTCTTAATTTCTTCACCCCAACTTCCCTGTATGGCGAGAACATTCACTCATCTAAAAATACCAGAAGGACAAACTACATGTGAAGTGCAATTATGGGCTTGTGAGTTGAGCGGGTCTGGCAGTCGCGGCTCCACCAGGCTGAGTTTGTACGCTGGGTGGTTTCTGAGGTAGAGCTCACATCGGGCCGGTCGTATCGCTTAGCATGTGTGCAACACAAACAGAGAGCAGTTCAATAAACAGAGCCAGGAGGGTGCCACAGTTTGAGTCCGAACACATGACCTGAGACTTCTGAATGATTACTGGACTAACACAGCAGGCTTTCTATGAACATGAAAAAAACATTTTGTTTGTAAAGACTCCTTTTTTGCAAGACATTTTGAGTGCTGTCTCTGTTCTTTCACATGTATTCTACCCTCTGAAAAAAAAACTCCAGCTTGTGGACCACAGGGCACTTCCATTTTCCAATGTTTATATCCTCAAAGTATTCATAGCTTTCATGTGATGTCACAATCTTATGGAACCGCCCACCAAGAAAGGCTCTCAACGCTGCTTTAGTTAGTGGTCTCTCAGTTGCCCCCTACGTGTTTTATTTTTCAATGTATCGAGACAGTTAGTGCCTGATTTCAAACACTGCCCGACGAGGAGACAAGCCCGGGTTTTGCTTCAACAGAATTTAATCCATGAAAGAAAACACGAGAGAGGAGGACATTTGTGGATTAAAGCAGTTAGACCCTCGGCGGGCCCTGTGAGGGGAAAAAAAACTAAAACAGATTTCTCCTTATCCTGACATCAGACATAGTGTTGACTGAATCTAAATATCTAAATCATGTTAACAAACATTACTGCTCAGAACTCTGAAATTAAAAACTGACAGTCATCCTGATACTATTGTTAGCTAACTTTAACTCGCTAATGCTAGCTTATTAGCACTCACCGATATGAATGACAAAAGCATGACCTCCTGATGTCACTCATGCATTGTCCATTAATATTGACAGTCTATGGTGTTGGTGTAAATTTGTCCTGAGGAGTCCAGGTACAGTGATATTATTTGATCATAATGACAGAGCTGCATTTTGTGGCCAAACTGGCTTCAGATCACTGAGACGAGCTGCAAGATTGATGAACGAGATCCCTCTGCAGCCCCCCCCCCCCCCCCCCCCCCCCCCCCCCACTGTCAGACAATTAAAGTGCACGTGTGGGTGTGAGAGAGCCCACATGTGACTTACAGTCACATATGACCACAAGCTCATTATCAAGGGCGTCTCGGGACGAGGGATGCCTCAAGGCAGGGATGCCTCATGGGAAAGTCATTGATAAAACTCTCTCAAGGAAGCTCCCGGAAAGCTGAAGTTACAACAACAACAAAAAAAAAGGAAATTGTTCTTCCTTTTCGTAAAAGTCACCCACTTTTAAACAGAACCTGTCACCCGACAAGGCGTAGCACATGGCACGTTCTGTGCAGTGAATCCTGCCGTGTCACGCTTACTGTCTTCTTCTGACTGTCGAGTCTTGCAGTGAATAATTGATGCCAAAGATTACAACACAGAGGCCACCATCAAGAGAAACCCAAGAGGCATCAGCGCCGAGCACTGACCCCGGGAGCAGCCCTGCAACCAGACACCTCATCAGCACCTCTGACAGGGATATCCAATAGATCAGGGAGTTAGTGTGTAAATGTGTGTGGGGTGTCTGAAATGTAAAAGAGGTTTTTAAACAAGCTTCTCAGAAGAAGCTGGCTGCTTGAAGAAGGGCAGACAAGGTGACGGGGTCAGATCATTGCTACTGACCAGTGCTGATATCATCACTGACTGATCATGGTGCTTGTCACAATTTAGCCTGCAGAGAAGGCAGTCAGGTGATGATCTGTCAGTCACAGACGTAGAAGAAAAAGGGGGTTCTCTGCAACCGAAGGTATATGACGTGTGACATCAGAGGACGGGGATGAAAGTTAAGCGGACACTGTACAATCACACAGAGTCTGCATGTGAATGTGTAAGTTGCATTGTTCTTTCGCGCTGAGCTGTGCTGAGCTGAGCTGAGCTGGTGAAATAATCGGACTTAGTAACACTCCTGTTGTAGTTTACTGCCCAGCAGTGAGAAAGTTTCCTGGCAACACTAAAGCCTGCTTGTGCAAGCGGACCATAATTCTCAATGACTCTGCATATTGAAAGGAGAGAGAATTTAGCTGGAAGGGTTATGGATGGGACAAATATGGTTATGTTGGAAGCTGGGCAATAGCCATCGCCTAATGAAATTAATCAGATTTAAACAGCAGCTTTAGTAATATGTACTTTAAAAGCATGACAAAAGTTTTTGTGGTTCTGTTTTGAGTAAATACAAATATGTGCTTTTTATTTGGTTGATATTAGCATATTTAGTGAACACCATGTTTCTTACAGGAAATAAAGTAGTACAGTAAGTTTAGACCGTAGATTGTCTAATGGGTCAGACACAGAGTTAGTCAATGAAGTAATTTTAGGATGTTGGGTTTTTGAAGTCTCTCCAGTCCTCTTCTCTGCCATTATTTTCTGTTCCGTTGGCTCAGGATCTTTGTGATGGACAGTGTGTGTTTTCATGCTTTTTGGAGCTCTCCAGTGTCCTGGCCTGCCACCCGACTGTCAGTCTGAACTTTGAGACCTTCATATGCTGACTGTGCCAGCTCTGGCAAATGCATCCATATATGCAACATGTGCGGATGTGTGTGTGTGTGTGCGTGTGCACAGATGCTACTTTGTGCAGCTCCCTACATGGACTCTGACTCTCAGCCTTATCAATGTCAGAGGTCTGAGCCAGGCGCTCCATGTCGCCTTTTGCTTTGACAGACATGTCCTTGGTCTTCTGTTGCCCCTGGGGTCTGCGTTGGCACAATGGATGATCCCCGTACAAAAACTGCCCAGCAGCGTAAAACAGACCTGTGTCATCTGCACAGCATCTGCTTTTTATATGGCCCTTTCTGGAAGTGAGGCATCTTGGTCAGTGGAAGCAAAAGGGACCACCCTTAAGATTTTGAGGGGAGGGTGAGAAGGTCGGATTCTTTTTTTTTTTATCATCCATCTGAAACTTTGTGGCAAAGTAAAACTGGTGGCAGGCTTCTTTTTGGTAGCTTGGATTTACTGCAGTTGTAGTGAGTGTGAGACGTCAGATCCTTTGTTCTGATGATGAAAAGCAGACGTGACATGGAGTAGTTAAACTAAAGGACCATATCAGTGGTTCTAAACTGGTCTAACCTCAGCACCCACTACCAACTCCATCATGAAACAACACTGCACACATTTCTGATGTTTTTTAACCAATGAGAATTTTATTTGTAGCTATTTGGGCCTTTTTTTTTAGAGACAGGACAGAGTCCGAAACTGGAGAGAGAACGTGCGGGGAACGACATGCAGGAAAGAAGCCACAGGCCAGATATGAACCCGGGCTGCTCTCAAGGAGCTACGCCTCTGCACATTGGGTACTCGAACCAACCACCAGTGCCCCCACCAAAGAGATTTATTTGGTGAAAAACTGTGTAGTTTGGACCTCAGATTCATAGACTTTTGACAACACTTTTCCCCGGCGAACACTCGTCCTGTTGAGACTGGCTGTTCTGTATAATAAAACTTTGACTCAAAGGTCCCATATTATGCCTTTTTTGGGTTTCATATAACTAATGAATGTGCTTTCTAAAGTGCGTTCAGAATGGCTAATGTTAAAAAAAAGTGTGTTTTTTGATGTACTGCCGCTCCATGCAGCATCTCTCATCTGCCCGTCTTTGCAACGCTCTGAATCCCCAACGATCAGAGTCCCCACATGGGCCTAGTCTGATCTGATTGGTTGACCGTCCAGCTCTGTTGTAATTGGTCAGTCGCTCAGCGTGGATGTGACATGGACGTGCAGCACGAGCTTGGTCTTGCTACAACGAGCCAATGGGCTTTGATCAGTGATATCACACTGGCAAGACGTCACACTGGCAAATTGCATTCAGGTGGCGAGGGACCGAGCTATGCACATAGATGTGCCTCTTGATGCACTAGACACCTGGGAAACACACTAAAGAGCATATAAAACCAGAGAGAGCAGAATATGAGACCTTTAAGAAAAGAGTTCAAGCTGTCGTCTTAAAGCATTGTCATGGCAAGAACAGAAAATTGGCCCCTGCACTGTGTAGTATCCTCTATTAGGCAAGCAAGTGGTCATACAGTCTCAGGTGTGTTGTTGCTTTGAAATAGCACACACACTCAGTTTTACTATACCCACGAGAAAGTATCTTCGACTCACACTGTGAAAGATCGTTCCAGTGAGATAGTATTAAGTTTTTATTCAGGGTCTTGGTCAGCTGTGCCAGAACTCCCAAACCTAAGACAGGAAGCAGGGCAAGTAAGAGGATTTACATAACCTCAAAACTGTCCAGCAACAAACTCTCCTCTCTTTTCCCTCAGGCTCACCCTCTGTCCCCCACTGTCCAGCCCCGCCAGCCACCCACCAGCTCTAAATCCTTTTTTGATGGATTTCCCAGCAATCTCATTTCTGCTGACATATGTGTGACACATGCATACTGTGTACACACACACACACACACACACACACACACACACACACACACACACACACACACACACACACACACACACACACACACACATGAACACACGTGCCCATCATGGAACACATGAAAGTTGGATATGTTTAAGTTCCAACTTTCCAAAACAATTTCCACTTATTACAAAAGGATAAATCAGCATGACTTCATCCGCCGTAGCTGCTGATCATGTTCTTTTTCAACCTTGTTATTAAGAGCAAATATTTTTCTAAAGACCTTACATGTCCATGCTGTTGGCACGCAGGGCTCTGTGGTGCACATTATGAATGGGATGGCTAAAAAACAGCAGGGAGGGGAAAGGCAGGACAGAGTAGCCGTAATTTAGCTTTTCGACTGGCTCCACCCCGCTCATCATGCTGTGTTGTTTTGTTGTGTTAACCATGACAACTGTATGAGTGGCTCCACATAGCTTGAAGATTATTCTGGGTGAGAGAGTTGAGCGGAGGACAGGCGAAAAAGGCGAGATACGAGGGGAAGAGGAGTGGAGACTAGAGAGGTGTGGAAGAGACAAACTGAGAAGTGAGGATGATTGGAGGAAGCAGGATTATACAGGACTCGGTCTGAAGCTTCATACTGAATTACTAAAACCGTCTTGAGTGAGCACATTTACTCTGCACGACCAGTGATATTCATGTGGTCAAGAAGAGTAAAACCAACAACTACTGCTTTAACAGTTATGACAACATGAGGACAACAGCTGTTTCGATTATGAAGTAATGTTATGACCACAATAAGCAGCAGCGAGCCAGCCTGACTACGCATTTTCAAACACAAACCTTTGGAACATCTGGACTCTCGATACAGCCCATGTTTATTTTATTATCAGAATTAGCATTGGTCCTCATTGCATGGGATGTCATTGATGATACTAACATGCCAACCATGCATTGCTTTAGTTTTCTTATTGTAGACAAAGAGGAGTTGATTATAAATCATTATGAATGTCTTTGATCGGAAAGCTTTCTTGCTGCCCTCACATGCTCCATCTTTAACATTCAAATGGTTCCACAAAGGTCTCTTTAATCAGGACTTCCTTCATATGGGAGCTGATGATTATAAGGTATCCATATTATCATACATTTCTGAGTCATGATTTGTGTTATTTAGTGGATGTATACTGTGAATGTTTATGTTTATGTTTAGCCTTTTGTCGAGAGTAAAACTTTTAAAAAGTGAATGCACAGTGGCCTCTGCTTTATTTAAAAAAAAGGCAATATTTGTTATCATATATGCACCTCTTTTAAAATGTTCTCCACATGTTCCCTCTGTTTTTTGTAGGAATGCCCCTTGTCCTCCTGCTCGCTGGATTAATTCTGGCTCTGTCCATCCCCGGCACGTCATCTGAGTCAGCCACGCTGCGGTTCCTGGGCCAGACGGACTTTGTTGTCAACGAGAGCAGCACAGCTGTAGTCCGGCTGGTTGTGGAGAGAGTGGGAGACCCGGTCAATGTGACAGCTTTGGTTCTGGTAGGACATGGAACAAATTCATCCTACGTGACTCATTGTGTATCCATTCTCATCAACCTGCCAAATCATCTTGTGCGTCTATTACGAATCCTTTTTGATGTTCCGCTGAGATGTCGCCTTTGTATACAGTTTAGGAAAGAAAGAGTGGAAGAGCTTCTTTATTAATGGAAGACTTCGGTCAGTCTGCAGACCGGTGTGCTTTCTTAAACTTTCTTGTAAATTACAGCTTTTGGCTTTATGTCCTCCACACGGGGGCTGGAGTCAGCTGCTCACAGCTGGGTGTCTGGTAAGGCGAGCTGGCCACACGGTGGAGAGCGGTCGGGGGTTTTGCCATGCTTCTTGATATCTTTACCATACTTGTTTTCACACTAACTAATATACTGAGAACAATGCTGTATAATATAAGGCTGTCCTCACAGGGTTAGAAATAATAGGAATAAAGAGAGAAGAACCATGAATAAAAACATGTTTCACATGTTTCCGATTGGCTCAGTTGTCTTATCGTGTACCATTTAGTCTTTTATCTGTTGTGTCACATTGTTCCTCCACACAGAGGTATAGTCCAATTTTTGTGATACAGTTTTATGTCCGCCTAATTCTTGCAGTTGGAGGGAGTGGACACTGGGGATTTTGAAGCTGTTAATGCTGCAGCCTTCTTGCTGTCCACTGAGTCCAGTAAGACCATCTTTATCGCTGTGAAAGACGATGACTTGCCAGAGGCCGATGAGACGTTTACCTTCAACCTCACACTACAGGTACATGTTTTTATTTTATTTTTATAGTTACTTTACACACACATTGGTGTCACTGTGTGGCTTTTATGGACCAAATGCTAGATTTATGAGGACTCCTTCTCCTGTTTCTCCATCATTGGCTCTGCTCTCTGGAGCTTCAGCGTTCTTTTACACTTAGTTCCACTTTTCAAATTCTGTCCTCCTAAACCCCTTCGACCCAACAGCTATCCAATACAGAATGGGAGTGGCAACAGCAGTAAGCCTGGGCGGCTCTGAGCTGCAGGGTCTTTGATGTGTCTGCTCTCCAGGACTGGCCTGGGTGGGGCCAAATGTTGTGTGTGTCTCTGAGGTTCCCCGCTAAAAGACACCTTTGTGAAAACCAAATAACTCTGACAGCCGAAGCCTCGCCACACAGTAGATTTAAGTGATTCTCTTTTTCACTGTCCCCATTGACTTTGATGGGCATGTCGGTTCCGTGGATTTCACCCATGTATATGTTCACTATTACCAGTGGCACACAATTGCAGATCAAAGCACAGTCCGTGACTGAAGGAATGGATTCACAACCACGTACATTAAGAGCTAAGCATGCATTTTGACACATTGTTGCCAACAGCCCACATCTTCAAAAAGTAAAATTACTGTGTTGGACAAGGACTCCCTCGAAAATAAGTGTCAGTCTCAGTGAGGATATTACCAGTAAAATAAAGGTTAGATTAAAAAAAATAATAATAATACAACTTCAAAGTTTGAAAATGTATTTCTATAGGAAAAACTTCTAAATTCTTGTCAAAGGAATTACCATCACAGCCTAGAATTCCTTACACATAGACACCATCTCCATGGTTACCTTCCTCCTTTAGCTGTCAGACGTGATTGATGAGTTAGGGGGGTTTATACACGTCTTTTGCTTGTCTTATCTCTAAAGGAACTAAGAGACAGGTCATTTTAAATCCACTGATTGTCAGCTGTGTACTCAAAAAATAGCCACAGACATGCCAATGGCAACAAGAGGGATTGTTAGAGCATTTTGTGGCCGCATTTTTGTGACACCTGGTGAAAATCCAAACCTGTATGTAGCCTGCCACTAAAGTGAAAGACCAGCTGAGGCCCACTTGTCCCTTCCGTTTACACTACAGCAAAGACAAAGCCAAATGCTGCCCTATCAGCTTACCAGAAGACTGACTAAAGCTGTTATGGTACAAAGCAGGTGCAGCCTACCGGAGATGTGGGTGACCAGAAAGGACAACCACACAGAGTTATAGTTTCAATCAGGATCAAAAAGGATTCATGAAATGCTGCATGCATGTAATAAAGTGGAATCTTGACAGATTTCTAAAACGTATATGTGACAAACCTGGTTACCTAAAGACAAATTGATTTGAGTTTTGATTGAAACTGTCACATGCTTCACGAGTGTGAATCGTATTTATATTTGATGTTTGTGAAGATGGACACTCAGTGTGAGTTTGTGGATATGTGTCTGGGCATGCTTGGCCCGTGACTTGGCTTTGAACATTTGAGTAGATTCAGTGTCTGTGAGATGACGGCCGAGAAGAAAGCTCTGTCACACAGCTTTGGATGAATGCAAAGGCCGTAGCACTTTCTTATTTTTCATTTTTTCCTTTGTTTGTTCTCTTAGTATGCACACACATTTTCTCATTGGTTTTTGAGTAGCTTGTACAAATGGACCGTGCTTGGCTGAGAAAAACAGAAAACATTTCAAAATAGTATTTGGGGAGAAACCTGTTCCTGTTTATCATCTGAAGACTCTAACAGTTGATTAGTTGTTTTTGGAAGTTTTGGCAGAAGCCTCTGCGCTAGAGTAAGGACGTGGTTGTTCTCAGTGATGTTGTTCCATGAGGTGCTTTTGAAAACATTGGTCAGCTCACTAATGGAGACCTTGGAAAGTTTACCCAAATAACAAGGCTGTAGTCTCTCTCTTTCCAGAACAAGGGAAACCCTCCTTTCAGATCCTCATCGATAATGGTTCTGTTTGTTGGGTTAAAACACTCAGAGTAAGCCTTGTAAAGTCACTGTGTGATGTAAAGCAAGCTGAGATTTTAGGTTTGTCAGGTCTTAGTGCCAAATCACAGAGCACAGCACAAGT
This sequence comes from Symphodus melops, assembly GCF_947650265.1. Taxonomy (NCBI): domain Eukaryota; kingdom Metazoa; phylum Chordata; class Actinopteri; order Labriformes; family Labridae; genus Symphodus; species Symphodus melops. The sequence goes on along the minus strand of NC_136691.1, from coordinate 41,517,643 downwards.
CCTGAAGAGGAATCCTACTGTGCGCTAACCTGACAAATCAACCAGGCTAAGACCAGAACTTCCTGTCTTTGTGCCATCTCACCAGGGTCTCTCAGTGGGAGCAAAGATATTAAGTGAAAACACTGGATTAGGCAGATATTCTACTCTTTCACTACAGGATCTGGGGAGGGTTCAGATGTACTTAAGTACAACCTGTTTTTTTAACCTGCTTATATCTAACTTATTCCTTTCTTCCTGTTTTCCAGAGCTCCTCTAATGGCGTGACGCTGGGAACACCAAACAAGGCAACCATCACCATCCTGTCCAATGACAACGCCTTTGGAATAATTGCCTTCAACTCCGTAAGAAACCCTTGTCCCCACATGTCTGCCTTCATAATTGTGCACATTTGAGTCCACCGATGTTAGGAAATAGTGGAAGACGCTAGGCGACGGCGATGGAGTTATTTGAGCTATTTGAACTCATGGCTGTTGAGAGCGGTTCAATCACGGGGGATATTTGGTTGTAGGAGGAAAAAAACGAACTTGTGGGTTTCCAGGGCAATTAAAACCACAACACTTATCAGTGGGAATGTATAGCGTTTCCATGGGAGCTGTGTGGAATATTGGGAACTGTTGACTCTAGCAGCCTCAGACGGTTTCATATGCTGGATAATGATTTTGCCTTCTTAGAATCAATAAAAGGCTCCCAGCCCTGGGAAATGTGTTGAAGGTAGAGAGCTGGATTCATTCCTGTGGATTGTTCTTTAGTTTTCTTGGTCATGGACTTTTATTTTGAAAAAGGAAAACAAAACAGGGATGTAAGTTCTAAATCTTAAGACAACAATAAAGGCCTTTCCACTTTTTTGTCGTGTCATATGTGTATGTAACTGATCAAATAAAGAAAAGTAAGTATTTTAAATGTATTATAAGATAAACTATATTGAATTCACATCTATAATTTAATTAGTTCAAGACAGGTTTTCAAAAAAATATTTTCTCTAAAAGAGCAGAAACAAAATTAGAAAAAGCATAAATGAGCATAAATTTCTTTTCATCTCTATGAACTACATTAGCTAACTTCTGATCTTCTCACTAAAACAACCATCCAGCAGTGGAGATGGTTTCTTTTATAGTATAGTATAATGTAGGCTCCTTCTTTACTGTCACAAAACCTCAGAGATTTAATTTAGCCAATTTAGTCAGCATAACAAGTCAATTTTTTTAAATCTGTGTTTTGTGAAATTAAAAAATCTCAACAAAGACAAACAAACAAACCAGGGTTTTCCCTTGATATGTCAATAAATAGATTTTCAGCTCATTTGCACATCATGATCAGGGCCCATTTAAAGTCAAATACAAGGTTTGATCTTGATTTGTTTTTGAAACCATCACATGTAGCTGCATAGGCTCTGTTGTTATTCAGTTTCACTGTTTTACCTTTTATTTGTTTTTGTTTTTTACAGACAGAAGAGGTTGTTGTCGATGAGCCAAGAGGAAGAAGCCATTATGTGCCTTTCACCCTGGTTCGAGAAAAGGGAACATATGGGACTGTGGTTGTGAACTATGAGGTGAGAGGGCAAAGCAAAACTTAAGACCCTGACTTTCTGGGGGGGGAAAAAGTGCTCAGGTTGAAACATGCTGAAGTGTGAACTTAACTGAGACTCCTTCTGTTCAGATTTCTGAAGGACCTAACCCTGCCTTTGAGGATCTCAGTCCAGACAAAGGCAACATCACCATTCCTGTAGGACAGTCCGTGGTGCAGTTTAATGTGCTCATACAAGATGACCAGGTAAACAAACACATCTTTCTAAGATAACCCTTAGAATACCTCAAAACAAGGTTTAATGTCCAAGAAGCACTCTTAGATGTTGAAAATCTTTTTTTTTTTGTTGAAAGATTCAGATTGCTCTGCTAGGGTTTGGTAACTTTTCAACAGAAATAATTAAAAACTCAGAACGAGCCAAATGTAAATCTTGATGTGAATGTTTCTTTCTTTGTTTTCAGATCCCAGAGGACGATGAGGTTTTTTCTGTCAGGCTAACCAGTGTGGCAGGAGGAGCTCTCCTCAAGCCTAACGCCAGCCGTGTCCAGCTGAGAATCCGGCGTAATGACAGTCCGCTGCGGTTCTCCACCTCCATCATTGCAGTACAAGAGTCGGCTGGAGTCATTGCTCTCAATGTGACCCGTGGTCGACTGACTGAGGAAGGACCATTGGTTGGCTCTGTTGACACTGAGGTTACTTTCTTCCATTAAGTTATTAATTTTTTTAGACTTGTGTCAAATGATACATTTTATCACTTGTGAAGAAAAATCCACGAGACTAATGTATCTAAACTGGACTTCTCTGTCTTTAGGTCTCAGTAGATTACATGGTGGTGAGCGGCGAAGGACTCGGCAGCGCCACACCAGCTCTGGATTTCCTCGACCTACAGCCGGTCAGAACAGTTACCTTCCCTCCATTTGTCTACGAGACCAGCCTGCTGTTCAACATCAGAGATGACGACGTGCCAGAAATCGCAGAATCCTTCCACGTGGTCTTTCTGGAGGAGACCATCAAAGGAGATGCTGTGCTAGTAGCACCTAATGCAGTGCTAGTGACCATTGAGCCCAACGATAAGCCTTATGGTGTCCTGTCCATCAGCAGCAGTGCAGTTATACACCCAATCGCCATAAATGAAGACTTAACACAAAGGTAGATCATTTACAATCAGTTGTAAAACTCTCCTGACATGATTGTTTTTCCAATTCGAGCTCATAGTCTTCATGGTCACGTTTTTGTTTGAATTGTTCCTCTGTCATTATTCCTAGATTCGATGGAATCATTATCGTACGAAATGGAGGAAGCTATGGTGCAGTGTCTGCTAACTGGTCCATCAGTAGAAACTCCAGTAACCGCTCCTCAGTGTTGGATGATTTGAACCCTGCAGAGGGAACAGTGACATTTGCTGCCGGTACAGTAACGGCTGTGATTCCAATAAACATCGTGGCAGATGATCTACCTGAAGAAGCCGAGGCTTTCACTCTCAAGCTGCTACCAAATACTGTTACCGGAAACGCAGAGGTGGATGAACCCATGGAGGTTAGTTGTGAGGAATTCTTTGACAGGGTCATTTTATGTATAGCTTTTCTGTGTTGGTAAAACATGTGCGAAACATACAGAGCACAGAGACAAGGCTGCACTTGTCAGGAAACATGTACTCCAGATGTTGTGCATGTGCTTGCTGTGTGTGTAAGCGTTTGTCTTTCGCCCACTGTAAGGTACAGTGGCAAACTTGGCACGATCTACAAAAGTCGACCCCTTGGTGTGTCACTTGGCTCTGTGGGTGTTCCCTTTATGTGGCTGAATCTAAACAAAGCGGAAACAGCAGGCCCACTCTGTGTGTGGTGTGTGTGTGTGTGTGTGTCTGTTTTTTTGTTGTTATTTTTTTATTTTTTTTAAAGCGTGGGTGAAGTGGTGACAGCTTTTTATAGCTCCAATCCCCGTCCAAGCCTCTTTTGGCTACGTGTGAAAGAAGTGGGCAGATCTAAGTCATGTTTATATCGAAGGCATACGATGAGACACATCCAAACTTTGCTTTGGTCACATACAAACACGCACCAAGAATACCACCTCAGCCTGTGAAGTTACAGGGTGTGTGTTTGCCATCTGTGCAGAAAGTGTTTGTAGAAATACCTTGAAGAATTAATTCACAACTTTAACTGTGGGACAGGTTGATCAGTTTCACTGTTATTCATGTTGCAAGGGATAAATTACACCTATAATGATTTGTAAATCAGTGATTGTGAACACGTCAGACAAGTGTAGTTTTACAGGAAATGAATGAGCCTCTCGCCCATGGACTCCCCTCGCAGTCGCAGCACGGTTAATTAAAGAGGATGGCTCTCTAAAGTTAGCCCATGGCTTTCTTTTACTACTTTCAGTCTCACTTGTTTTCCTCCCTCTCTCTGTTTGTTCCTCACCTCTACTTTCTTATTATCTTCACCAAAGATGCAGCCTACGTTCCACAAAAACAGGAAATGCAACAAAATCCTCCCAAGTAACAGATTTTAAATCCTGGCTTCTTTGCAGTTCTTCCCCTGCATTTTGAAAATCAATTCCCTCGCTCCCTCCCTGAGCTGCCCGGAGGTGCTTATCCGTGGCAGTGCAGCAGCAGTTAAGGCCTTTTGTATTAAGTCATAGAGTTAATAAAAGTGAGTGTGAGGCAATATTTGTTGCAATAAACAAGTAACAAGGTTATAGCCAATCAACTAAGGTGGTGGTATTACCTTTATTTTTCTTCATTTTCACGATTCACAGAACATTTTTGATCTTTCCTTTCATCAGTTAAAATGTCAACTATGCTCTTTCTTTTTCAAATTGCAATGGTTTTAATTTCCTCCTTATCTTCTCTCTGTCTCCATTTTTCCTCTAGGTTGTATTCTACATTCAGGACAGTGATGATGTTTATGGGCTTTTTCGCTTTGACCCGGCGAAAGAGCAAAGCATTCAAAGCCAACCAGAGGGCCGTTTCTTGTCACTCCATTTCTTGCGGGACGGTGGTACACTGGGAGATGTGACTTTGACTCTCACGGCACTCTACATTCCTGCAGGCCCAATAGACCCAGCACTGGCCCGAGATGGGGTTCTGAATGTTAGCAGGTCCATTAATGTGCTGTTTGCCCGTCAGCAGATGGTACATGTTGTACTGCCCATCAGGAATGATGCCTTTCTGCAGAATGGAGCTCATTTCTTGATACAGGTAACAAGGATACGTTTGAAACAAAGAAAGAGCAACACATACAGTACCTTACAGGAAAGAATGCATATTTTATAGATGTTTTTTTAATGCTTTTATTTTATCTTAACATTTTTTTAATGAGTCTAAAAAGTGCTCTTTTTTAAGTGTTTGCACTTCAGGTTGAAGTGCCTAATTTGCATGTGTGAATGGTTTGACACTGGCACTCAAATCTGGCATGTGTCTATGGGGTTTGCTCAAGTGTTTAAAATAACAATATCAACTCGATCTTAACTCAAGCAAAAAAAAAAAAAAGTGCAAGAAAGTCCTTTTACTTTCCATTTAAGAACAATCAGGCCACACACCTTAAGATCGAACTTTCACATACACATGCTCCATCAGTGGAGTGAAAGGGGAACAAACAGGCTTTCCTGCACATCTTAATAGGACGAGAACAGAAATGATCAGATTGGCAGGATAAAGTGTAATCAATTATTAAAGCAGTGTGTGTAATTAGTCAAAGCTTCCTCTGATTATCCCGTTAAACCATTTAACAAAGTTGTTTTTTCCCCCCATTTCCTTTAGTTAAATACTCTGGAGCTGGTTGACATCAAACCTCCAATTCATTCAAACAGCCCAAGGTTTGGTGGACATTTAAACTTGACCTTGACTGTCACCCCCGACATTGCTAACGGGGAAATCGGCTTTACCAGTAACACCACGGTGGTCCTTTATGAACCAGAGGACAACAATACAAGCACAGTAAGTTGTAACTTCTGTTTTCAGCCTTAGCACATGTTTACAGTATCAGTTGTGTCATACTTCAGAATGATGTAAAACAGTATCTGAAGATGGCTAGAGTTCAGTTTAGCTCAGTTGGGTCTCTCTCAAGCTGTTTTTTTTTTTTTAAAGTGCTTTTATCAAGTCAAGTCAAGACAACTTTATTTATGTAGTAAATTTATAACAGCCAAGGCGGAACAAAGTGCTCTGGAGTAAGTTTAGCAAAATACATTTCATCCGAACATCGTAAAGAAATGTAAATTAAAAACAAACGTTATAATGCTAAACAATAGTAAAAGTAGTAGTGGACACTGCTTTTGTCCATTTGTAAATTCAAATGTTCAATTCTTTCAGTTGTTAGAGATCAAGATATAGATTGAAAGTCCTCAGAACCAGTTGGAGAACTCCCCTTGTCCTTGCTGCCTTGAATCTTTGTTTACAAAGTGAGTTATCCTCCTGCGCCCACAGTTTGTTTTGTCGGGTAATTCTTATCTTGTTTGTGTTGCAGGTGAGCATCCCTCTTCGACGTGATGGGACAGACGGTCAGGCTGAAGTGTTCTGGAGTCTCCAACCCACTGGAGCCAATCAGGAGGCTATAACTGCTAAAGACCTGGAGCCACTAAGCGGCTCTGTTATCTTTCTCTCAGGGCAGAGTGACGCTTTCATCAACTTCACTGTCATGGCTGATGATATCCCAGAAGTGAACGAGACCTTACTGCTCAATCTGGATAGGTAAATGGATGTAAATGTTGCAAATTAGTTCATCAACAAAATGACTGTTTATTCTGATAAACTATCATTAAGACATCTAAGATACCTTTTGGGGGTTTAGATGAAGAAGTTGATATTTTTAGATGTTTCAGAGGCAACTTGTTCACAAAAAAAAAGTTGAGTGAGTGTTTTTTTTTTTTTTTTAATCTCTCCCCTTCCCTTCTGAGGTTTTCTTTAGATAAGTGTGTTGCTGTGTGTGTGTTTGTGTAGCAGTTTTTTTTGGGGGGGTTGTGTCTGCGAGTCTATGTTCTGATGAGTATGGCCACTCTCTCCCCCTCCCCCCTCATACCCCCTGCAGGGTGGAGACTGCACGCTTTATAGTGTACTTTGGGTAAGTGGAGGGTGGAATGAATCTGGGCCTTTTGTGTGGCGTGAATCAGGACTTTGTTTTTCAGAGAAGGGCCTACTTCAGGTTTTCTGGGGTCTTTAGTTGATGCGGGGATGAGGGGGGACTTAGGTTGGGTTTGGGGATCAGGCCGGGTGTGAAAAAAGGAACCCAAAGGAGAGTGGTTGTTGGTAGTAAATAGAGAATCTTCTATTTGTGTTTCCTTCTAATTTAAACAGGCTTGATTGTGTTCTCTTTTAAAGATGTCAGTGTTTGTATGCATGCAGAGCCTTGGCTGTGACTGTTTGTTTGGAGTGCTCCTTTCTATCATGCCTTTGTCCCTAATTTAGCCCTTGTGTGATGCTTACTTGGCCCCAGTTTTCTCAACATACACACACATTACACATACACCCCTGATGAGCGATAAAGATGCAGGCATGGGGTTGACTGACATTGTTATTGAAAGTGACCCAAGCAGCAGGACCTGAGGGTATGGAGCCTGTCATGAATAAACACTAAACAATGCAAGGAATACATTACAAAGTTTAGATTGAATTTGTGCTGTTTTATTATGTGCAATCATCCAGAGGCTGCAAAAAAAAAAGTCTAAGACAAGAACAGAAAAAAAGAAATAGATACTTCCATTACAGAGCTTTCATTATCTACTATTTAAATGTATATCTGCCTGGGTTCCACAAGTCTCTTCGGGAAGGGGGTAATGACTGTTTAAAAAGTTGTTATTTGCTGCTGTAATCTTAAACTGTGTACTTGTTTATGTGTGTGTGTGTCCCAGGAGTACTGTAGAAAACCAGATCCTGAAAGCTGGCTTCACCAGCAGAGAGATTGTCATCATGGAGAATGATGACCCTGGGGGGGTGTTTGAGTTTTCCCAATTCTCGAGAGGTCCATGGCTCATCAATGTAAGTCTGGATAACGCTATTCCAAAAAAATCTTTATTATTATGGCGTATTTGTGTTCACTACAACAGGTGTTGTTCTCCAGTTGTCACCGGTTTGTGTCATATGAAACGTGTCCATTTTAAATGTATCCAGGAGGGTGAAACGGTGGAGCTGCATGTGGTCAGAGCTCAGGGACAGCTTCTCAAACAGCTGGTTCGATATGCTGTCATGCCTTCAGGCAACACTGAATTCTACGGCGCCACAGGCATCCTGGAGTTCAAACCAGGGGAGAGAGAAGTGGTGGTAGCACTTGTGGCGAGGCCTGATGGGGTGCCTGAGGTAAGGTCATGGTCAATTCTATATTGACCTTAATACGGTATAATCATTTATCATGAAACTTCCCAGTCTGAAAGCAGAACCGTCTTCATGTTGACAAAGTAACAAATATGCTTGATGTAAAAACGTTGTGTGTTTGGGTTTTATACCTGTGTGTTCGTACAGCTAGAAGAAACGTTCTCGGTGGTACTGAGTAGCCACAGCACTCCTCCCAGTCGCCTTGGCGACCACAGGGAGGTTAACATCACGGTGCGAAAGAACGATGACCCCTTTGGCGTCATTGAGTTCATCCAACCAGGACAGACGGTGGCCATCAATGAGAGCAAAGGGGACGAGATGCACCAGGGTACTTTATCTCAAGTTGTATCTTATTCACACTTTGAATGAACCTAATTAGAACAATCACTGCACATGTGTCCTCAAGCTGGATAAGTATAAAAAAGATGAGTAGATAGAGTAAGTGTTAAAGATGACTTTAATGTGCCAAGCTTTAGAAAAACATGAACAGAATTCCCTGTATAATGATAGTTTAATCAATGCATTCGAATGTACGAAACACAGATGAACTATTGCCTTTGTCAACTTGTATAGTCCCAAAACACATGATGTAATCTGGTCTAGTTTCAAGTACATGGAAAAGCAACAAGCCTTCTCTCAGCTATTTGTGAGTCGCATGTTGCTCTTTACATACATGCATACATGGGAGCAATACAGCCAAACTGTTTGGTGGTAAGCAGGGAAAAAAAAAAAAACATTTTATACTTTACCAAAATGATGCCTTTAGATAACAAATGCATAAATAAATACAAAACAGAACACAAAAGACTAAAGATTAAACGAAAAGTGCACACACAATTGTTGAAGACTTGATGGAAGGTTTTATAATTACCTTTCTCTGTTGTGATTTTCTTCCAGCGGTGTATCCTGTAGTGAGGAACAGAGGTCACTTTGGAGAAGTGTCAGTCTCCTGGGTCTTGGAGCCAGCTCTGTCTGGAGACGTGAGCCCCATCCAGGGAAATATCACCTTCCAAGAGGGGGAGTACCTCAAAAACCTCACTCTCTTCTCTGTTCCAGATGAGGTACGAATAAAATCTCAACTCAAAGGATACACGCGGTCCATTATAAGGTTCAGTCATTGTTTGACTTTTCATTTTCTGTCTGTTGAAGACCCCAGAGGACATGGAGAATTTCACCATCACATTGTTGAATACTACAGGTGGTGCACGGCTGGGAAACAAACTCAGTGCCATTTTACACATTAACAAGAATGATGACTCAATTTACTTTTCTGGTAAGGATGCGTTTTCTGGATGTTGCTCCAAAAGCTCCATTAAAAAAAAACAACCTGTGATAATATCTATGTATATTAAAGCTACAGTCATTCACACCTCTCTCTGGCTCTCTCGCCATCTCTACTTCCACCTATTCAGAACCCGTGGTTGTTCGACTTCAGGAAGGTGGCACAGCCAACTTCAGTGTTGTGAGGGCAGGGAGGGCAGACTTTGTTGCGACGGTAATGTATGGAGTGGACTATGGAAGTGCATCCCCAGGTGACCTGACCTTGCTGAGTAATGACACGCTGCTGGTGTATGACGTGGGTGAATGGATAAAGAACATCTCGGTCGCTGTAGAAGATGACAACATCCCAGAGACTGATGAGCCGTTTTACATTGTTCTCTACAATGCTACCGGTGAGTCTGTGTGTCTGTTTTAATATGTGGGCAGCTCTGCAGTTTTATTATAAGGATGTCCTCTATGAATCAGCATGTAATATTACGGAGCGGCCATATTTTCATATGTGAGATAATAAAAGTGATATGTCCTACAATTGGTCTTGTGCTTTTGGGAGTTACTTTTTCCATTTGCTTCATATAGCAGGCAAACAAACCTTATCTCAAGAAAACACCATCCCCTTCTTTCTCCCCTGTTCACTCCTTCGTCTCGATGTCAGAGGAGTACCCAGGTTATTAAGAATTGTTTGTGGTAATGCTGAAAGCTCATCTAATCCCAGTATTGTGTGTCAGGGATGGGAATAAAAGACCAGCGGGTCCCACCAGGACCTTAATTACCCGACTCCAGACTTTCTCAGACACAAAGACGAGCCACTCTACTGGCCTCTCTGTTTACTGGCTGACACAGAGGAGAGTTGAGTAAGGGTTAGCCTCTGGTTTAATCCGAGGGATTCTCCTTTATAGTGGCCGTGTTAAAAGTTAATAACCCTCATGTTTCAAGTCAATCAAACTCTCACAGGGACAGTGTCCACCTTTACTTCTCCTTTTCAGCGAGGAGCAAACCTTGCGTACATGTCACGGTTGGCTCATCGTGCGGATTAAAGCGGTGCTTGTGATTGGCTGTTTCAGCTTCAGGAGTATTCATCCATCAAAGTATCATCCACGAGTATTTATTAATTTCTTATTTTTCTAAAAATCTCAATGAAAGCCACTTATCGAGACTCTCTCAGGCTAGGATGCTTTTATCCTCCGAAGACATTTGTCATGAATAAGAAACTCTGTCTTCATGTTCCAGGTTGTCATAGTTGTGGTGCAGTTGTTGATGAAACAGCTTGACATGACACAAATGAATTGGCCGGTGCAGTTTTTTGTTGCGTCTATGCATGTGTGAGTGTATCTATATAGTGTAATATCTTTGTTGTTTGCACAGGTGATGCTGTTGTACATGGAGCAGATACAGCTACGGTGGTGATTGAGGCCAATGATGACGCCAACGGGATTTTCTCCCTGGAAGCCACAGAAAAAACGGTCAAAGAGGGCAATACCAATAACTTTTAGTAAGTAACAGGTCTTCGATTTAAGATTTCTTTAGTGCTGAATATTTTGTTTCAAACTATTTTGAATTGGGGTTTTTTTTGTTTTGTTTTTTTTGTTTGTTTTTTTAGGTTTTATTTTGGGGCTTTTTAATTCCTTTTGATTAAAGATAGGACAGAGTCAGAAATCGAGGACCGAGGGAAAGTTACAACAAGTCAGGAGGACAACAGCACAAGGGGCATGAGCACTTACCACTACACCACCAGTGCCCCAGTCGTGAATAGTTTAATATGGGGCTGTTCATTTTTTGAAGAATTGGTTCAAATTATTATTTTTTCAACTTCTATGTGTTGCCAAAAAACACCCAGGCATTATTGTTGTAAAGATATGTTTTCTTTTGTGTTTACTTCCATAAATGATGATCCTTTTCTCGTCTGCTCCAGTGTCCTGCGTGCCAGAGGTCATTTTGGTAACGTTACAGTTTTCTGGCAGCTGTTTTCGAATGACTCAGAGACTCCGCTGGAGGAAAACCAGGAGTTTACCAACATATCTGGCTCCATCACCTTCACTACAGGGGAAGAGACCAAACCTATTGTTCTGGAAGCCATCTCAGATAAGCTTCCTGAATTCAATGAGTTCTTTGTCCTCAGGCTGGTCGACGTCTCAGGTTAGTTCAGAAATAAACGTGTCTTTCACTGTTGTCATTGAGATTGAATTTGCAGTTATATTATATTTCATTCATCTGCCTTTAAATCTTAGTACTGCCATTCTTAAATGAAGGGTGAGGGCTTGATTTCATTTCTTGAGTTTGTCTTGAAAAGCACTCATCTCTTTTAAATCATTTTGTTCAGGAGGTCACCCGGGGGAGGGTGGACAACTTGCAGAGGCTTCCCTCAATGTCTCGGTTGTCATACCTTTCAATGACGACCCCTTTGGTGTCTTTGCCATTGCGGACAGCAACCTGGACCAAGAAGTAGCTGAAGATTTACTCTCGGAGGAGGATATGGCCGATGTCACTTCTTTCACTGTCCTTCGCCAGCAGGGTACTTTTGGTGACGTGCGTGTCGCCTGGGAGATTGTATCTGGACACTTCCCAGAGGGGCTTCCTCTGATGGATGACCTCCTCCTTCTAGCCTCCTTCCCAGATGAGGTTCAGCTCAGGCCTCATGCCAGGCGACACCACTCTGCCACAGACGCATGGTTTTTCTCTGGCCTCCCAGGGGCTTATGGGACTATCTCCCCTGAAGATGGGCCAGCTGCTGTTTCCAACTTCACCTTTTCTGCTTGGCTTGTACCCAGCCCGGACACTGACGGCTTCATATTCAGCAAAGGAACAAGGAATGGGACCGTGCATTATGGAGTGAAGGTCAACACTAATGAGTCTCACGTCACAGTGATGCTGTACTACACAGCTATTGGATCAAACAATACACAAGTGGCTCGAGCCACTGCTGAGAAATTTTTAGAGAATAACGCCTGGTTGCACATGATTATTACCGTTGATGATGGGATTATTGAATTCTTCCTGGATGGGATCCCTATTCCTGGAGGACTGAGGAGCATCAAAGGAGAGGGCGTTGCTGATGGTAAGAAAATTCTCAAAGATTTATGAAGCATAGCAAAGTGACGGAGAAGAGTTTTGGAGCCCATGGTGTCCATTATATTCCTGTTTCATATTGTCGGCCTCCGTCTTAATTTTTAATCTGCCACTTCAAGCATTTCCTAACTGCATTTTTGTTTGGCCGTCACCTTTAGTTTCTGAATGTTAATTTAGTCTATGTACCATTGTTTGTTTTCCCGTGATGCTTTGAAAACTCCAAGTCAGATGTCACAGGGAAATGAAAGCGTTGATAATTGGAAGCCATCATTTTCCAATCTCCAAATGTCAAACACCACATCCATACACAGGCCAAATCATGACGAACTGTAAACAGTAAATACGTGTTTTTGTCCTGTAAGTTGTTGGATGAATCTAATTGGATGACTCTGTGTGACAGGACTGCAGGCTTTTCTAAAGACAAGTCTTCACATTAACGTACACAATGCATGATCACACAAACGCACACACACACACACACGCACACACACACCCAGTCACCTCTCAGTCACTTCTTCATTGTTCAGGTCTGTTGGGACTCTGCGATGCTTCAATGACCATTTAAAATCGGCACTGCAGGATATTGTTGCTGTTGAAGGGAATCAGTCGGCATCTTCTTTTCTTCCTTTTTCCTCTCTAATTAACAGACACAATAGACGCAGTCTGTGTAGGACCAAAACCCCCCAGAGGGCAAATATTCTGATGGCTCCTTGGCAAACTTCACATCACAGTCGATGTATACATAATCATCAATCATGTCTGCTGCTAGTAACTCAAACCCACAGAGCAACTGCTTTGTGTCAGGGTTTTGTACTTGCTCACTGTGGCAGATTTTCAGTGTTGTCCCTCTTTATCTCTGGTGTCTTATAAACCCATGATGGTTTGGCACTCTGTGTGCATGACACGTTAATAAAACACAATCAATCAATCAAAAATGTGCCAGTAGAGGAAGCATTCTGCTCAAGAGCTGTAAGTACGGATGTAACAGTAGCTTGTGAGACACTTCAGTCCACGTACAGTACAGGACAACACAAATCAGTAGAAAATGATTCTGATTCAGCTTTTTAAACAGCGAAAGGACACTGTCTGTCTTTGACTATTCTTGTTTGAGGTACCCACATCTGTAGCTGAAAAAAAGCGAACAGGCATGATGTCAACAAGCGAGGAGGATGTCAGTGGATGATGCACAGACTCTACCTGATGCAGTTTGTCGACCCTTTTAGCATGTTCCTTTATAATCCATATAAGATTGCTTTCTGCTATCAATAAACTAGCTCGCTCTCTCTCTCTCTCTTCCTGGTGTACTTGTCCCAATTAGTGTGTCCACAGAGAAAGAGAGATGTAAGAAAACGTTACAGAAAGAGCTTGTGCCTCTTCATAGGGTGCAAATACATAGAGATCGTTTTGTTGTGGTTCTGAGTTGTTTTTCATTTACTCTTGTAACTTTGCGATTCTAGTCAAAGTCTCTACACGTCCTTTAACATGTTTGACAAAACTAAAAGCATCCCAAGTAAAATGTTAATATGTCAACGGTCTCATCTAAAACTTAAAACTTGGTTAATTATGCCCTTACAAAAAGCATGTATCTCTAGCTGTAAGTATCAGCATAATAAATAATGAATGAGAAATGAATGGTCATCTTCATGTAGATTATTGTTTCCTTGATGTTTCCTTTTTTAAATGTAAGGTCGGTCACATCATAACTTAGGATTTGTGCTTGGGGTCATGAAAGTGATTTGTTTCATTTGTGTATGGAGCCATTCACTACTACTGAACTACTCATACAGAAATTATTTTGGAACATTAGCCTGTACATTCAAAATATGTCACTTTTTCCCCCCCCCAGGACCTGCGTCTGTGTATATTGGTTCAGATCCTGAGGGCGAACAACGCTACACAGGCCTTCTCCAGGATGTCCGCTTGTACAGGACGAAGCTGAACCGCAGCCATATCCACGAGCTTCACACCCAGCCTGCTAAAACAGACCTGCGTAGCATTTCAGGTTACCTGCGCTACCGGCAGGAGGAGAGGCAGAAGTCATTTGTGGTGGAGACCCGGGATGATAGCGAGGAGGAGGGAGAGGAGGTGTTCTATCTGCAGTTGGTAGCAGTTCATGGTGGAGCTCGCCTACCTCTCCCCAGACCCACTGCTATACTTCGCGTCATGAAAAGTGACAATGCCAATGGGCTTTTTGGCTTCACTGGTGCCTGTATACCTGATGTAAGTGCAAAGTATTTAGCCAGCAATTTGTTTACAACCATTTTAGCTGCTATTCACATCATTATAAACTGAACAACACACAAGACAGACTTTTAAATAGAGATTTGAATAACTCTTCTGAGAAGACTGAATCTGCATAGAGACGAATGAAATGTAAACCTACTGGTTTGTCAGTCTCTGTCCTGCTACATATTTTATCAGTCTTCATGCCTGGCTGCAAAGAGAGCATGCTCTCCGTTTTTAGTTTGATTAGATTCACGGGCTCACATGTTGGCCCCTCTCAGGTAGAGCGACAGCTGGTGAGGCTGCGGCAGGTCTGCCTGTCAGGGCATTCCTGAAGAATGAAAGTAGAGCAGGAGTTCCAGCACTGGAAATGGAGATCTTGTTCCATCAGCACAACAGGTGGCAGGCCCGGCGATGGCATTCCATCAGAAGCAGAGGATCTTCTTTATGTCCTTGATCCTTTGGGGACATAGAGCTGTAGTGGCATGTAGGCTATCAGGTGCTTCCTCTGCAAATCCTATTAACACTGTGCTATAATCGAAAAGACTATCTTATTTGAACATTGCAAACTGCTTAACTACTGTACGATAAATGCAGCAGTCATCAGTTCCTCCGTTAGTGCAGAATGAATCATCAATATAACTCCCTTGCTTTGTCCTTATAGACCACTGAGGAAGGCTCCACCATCTCTTGTGTGATCGAGCGTTTGCGGGGGTCGCTGGACCATGTTTTTGTCAACTACAGTGTTACCCAACTGGATGCCTTGGACAGTGAGACCATTGCCCGTCTGGATTTTGTGAATGCCACTGGTGCTGTTCTTTTCACGCCTGGACAACGCTCTGAGGTGTGTGCCCTGTGTATATTAGGAGTGACTCAACAGTTGGACCTGTATTTGTCATAGAGCAGTTTGAGAAAACCAAGTTTATCCTGAGGTCACACAGAGTGCACTCGCTCTGTGGATAAACATGTGATGTACCTTGTCTGAACTGGGTTGTTTTTTTGTTTGTTTTTTACAGGGAATCAAATAAATACTGTATGTAGTTTAACAACAGCACTATACACAAAACCAAGATGCAATGTTCAAGATAACCAGCCCCCCCTAGTGGTTGTTTAGTTTGTGAATGTATTCAGACGTCAACAGGTGTCTGCTGATCATTAAGATTTAAATACATGCTCGTTGAACACAGTTCAGACTCAATGATAACATTTTACAAAAAAAAGAGCAACATTAGCTTACTTACTTATTATTACATGTACATCATTATCTGTCCTTTAGGTGTTGAACCTGGTAGTGTTGGATGATAACCTTCCAGAGCTGGCAGAGTCCTTTCAGATCACTCTGGTGTCAGCAGAGTCTGGTGACGGGAAGCCAGGTTCCACCCCAACCAGCGGAGCGAGCATCGATCCAAACAACGCTGTCAACATTGTCACTGTCACAGCGAGTGATCACCCTTATGGTATTTATTTACACATCGAAATTAAGCACTATTTCTCCTTGGTTATAACAAATACATCAGATTATTTTGTGACAGTCTTCTTCCCCCTCCTTTTTTATAACTTACCCTTACTTTTTGTCTTCACTGAAACACACTTTATGCAGGCCTGCTGCAGTTTCAGCCCAGCCCTCCAGGAGAAGGACTTATCTCTCCTGTTTTCGAACCTGTTCACTTAACTGTAAATGAAGAAGATGGACAAGTCCGCTTGTTGGTGGCCAGGGCCCAGGGCCTTTTAGGAAGGATCATGGTAGGATACAGGACAACCCCCTTCACAGCATCCAGCCCTGAAGACTATGAGGTTAGTTAGTCTTTAAGCTTACTGATCCATCCATCCATGTAAGTACTTGAAGAATACATCTGTGAGTTCCTCCTTCTCTGTGTCTTGCAGGACTCAGACGGCATTCTGGACTTTCTTCCAGGGGAAAGATTAAAGTTCATCACCGTGACCATCGTTGATAATCCTGTCCCCGAGCTGGACAAGATTTTTAGAGTGGAGCTCTACAATGCTGATGGAGGAGGTAAGTTACAGGACCCCACATTCTTGATGGTGAAACTCAAGCAGTTGTTTTATTAGTCGATTTATTATTGTGTCCGAGAATTACCTTTAGCAATAGTATTTTATTAAATGTAGTACCTTTACCATAACCTTTGTTTGTAGCTGAATTGACCCTGTGTTTTGCCCTGCTTTGTTTTTGTGTGTGCTGTGCTTCTGTGTTCTCTCGTGCCATCCTACACACGCAACTGCCTTCCTACCCTCCTTCCTATTTGCCCTTTGACATCTGCTCCTCTGGTGTGACACTTGTTTGATCCTCCTGTGTGATCCATAAGTGGGTCAGTATCTGCATAGTGAATCAAGTGGTAGTGGTGAGAGTGACTCTGACTTCCTCCTTCCATCCTACTACCACCATGGTAAGCATCCCCTTCCTTAACTTCCTAAACAGCTTTTTGTTTGTGTTCCTTTCCCCTCAAGCCCACATCTCTCTCACTCCTGATAGCTGAATATTAGTCATTTTATGGATCAACGAACCTGCTGCTTTCAAAGTGGCCTTTGTTTACATTAGATAATAATGTAATCAGATAAAGATTGTACACATCTCTAGGTGTTTGCATGCACATGCACATTTAATTAACTGTGTGTGGTGCTTAAATTGTACTCCATTTGTTAGAAAACGCAAGGAGAGTAATGTGGGAAAAGCAAATCTTTTACCAGCAGTGACATTAAATCCAAATGTTTTACTTTTAGTTTGGGCTGCTGTCACGACTTCTGAAATAACCTACTTTCTGGATGAAGCTGCTTTTTCTTTCATTCTGCCCTTGGTATCCCTTTGTCTGTAAATAAAAGAAAACTGTCTTTATGTTTCTGTTCTCTCAGGATTGGGTCACTTTATTTTGCTTTAAAGCTAACACGACAAAAATGGAGCCAATATGTATTACTAAGAGGAAAAATCTTGTATTTTGTGTGTAGCCAGCTTGGGAGTTGCGTCTCACATCACAGTGACCATTGCTGCTTCTGATGATGCCCATGGAGTGTTTCAGTTCAGTCCTGGATCCCTCTCTGTCAATGGGACAGAACCAGAAGAAGGACACAGCTCTGTGCTGCTTCAGGTCAGTGTCATACACAGTTGAATATTACTAAGACAATAAAAGTGTGTCAGCATTTAATTATTTTCACAACATGCTGAGAAAAATAAGGCCCTGTGTCCAACTCGCGTTTTACTCGTTTCCAAATGTATTTTTTTCCCATATTTTTGCCGCCTACAGATCATGTCTTGTACCAATATCCTCTTTGTTCCAAATCTGCTTGGGTAAAAACAATCTGAAATAAAAAAAAACTTACACCAAAAAGTAACACTGCTGTGTTGGTGGTACAGCAGCTGTTGTCTACAGACTGTTGTCGTAGAGACAGGATGGTCGTGCAGCACTTAAATGCTCGCATAACGCCTTTCTCTCTGATAGATATGCTAGGTGGACATAGAGCCTAAGTCTTATTTAAAGTTTCACAGGTCATGACTGTTGTAGCATCATGCTGTGTTTGCCTCTTTGTTTCTCTCCTAGGTGGATCGGTCCTTCGGTGACCTCTCCAATGTAACTGTGTACTGGGAGGCTGATCCCAGCTCTGAGGGGGAGCTCCTCAGTAGGTTTGGGAACATCACCTTTGGAGTAAGACAGACTTCAGCAAACATCATCATTGATGTGGCTCAAGATGAGATCCCTGAGCTGGACAAAAGTTTCACTGTGTCATTGGTTAATGTCTCCCACGGTCGCCTGGGACCTCAGATATCTGCTACTCTGACTGTTCTCGCCAGTGATGACCCCTATGGGGTTTTTGTATTCGCTAACGAAACAAGGTCTGTCCGACTTCCTGAAGCTGATTCATCTGTGTCCCTCAACATCCTGCGACAGAGAGGCCTGATGGGTCAGGTGTGTCCAGCTGTAGAAGTTTCGACCATTACGATTCTGTTACTTTGTCTTTCAATAAATAACCCAATGGATGTTTTGTTTTAAGGTGAATGTGACATATGGGACACTAAATGAGGCACAGCCAGAACCATTCAGGACCTCTGGAGTGGGCCGAGCCACTGAGGGGCAGGATTTTGTCCCCCTCCTGGATTCTGTTGTGTTCTTGGCCAATCAGAGTGAAGCAAACATCCGACTTCAAGTGCTCGATGATGAGGATCCAGAGAGAGACGAGTCCATTTTTGTGAAGTTGATCAGTGTTGAGCTTATCAAAGGAGAGCAGGAAAGATCCAGTAAGATACTGAAACTCCCAACGTAAACGCAAAGTTTAAGATACAAACACTTCCAATTCTGAAGTGTGAAACATCTTCCTATCATCCCTTTCAGTTTCCAATTCCCCTTCTGTCGGCCCTCTGACTGACACTGTTGCCCAGGTGATAGTGGAGGCGAGCGACGATGCGTTTGGAGTCCTTCAACTATCGGCTTCTGCTGTCAGTGTTGCAGAGCACTACGTTGGACCCATCATTAATGTCACACGTGTTGGAGGGATTTTTGCAGACGTGTCTGTCAAGTTCAGAGCAGTGCCTTTGACCGCCAAAGTCAGTAAGTCTTGGCCCAGGAAGTATAAGTTTAAAAATATCTCTCTAACATTGTGTGTGATGGACAGGACATATCTTCATGTACATCACTGTCTTCTTGAAATCCTACAGGTGAGGACTACAGTGTAGCCTCCACTGATGTTGTCCTCCTCGAGGGAGAGTCCAGTAAATCTGTTCCCGTCTATGTCATCAATGATATGGTCCCTGAGTTGGAGGAGACCTTTCTTATCGAGCTCATCAACCAAACCACAGGTGGAGCTCTTCTGGGGGAGCTCACCCGTGCCATCATCACTATTCTGCCTTCTGACGACCCATTCGGTGCCTTTGGTTAGTAAACATCATCCAGGATATGTTTCATTTTATTTTAGATTATTCAACTAATTGTATCCATATCATTTATAAATAAATAGAGTCATAAATAATATAGCTCATTGTTTCTCTTGATGTTTCCTTTATAGTCTTCCAAGCTATTCCAGTCACCATAGAGGAACCTGCAGCTAACTCCATCGAGGTCAAGTTGCCAATTGTGCGTAATGCTGGTACTATTGGCACAGTGGTAGTCCAATGGCAAGCTACTGTAAACGGTAAACTAGCAAATGGGGACATCAGACCCACATCGGGGGAGGTTAGATTTGCTCCTGGAGAGACCATGAAGACGCTGCAAGTAGAGATTTTACCTGACGATGTACCTGAAATCACAGAGGTAACAAACAAACTTTACATGCTTGTGTGGATTATCTTAAATAATATATATCCTGTGAAATATTCTGATCACTTTGGAATAAGTGTTCATTAAACATTTTTGTCCTCTCTAGATAATTAAGGTGGAGCTTACTGGTGCCAGTAATGGGGGAAACCTTGGAGCGGATACATCGGTCAACATCATAGTGCCTGCCAATGACAACCCATATGGGACTGTGTTCTTTGAACAATCTGTTTATCGAGTTCAAGAGCCCCTGGGGGGAGTCTATAGAGCTAATATTACTGTCCGCAGGAGGTACTTTTTTTTGTCTTCCTTTGGGCACATTTATTTTGTTATCGTAGGCTATAACTGAATCACTTCTTCTGTCACCTTTATTTCAGTGGGGGACACTTTGGTCGCTTGGAGATCGTGTACAGCACCTCTGAGATTGACGTTGTTGGTTTGGCTCAGAAAGATAACCAGAACCTTCTGATGTACTATGATCGCCCAAAACCAGGCGTTCCCTCACTCCCTCTCCATAGCACAGTTAATATAACTGGTCAGACAGACCCCCTGGCAGTGTGTGCTGCTGCTTGTCTGAGAGAGCGTGCCTGCCAGGCCTTCTCACTGTCATCAGACATGGCGTCACCATCTTGCACCTGGGTGACTTCAGGGGCCGACCAACTGACACCTAACTCCCAGGTTATAACTTATGTAAAAAACTCCACTTCTGTTGCAGTTCTGTTCAGCACCCAGGCTGAAGCAGGGAGTGATTTTTCTCCTGTGACAGCTCAAAGTGCCTTCATGGATGATGGGTCAGGAGTCACTAACCTCTCAGTCCCAATCTTGACCGATACATTTCCTGAAATGGACGAGAGCTTCAACATACAGATCTTACAGGTAAAGCACAGTCATACAAATATATATGCCTGTTATTCGTATGAAATGCATTTTTCAACAGGGTTTTATTAATCAGAAAATGTTCACTTAAACATAATTATGTGTTGTTTGAAGGTAGAGCTGATAAATCTGACTGTGGCACCAAAGAACCTGCCCTCGATTGGCCTGCCAGACAAAGCGGTGGTAACTATAGGCATGAATGGAGATGCATTTGGGGTGTTTTTGATATACAGCCTCAGTCCCAGCGCCGTGAACGACGGGCTCTATCTGGAGGTTCGTGAAGAGCCTCTGGTTGTGGTGCCTCTGGTCATAGAGAGGAGAGGAGGGAATCTTGGCACTGTTACTGTAGAGTGGAGGTTTGTTGGAGGAAAAGCCACACCAGATGCTGACTTCACTGGGACTGGAGGGACTCTAGTCTTTGATGGTATGAGGATCACTGACTGATTTAACTTTCACATGTTGTTGTTAATGAAGCCATGTGAAATAGTTTGTCAAAATGTGCTACTGTCATGATTGTTTCTAAGTGTTTCAACAAGATAAGTTAGGATTAGCACGTGCCCTTAACAATGTCCTTTATTCTCCCTGCTTCTTCAGGTGACCTAAAAAAGACGATAGAGATTGTTATCAGAGATGATATTGAGCCAGAGGACAACGAGAGCCTCATGATTGGTCTCGTTAATACAGAAGGAGGAAGTCGAATCCTACCCAGCTCTGACACCGTTACCATAGTGATACTTGCTAATGATAACGTGGCTGGGACAGTTGGATTCCATCCCTCCTCACGATCTGTGATCGCCAGAGAAGGTTGGTTGCCAAGCAAGATGTATTTGGATATTTGATCGATAGTATGTACGTCAACATCCCTAGACTTCTTCCATTCTACATTCTTGTTCACTTTCCTTCTCTAGATATGTTTGTATTTATGTTTGAGTGCAAGCCAAAGGGATATACATTCCGAGAAAGGTAGCGTGCACAAACTGGTGGGCCCAGAGGTTGTCAGTCATTATATTGAAATTAAATCTTCATGGTGGAAATCTCCCTGAGTAATATTCAAACATTTAGGGAACATGAGTTGCTTCTGAAGGCATATTAAACATAAAGAGCGACACTTAGATTTAATGTCCATTAATACATTAATCTCTCGAACATTATTTACTTTAGAATAGCAGGTCTCCACTTATAATTGATAGCTTTTGATGGATGTAGTGTAAGTCTTACTGCATAAATGATTTTTGATTTTTGAATTTTGTTTGTTATCAATTCCTGACTAGGGTAAAATAAGACTCGATACAATTTAAAACATTTTTTTTTTTTTTACATTATAGTCACCATATTGTTTGAATGCATTCTGTTTTTTCTACTACAGGTGAGATGCTATCCCTATTTGTGATGAGAACTGCTCCAGGTCTAGGTAATGTCACTGTGGACTGGACTGTACAAGGGCCTCATGTAGTCCGGACGTTCACCCAAACATCAGGGACACTTCTCTTCACTGAGGTAAAAAACAGAAAGAGATTAATTCACCTGTTTTTGACGATAATAATCCTTAGACAACATCATTAAGATGCAGACTTTGACACGCATCAGCATGTTGTTATTGTTGATCTCTTTGCGGCCGGTTTAAGCTTTCAATACACAACTTACTACATGAACTGAACAGCTGTTATCTGCTGTGTCTCCTACAGGGTGAACTGAATGACACCATTGTCCTACAACTTCTCGATGATGCCACACCAGAAGATAAGGATGAATACAAAGTGTCCTTGTCCAATATACAAACTTTTGGTAATGATAGTAGTGTCTGATCTTAATATCTAAACATAGACTCTTTATGGTTGGTCATTAAGCCTGAAATCATTGTAAAGAATAAACACCCTTAAATAACCAAGATAGAATTCTTACACGTTATCATGACTCTGGTTTGCAAACACAGGTGTTGTGGAGACTGGCCATGCTGCTCTTGATTCTCAGGGCAGTGAGGCGGTGATATCTGTGGACACCAGCGATGAACCTTATGGGCTACTGACAATTGCCCCATCGTCCCTCAAGGTGACCACAGAGGAACAGGACCGGACCGTTAACATTTACGTCAATAGAGAGTTTGGAGCCTCAGGTCAGTGGTAAAAAAAAAAAAAGAACTTAAAGAATGGATTTTCTTTGAGTTTATTCGTCTTCATTTTTAGTGCAAAGCAATAACTGACATCATACCACAACATATTTGTACAGGAGCAGTGAACATCACCTTTGAGGTTATAAAAGGTTCTCTACAAGATCTGTCCCAGATAGAGGGTGCTCTCGCCGACCCAGGACAAGACTTCATCGCTGGTACTGGTTCTGTAATCCTTCAGGATGGACAGACTACTGTTGCTATCCCTGTCACCATACTAGAGGTAAAGACTGTATCTTAATTCAATTGTTTCAGTCGTCTCTCCATTAAACCTCAAAGGCTTACATGAACATTCAGGAAAGTAATTCAAAATCATAATTACATCATTTAAACTTTTTTTTTTAATCCTTGTCATTACATAAGGTGTCTTTGGACTTGCAGTGTTAAAGGTAGAATCAGTAGGCCTGGCAATCTTTTTTGCAGCTCTTAAACACAACATTCAAACTGGGCTGTCCAAGTCAAAGCTAGTAGAAGCACATGTCCACTGCAGGACTTAGCATATATGTTTACTGCTTGTAACTACACTGCATGCTACCTGAGAATATTGCATTTGCTGTCATGGAAAATCTGCTGATTTAGCAAGCTAGCCCAAGCTAACCGACAGTGTTTGGCACCAGCCTGTCCAATAGAAAGCAGACCAACTCCACGTCCTTAGGTGAAAGCCAACATGAGGTTCAATCTCATTTTAGCTTTATTTGTCTTGACATGATTATATTTTCTCTTCTTCCGCTTCCGTCCTTTTTGCCAGTTTTGAATCACGTCCAATCGCTGAATTGTATCCAATCCCAAACTCACCTGTGTGATGTCATTGACTGGTAGAAACACACCAGCTCACTCATCCTGAGCCAACCGAAACAAAACATGAACATGCAGACATAGTCAACATTAGTTCTTACATTACTTCTCCCACTTCGAACCAAGCTCTGCGTCCTTACAGCTTATTTAGTTTGAATGTATGATTAAAAGCTTTTCATTTCCACTTTCATAAAGGATGACACACCAGAGCTGCAGGAGTTCTTCTTGGTCAACATAACATCAGCTGTTCTCATCACAACACTTTCCACTGTTCCACAACTAGGTATGGAGAAGTTAAGCAGATTGAAAATGATCCTTATCAATGTTGTTATTGAATTTTCAATCATTAACCACCATAGACAGTTGTTAAAAAACAAAGAAACATGTTTGTAATTTTTTTTTCTGTTAATTGTGTCCTTTAATTAAATCACTTTCTTCTATTTGCCCTGTTTGATGAGTAGAGGTTGTGTTTTGCACATTGCCAGGTAAAATTGCAAAGTCATGGACAGGTGACAAAATAAAGGAAAAACGTGCTTGACGAGACAATGCTCAAAACTCTCAGTGAAGACATCGGTTGGCTCAGTGACACTGAGGGGGTTGTTTTGTTTTTAGGGCTTCTTGTCCACTTAGAGGAAAGAGTCCCTTCAAATTGATACATCCTACCATGAGATATGTCCATACTAATGAGAGTGATTTCTGAGGTGATTATGTCCCAAAGCACGCAAGGGATCACCCAAAAAACCAATGAGGGAATATCGTTAGGAAGGTTTTGTTCCATCCTTCCATCCCTCAAATCCTTATTGAAGCTGCTTTGATGGACCACCACCTTGCTAAGCCACATTATTTGAGGTTTTCCCTTTAATTTGTCACTGTCTGTATGTTTACATGCTTTAGCTGAAAACCATGGAGTTTGATATACAATGTTCCTGTGTGGTATATTAAACTACATCCATTTAGTTGACTGCCATTATGCACCATGAAAGAGCTTGTTAGTTACTGCTTTTACATAATCTTGAATTTTGCTCTGGATCAATAGAGTATCTATCTATCGAATCCAATGATGAGTAGACAGAACATTACGGGCAGATCAGCACGCGGAGACTCCAAGAATACTATCCACCGTCTACGCAGAGTCACAGTAAACACAAGGCCGCTCTTTTGGCAGCGGTCATTATGTGGCTTGGCTGGGAGAGATTGATGCCTTCCATGATTAAGGAAGCCTGAGGATTTGTTGGGAGCCGAGTAGCACTGTGTGGTGAGGAGAGAGAGAGCCAAACTAAACCTGGAGCTGGCCTCCCGGTGTCTCGGCCGTGGAGTCAATGGGAGAAGACTATTCAGAGGGTCATAAATCAGTCCATCCAAAAGACTTGGCTGCTCAGCCTGCCCAGCCACTTACAGAAGACGCTTCTTAGCTGTAATCTTTCGCTCAAATGTGCCATGACTGTTTTTAGATTGCCGACAGTTTCCTCTTGCGTTTCTTGCTGTTGATGCTTGCACTCTAGATGGAACCCTAAAGCCACAGCTGATGCTAATACTTTTAATTCTATTATTGATGCCAATTGACAGTCTAAAGGATAAAACATGTTTCCTTTTTGTGTGTTGTCCGTTCCCCAGACACTCAGGGTTTGGTGGCTGAGGTTAGCATTGCTGCCAATGATGGGATAAGAGGAGTCATTGAATGGACGAGTACCATGTAAGAAACGCCCAGACAAATATACTTTAAATATGCTTTGTTTGTTTATGTTGAGTAGGATAGATGTACATTTGTCATCCAAATATGTTCTGCTCTCCAGGTTTGAAGTGAATGAGACAATAGGGGCCCTTAATCTCGTGGCCTACAGGAGCAAGGGGGCGTATGGAAATGTCTCTCTTTTCTTCTACGCTCAGAATCTGGAAGCTCAACAAGGACTGGATTACAATACGAGTGAAATGGTCAGTATTATACAGAGGCACGAACATTGCACACAAAAAAAAACTGTCACAGGTAACTAGACCTGCTTTAGATTCATGTCATGGAAAAGGGCTCTTTAGTTCTGGATAAGAACTGTGATGAGAATTAAAATGTTGTCAAGTATCTAAATAAAGTCGAGCTCTCATTACCTCAAAGTGAACTCATTCGCTTTGAGTTTTAACAGACATGTTGCAGTTTGCACTTTATACACCCTCCTCTCTTCTCCCAGGTTCTGCATTTTGTCGATGGTGAAAGGTATAAGTTTGTAGAAGTGCAGATCATCGATGACGTTGTTCCAGAGGGAGCTGAGAGATTCCAGCTCATCTTGTCCGAGCCTTCGCTGGGGCTTGAGCTGGGCGCCAATACAACAGGTAGATAGGATGACAGTGATACATAGGAATGATTTGCATATTTCTTGTGCTTTTCACCCTCAGAACTCAGTATAGAGTCTAAGAAAATGAACAGTGTTTGATTGAAGAGGTCCGATAAGAGGTGACAACAACAACCTTGTTGTGTACCTTTTACTGTTTATATGGCAGAACTCTTTAAAGTGGAACTTGGAAAGATATTTTACATTTATACCAGATTGTGTATGAAACAATCAATCTCTGGTCATTCAGGTCAAAGAAACTGAAAAACTTTTTTTTTCTGAAAACAACTTTGTATCATATACAGTAATTATTAAACGACTGCTGTCTTTTAAGAATCATCCACTGTATGTTGTACATTGCTGTGAAATTATTTTCAAGCTTGCGTCTTTCTGTTTTCTTTCAGCAACAGTGAATATCCTTGCCAGTGATGATGGACATGGTGTCATTTCTTTTAACACCAGCGAGCATTTCTTACTGAGGGAGCCCACCTCGGTGTCTGGTCTGAGTGAGAGTGTGGCCCCTCTGTACATAGTTCGAAACCCAGAGGAAGGCACGTTCGGCTCCGTAACGGTTCAGTTCACCATCACTGATGCCAACGGCAGTCTGGCGGAGGGGGATTTGACTCCAGCACAAGGGTTTGTGGTACTGGAGGATGGAGTCAGGTTTAAGGTGAGGTAGAGAACATTTCATGAGAAATCACGTTTACTAACGAGATATCATTTTCTTCTCTGTAGTACACAAAGACTTAACATGTTTCAACAGATTAGTTTGTGTATTACACGGCATATACAGATACATTGTTTAACATAGACTTGTCTGTGTTGTTTCAGATGTTGGAGATCTGGGCAATACTTGATGCTGAACCTGAAGTGAATGAAACCTTCACTGTGACCCTGACTAACCCAACAGGAGGTGCACGCCTCGGTGACCAACTCCAAACTCAAATCACTGTCCTGGAGAATTTGGCTCCCTCTGGCTTGTTCCGCATCGGACCGACTATCAACAGGTTCCAGTCTTTGATCTGTCACACATTTTTAACACTCGCATGTCATATTTCTAACAGTGAAAATGTGATCCAATGCACAAATACACACAACAAGACACATGCTAAAATAGTCTTTATCTCTGTTTCCTATTCAGAACTAACACAGAAGTGATTGCTGATGAAGGGGGCAGAACAGTCTTCCTCACTGTGTCTCGCAGTAATGGTCTGGAGTCATTTGTTAGTGTGGAATGGGAAAGCCTGTCTGACACAGCTATGGCCTCTGGTAAGACTGATGATTGATAACCCATATATGTTCTGTTTACCACTTTCATTCCAACAGCAGTATCCCTATGTTTCTTTTGCCTTTGTCCCATTACTTTTCTAGAGGGCCCCCTCTCAGTGATTGGTGTGTACCAGAGCTTTGAGGACAACCCCACATCCGCTTGGTGCTCACTTCCTGGAGGGTCTTCCTCCCTGGCTATGAGGCTGGATAGGAGGCCTATGGTTGGATCCTCCCACACCTTGGCTACTCTTTATAGGTGGCAGGGTGTGTTTGTGCCAGTAGAGGTAGGCTAACAGCAGTGTTGTTTTCCAACCAGTACATAATGTTCCTACTGTATACGTACAGTATGCATGATACACAATGTGCAATTTCTATTGGTCATTACAGTCGGTTCGGATCCAGGAGCCAAGCTCTTGTGTTGGGTTTGCAGTGAATGGATCTACCTACATTGGCATCACTCACAGTGGCCCTCCATTTTCCCCCGCTACCAACCTTAGCATTTTCAAAGTGCATATGGACCTTAATGTCACATTGGTAAGTTTAAACCCTGCCATGCAACATCATTCAAAGACCTTGACTCTTATAGTCTTCAAATAATTTTAGACAATATGATTTGTTTAGGAACAAACTTTAGGTGTCGAAGCTCTGGATGTGAAGCACTTCTCAACTGAAGGAAGAGATTACCTAATCGCATCAAGCCAGGTGAGGCTGATTTACAGATCTTACATTCAATTGAACCTTTTAAACATCATGGATGAATTTCAAACTTTACAGCATAAGAATAACACCTTTTTGGTTATTTTGTTTGTTCCTTGCTACAGATTTTTGTTTGGACAGGAGGCTCCTTCGCCCTCCTACAAACTCTTGACTTTGAAAAGAACATCCTCAGTATTTCTCCGTTCAGTCGCGCAGCTGTTCCTTACCTACTGGTGTGCGTAGACGGACAAAATGTCAGCTGCCTCCTACTTCAATGGACCAATGGGAGATTTCAGAATCAACAGCCTCTCCAACTCACTGGCAGAGCCATTCAGGCAGATACAGTCAGCACAAGAGCAGAGGACACACTCCTATTGGTTCTTATTGAAGGTGACTGTTCTTGTTTTGGTGTCACTTAACATTAATAAAGGCTGTTAAATTGATTTACTCTCCCAAAATAGTAACATCTCAGCCAGCCTTCAATATTTACATAGAGGATGAAAATATATATTGGTGGTATGCGTCTTTAAAAATATGTTACTTTTTTTTTTAATCATTATTTTAATTTAACCTTTATTCGAGTCAAAGTCCCATTGAGTTTAAGACCTCTTTTTCAAGGGAGTCCTTCAGAAACCATTACATTAATATAAAATATAAAATAAATATATCTTATGTTATTTTAAGTTTAGTGAATGTACTCTCTTTCATTACCAATGTGTTTTATGTGTGCATGTCTTTGTGCACAGTAAGGAGGGCGCAGGAGACTTGTTGGTCTCTGTGATAGAGTGGAAAAAAAATTAAAATGAAAAAAATAAGATAAAAGAAGACTTGGAACTATGAGTGATTTTTAAATACCGTAAATTCCGGACTATTGAACGCACCTGGATATAAGCCGCACCGGCTAAAAATAGGTAAAACAATTTATTTGTACATATATAAGCCGCACTTGATTATAAGCCGCAGGTGTCCACGTTATAACAAGAGCTATTTACACAGAAAGACGTGACACAAAGACATTTTTTTAACTTTTAATGAAATACGTACTACTGGTAAATATGAAGCCTACTGTAAATCCTTTATCAAACAGTGTCTGTAACGCGGCTGATGAAAAAGATTACCGTAATATATTTCACAGGGAAAAAGTCCATCCATTTACTGCCTCAGAATGACTTCATTACTCACTTCCTCAGTCTCTGTTGTCGCTGTCAGTGTCAACTTTACGTGCAGCAGCTCTATTTCCTTCTTTGACAGCCAGTTCGATCGCCTTTAACTTGAAAGCTGCATCATATGTATTTCTCCGTGTGTTTTCCATGATGAGGGTGCATGCATAAAGCGCAAAATGACTGATATTAAGATCCGATGTGACGAAGTCAAATGTTTTTGCGGCACAAGCTCATTGTCCCGCAAGAAAAATCCATAAATAAGCCGCATCGTTTTAAAAGCCGCAGTGTTAAAAACCGCGACAAAAAGTAGCGGCTTATAGTCCAAAATTTACGGTAAGTGAAATCATCTTTCAAGCTAAAGATAGTATGCTAAGAGTATGTTTATGCTTTACTATGATGTTAACCTGTTACAGTACCTGTGGTTGTACTCTCAGTGCAGGTTCTTTTGGATTTTGCTGCTGTCAGTTGTTTAGCAGAGCATAAATAAACCAATGATACCCTAGACGGCACTCAGAAACTATGTGCCTGTTAGAGACAGAACAGGCTTGTTCCGTTGCGCCTCCTAAGATGACAAAACTAACAATGTAGGCCTGATTCTATATTTTTACAACGCTCTGTATATTTTGATGAGACATAATCCCTCTGAGTCTGCAAAAGTGGTGAGTTTTCTTGGTTCAGACTTGTTGTGGGTTTACGGGAAAGGCCTTAGTGTGGAGCAGAGGAGAACCACGGAGGGAGGCAGAGGTTGTAATTTGTAAGTCTTGGGTGTGTCAGTAGGAACAGTCCTCGTTTTACATAAACATGTTATTCCAGCATTAAAAATGAGAAACTATGTATGCATGTTTAGTGTGTGGTTGTTTATATGTGTGTTTCCTTTTTTCAGGGCCTTCTCCGACATGTGAGGTGTTCCATTGGGGTTCAGGACAGTCTTCCCCTCAGCTTCATCAGTCCATTCCTCACCCAGGCCTCACCTCTATTCACCCTTTCACTGCTCCATCTGGGATCAGTAAGCAAACAGGCCTTCTTTTTTTCTTTTTCTTTTCAAAGATATATATACCGGTATATATATATATTTTTAAGTTACACTTTACAAATTGACCTGACGTGGATTCAATCTTTTTCTTCCTCATAGCGTATGTCCTGCTCGCTGGAAGAAACGGCTCATCGCTCTATTCGTGGAGGTCTGATGTCAACCTGCTCGCCATGATCCTGAGGGCCCCTCCAGCATTGAGCTTCTTATCTTTCGTGGTCCCGTCCCTCAACAGCACCAAAACCTTCTTAGCGTCTTCTGAGGAGAAACGCTCCACTGTTTATGAATTTACTTCTGTCTCCAATATGTCTGATTTCATCCCCAGGTACCAATATTATCTTTTAAAGTCTCAAACACGATTATCAGTAAATTCTGTTCAAAAAAATGCAACACATCAAGAAAGTTCTAAATGCAAGTTTGTTTTTGTGTGTTTTGTTTTTCTCTTCCCATTCAGTTTTGGGGAGTTGCACTTTGCGCCAGGGGACAGTGAGCTGGAGATAGCGGTGAACATTATAGATGATGACATCCCTGAGGAGCAAGAGCACTTCCAAGTCACCCTGAAGAATCCAAAGGGTGGGGCTGAGATTGGATTTGGCGGTCAGGTGACTGTCATAGTCCCATCCAATGATGATGCCCATGGAGTCATCGGCTTTGCTCAGGTAGGGATTAAACCTTTGGAAATAAACCTTTTAAGCAGTCCTCATTTAACAGTCTTTGTATGAAATCTTAACAGTACTCAAGGATATTTAGATCTCATTACATCGATCATTTGATATAGAGATACATTTGTTTTCATTCTTTGCAGAATTCTCTCTCTGTGGAGGTAGAAGAGTTGGAGCAAAATAATCAGATGTCTCTCACAGTGGAGAGGAAAAGAGGAACTTTTGGCAGACTGACCGTTCACTGGTCTGCCACTGGCAGTCTGGCCGACATTTACCCCACATCGGGAGTGGTGAGTAAGCCTGGCCCTTCTGTCATACTTTAGACAAACTCCTTTATGTGCCGACAACATCTTTATTAATTTAGGTTTTACCAAAAAAAAGAATCTAGGAACTCAATTTAAAATCACTAAATTCTTCATTCAAGTTCGAATGTATTTTATGTTGTAGGTAACATTTTCAGAAGGCCAGTCAGAGGCCTTTATCTCACTGACTGTGCTGGCAGATGGCGCCCCAGAGCTGAGAGAGGTCGTAACCATCACCCTCATGGATGTCACCACTGTGGGGCTGCAGGACCTAACACAGGCTGCAGTCATCGACAAGCAGAGAGCTCAAGCTCTGATCACCATCCTACCAAATGGTTCTCCCTACGGGGTGTTTGGATGGCATCTGGACTCACAGTTTACACTCGCACAAGAACCACAGAGTGAGGACTTCTGTTTCATGAAATGAATCAATCAGTGATGATTTGTCTTTAGGAGTGTTTTCACAGTTGAACATTGTTATCGTCCTGGTTGCTAAATATAAATCTATAAGGTTTGACAGTGATATTACTTTGAAATTTACAGTAAAGGAAGTTTTACAGATTTAAAGTAAATCTGGATTTCCTTCATCTGTTTATTGAAGGTTAGGCAAAAATATCAGGGAAGCTTGTTTATAAAAGTATGATACCTCACGTTTTTCCTTACCTATATTTATGGTATTGCTTTTAATTCAGGCTGTTGTAAAATATCTTCCACATGAAATGATGGAAGTATTTGTCATAACACTACCTTTGTGATCTCCCTTTTCCCTCCCTGCAGGGACTCCAGTCAATGTGACCCTCTCTATAGTGAGGCAGCAGGGCTCTAAGGGTGAGGTGGCAGTCCACTACAAGAGTGGGCCGGCACTGCATCAGCCCCCCTCCAACCAAGCAAGTGCAGGAGAGGACTACACCCCCAAAGACAACACCATCATCATGATAGATGGGGCTACTGTGGCTCTTGTTACTGTCACAATCCTGCCGGTATGGAGGTTGTTCAGTTAAAGTGAAGTTTATTTAATCTGTAGGATTAGCTTGATGTTAGATGACAAACAAACATGTGAAGTAACACTCTTCCAAACGAGTAAAAGCATAAAGATTTTTTGTATTACATAAATGTTTGTCTTCTTACTGGTCATCTCACTCCCACACTGACACTCATTCAGCTTGGACACCCAAACAGCCTCCTGTTTTGTTCTTCAAGATAAAAAACACAACCTGTAACAGTTCTGTAACTGTCCAAAGACTAGCCTTTACAGGCTGAATGTAGGCGACAGCTAGAGGGGAAAAAAGCCAACACTTACTCCTCTCGTCTCCTCCTCTTCAGTTGCTCCAGAAATAGCTATTCATCTTCGTAAAACTATCACACATCATCTAGGAATCTGTGGCTTTGCAGATTGATTTGTTTTCATTTTAATCTTTCAGTAATGCCACTAATGAAAATGATTCCTCACCTAATTGCAGTGACACACTTGTAATATTAAATTATGAATGTGCTTGTCAGATTGAGGGAGACGTTTCTTATAACCCTAATTCATTGTTTTATTTTGTATGTGCATTTTTTTTTAGGATGACATCCCGGAGTTAGCAGAGAGTTTCGTGGTAAATATCACCAGAGTGGAGCTGATTGGTGGGACAGTGGGTGCGGGGCAGCCAAGTCTCAAGAGGCCTGGTATGGAAGTAGCCGAGGTCATTATCCAGGAGAACGACGACCCTCGAGGGATTCTCCAGTTTAATGTTTCTGAGGTGAGCACAGGGTCATTTCTGTGATTAGGATTTCAGTATTAACTTGATTCAGTTTGTTGGATTTCTTCAGAGTTTCATCAGTAACTAATAGCTTAATATAATATATATTTTTTTTTATCCTCTGTGAAACATTCATCTAACATCTTTGTCCAGGATATCACTGGAGTCGTGCTGGCATACGAGATACCACCACCAGACAACCTCCTCCATCTGTCAGTTGTGCGACTGGCTGGATCAGCTGGGCGACTGGTCATCTACTGGGAGGCTCAGCCAATCACTGCTGATCTGAATGATTTCAGTCCCTCATCAGGGAATATCACATTTCTAGATGGGCAGGTAAATGGAATTTATAAGTTATCTATGTTTTATTGCGAAGGCATTAAGGTTATTAACGAGTGTTCACTCGTGCTTATCTTTAGAAAAAAGCCATGATATCCATCAACATCTTGGATGACAAACTTGTGGAGACTGCAGAGACCTTCAGAGTGGATTTACTGCGAGTGATTGGTGGTGCTCGACTGGGTGAAGTGACCTCTGTAACTATCAACATACCACCAAACGACTCACCTCTGGGACGGTTTGGGTTTCAGGAACTAGAGGTGAGCCTCAATTCCTCATAGTTTTGGACACTTAGTTGATACACAGGAAAGAACACAGAAGATAATGCAAAATTATGATTTTAATTTTACATCTTCCTTTTCATGTACTATAAGAGAGGAAGCAAAATAACATCTTAAATCATTTACATATCTCTGTAAATTTGGAATCATCTAAAACTACCTTTTCAATTAGTACGACTTTTTCAAAAATCATTTTTGATTCAATCACACTCAGGTTATTGTCAGTGAGCCAGAGTTTGAGGGGGATCCTGCTGCCGTGGCAACACTAGCTGTGCTACGTAGTGTGGGAGGTGAAGGTGCAGTGACACTGAGATGGCAGCTGGAGGACCAGGCTGCAGACGACCTCTCACCGCTCAATGGGACTCTTGTTTTCACTGAGGTATTTAGTACATGCCGTGCTGTGACTGTCATATCACAAATCACTTGTTATTGTTTTACTGAATGATCAAGTGAGCCTGTAATAATTACATCTGGCTTTCCAGGCTTGACCTCTTGGCTTAATGTACTGCGGAATATTTTGCTTTGCTTTTTCATCTTTTTCAGACTGACTCAATGAAGACGTTTGTGATAAGAGCCCTGGCTGACAGTATACTTGAAGGAGATGAGCATTTCACTATCAAGCTGTTTCCTGCTGCAAGTGGTGCTGTCATTGATCCCTTAGATGGTCAGTACTTTTGGAGGAAAGGCTCACAGATAGATCAAGATTTTCTTTCATGGATACTTTAATTGTATCCTACTTCCTCATCTGTCTTCTTTAACCTGGTCTGTCATGTTCTACTATAGGAATGGCCTCCATCACTATCCGGGCAGACAAGGCTGCTCTGGGTATTATTGGCATAGCAGAGTCTTCGAGGAACATCCTCATTGGAGAACCTCAGGGAGAGTACGACGGCAGTGCTGTGGTCAGGTGAGAGTTAAAAACCGTTACACTACCCTGTGAAGACAAATAAGATTTAATATGTCAGAACCACGTTTAGTGAGACCATAAAATGATTTGAGACTTTTTATCTGATTGTCTGTCCTCCCAGCCTTGTGAGAGGGCCAGGTGTATTTGGAGAGGTCCAGGTTTACTGGAATATCACTCCAGCCCTGGTGTCTGAGTTTGAAGCGATCTCTGGCACTGTGATCTTAAGAGACAGAGAATCCTCCGCCATGATTATTCTTAAGGTACTAACTAATATGGATCTTGACATGTTTCTGTTACTGCATTGCATGTTAAAATGATGCCCTAAAATACATTACAGTACAGGTTATCTTTTTCTGTGTGCTTTTTATAAAAATATCCATGACGTATCTATCGTGACATCAGGCCCTGGATGATGATCTTCCTGAAGAGCGCCATGAGTACCAGCTTGCACTGACTTCCATCACCCCTGGACTGGAGATCAGTCCAATTGCTAAGCATGCCAGGATTATTATGGCGGCCAGTGACAACCCATATGGCATCTTCTCCTTTGACCAGAATCAGTTTAGGGCAACTGAGGAAGAGGGAATGGTGAGGTCACCAAACGAAACAGTACACACTGTGTATATTGATCAACTGTTTGGTCTTATTTCATATTTAAACGTTTGTCTACCAAGCTATCTGATATTGCGTCTTTATGCCGCAGGTAAATGTCACAGTAAATCGCTCCTTGGGCAGCCTTGGCAGAGTGTGGGTGACCTATCAAACCTCAGGAAACTCAGCGATCAGTGGAGAGGACTTTGTGCCCGCTGCAGGACGACTTCTCTTTACGCCAGGCAAAACCTCACAACTAGTCACGGTGCAGATCCTGGATGACAGTCTTTCAGAAGGGCCTGAGGTGTTCTTTCTTAACATCACTGAAGTGGAGCTAGTCAACGTCAGGTACAAATACTTGTTGAGGTGGAGAAATTGGCCTTTTTTTAATTGGAGTGTTGATCATATCTTCAATCGTGCTGCTTATGGGAGTCAGAACAATTTGTTGATGCAACTGTCATAGGTTTCTTGTCTGTGGCTTTTGATTGTTTATTCTGTGTCTCCCTCTGGTGGTCAGTGCTGTGGACTACACAGTGAGAGAGTCAGGTCTCCAGCAAGACCAGCCCCCAGCTATAGGAAACATCTCCTCTGTCACTCTGGTAATACTAAAGAATGACAATGCTGAGGGTGTCCTGGAGTTCAGGCAAGACTATGTCAACATTACAGGTAAAGGCACAACAAAGACAAATTGAACCTGTTTACATCTCGTTCATATACCGTGATATCAAAATATTGTCTTTTAAATCTTCCTATTTGGTCTTCTGGCTGTCATTCCTTCAGTTGAGGAGGACGTGGGCACTCTGTTGATCCCAGTGGTGAGGAGAGTGGGCACTTATGGATCAGTCTCAGCTCAGTTCATTTCTAGAGGCCTGAGTGCAACCCCTTATCTCGACTACATCCTGAATAATGGATCAGTGATGTTTGCACATGGACAAAATACCAGCTACATCAATGTGTCCATAATAGATGACATGGACAGGTGAGGGGAGAAATTAAAATGATTAAAATGACTGTTGGCTTACACAAAGTCTATCTAGAAAACACACTCATTCTTTGTATGTTAGCTAAACTGATGTATTTTAACTCAAAGATTGTAATTTACTCCTAATTATACACATAACAGTGACATTATCTCCACCAGTGAGCATTTAGAGATATTCGAGGTCCTGCTGGTTGGAGCTACAGGAGGAGCAATTGTCGGATCTCAACACGTTACTAGAGTAACCATCGCCAAGAGCGACTCTCAAAGTGGCTTCATCCGTTTTCTCAACGACAGCCTAATCACTTTGGTCAACCCTAACTCCACCATCAAACTGAGTCTTGTATTGGAGAGAGCAGGAGGCTTTGTGGGCAATGCAACGGTATGGAAACTCTATACTATTAAAAAAGTATTTTCCAGGGGGGATAATAATTACTAATATATTTTTCTAAACAGATTGAATTAGAAGTTTACTCCCAGAAGTTAGAAAAACTAATTCATGTTTTTTTTGTTGTTGTTGTTGTTGTGTTTTTAACAGGTTGCTTGGATTATTCGGGGCCCTAACAGCGATGAGGTCCTTCCTCCATTCAACACAGACATTAGAGAGCCTGTGAACGGGTCACTCTTATTCAGGGACGGAGAGGAGGGCACACACAGCATAGAGCTGCGGATTCTCCCGCACGGAGAGGTTGAGGTGGAGGAGACATTTTATATAGCACTCAGTGTTCTGTCAGGAGAGGTGGATTTGGATCCTCGGGCTGGTTCTGTAACACTGAAGGTACTTCATTAAATTACTGTATGCCTGCAGGAACGTTTCTGTGTTATTAATAATAATAATTTTAAAAAAAGATCTCCAAGCACCTGGAAATCTAATGTGGTACAAACCTTGTTACCTACTAACTTCTAATGAATCTTTCCTTTAAAAAACATTTTACTCCCAGATAGAGAAGTTTGGTGATCCAAATGGTATAGTCCAGTTTACTGTGGATTCTCTTCAAGAGCACATCTACAATGAATCCACAGAAGAAGAGGGTCCTTTGAACATTTCACTGTTGGTTACACGCAGGGAGGGCGTCATGGGTAGCATCACGGTAATACAACATCATACACACTTGACATGTGCCAATCATATCTGAATACACATTTAAGTGCCCTTTATTAAAGTTTCAGTTCTCTTCCACCTCAGGTGCATTGGCAGATACAGAGTGACTCAGATGTGGAAGGTGACTTTTTAGCCTCAGCTGGCTCGGTAAAAATCTTTGAAGGTCAAAGAGATGCTGAAATTGTTCTCAGCCTGCTGCCTGATACAGAGCCAGAGCTGGAGGAGCTCTACACTGTCCAGCTCACAGCTGTGGAGGGTGGTGCTACTCTGGACGCCAACCTAAACCTCATCAGAACAACAATCAGGTTTCTCATAATGCCTATTATATTCAGCTCAACAAAATACATGGACTCCCAGAGAAATCTTCACAATAATTGAACTAATTCCTTATCTCCTCCGACCCTTAGGGTGCTCGCTAACGATGAACCCCATGGTGTCTTTTCCCTGGATCCTGAGCTACAGTCCATAGTGGTAATGGGGTCAGGGTCTGAGGTCACCAGAGCTCTGATCTTGAATGTGACACGACGTGCAGGGCTCTTCGGCAACGCTAGTGTGGGCTATAGGATCAGTGGAGAGATGGATGAAGTGATGGACATGGAGGAGATACTTGGAGGACAAGCTGAAGGAAGGCTTTTAATAAGAGAGGGACAGACCTTCAGCACTGTCAATGTTCCTATCAGCAGCCAGGTAAGGATTAGCAGTCTTTTACAGGGACTTCTGTTAAGGGGTGGTCAAAGTAAAACCCTTCAAAAATGAAGTTCGTATTTTTTATGAACTCCTTTATTTATTGACCTGACATTTATTTCTGT
This sequence comes from Symphodus melops, assembly GCF_947650265.1. NCBI lineage: Eukaryota > Metazoa > Chordata > Actinopteri > Labriformes > Labridae > Symphodus > Symphodus melops. The sequence continues at coordinate 41,479,962 of NC_136691.1, read as the reverse complement.
AGGTATTTTTGTCAGCGGGAAAAAGCTTTAAGGCAGAGCTGACTGATGTAAGTCTAGGCAGTCCTATTGTTGGCTCTCCGCCTCGGCTATTTCAAGAGGCCAGCGTTGCCACGGTGACTGTGCCTGAAGTAGCTGCCAGCTCTGAGGTGAGTTTTGCATATGTTATTTTGTTTGTTTTGTTCATGATATGATTTGTCGTCTTTATGGCACCAGGGATGATCGGACAGGTCTCAGTGCGCTGCTCGGGGATGTTTCATTACTCAAAGGAAGAGAGAGTCACTCTCTCGTCCTTTGTTTCATTGAAGATTATCAAAGAACAACATGAATACAAATACATAAATACAGAATCATGTGTGCAGCCTCTGTTTGTGAAGATAAAACTAAATCCATTTTAAGTTGTTAAGTACAAGCTATATTTCTTTCTCTATTATGTTTATGATAAAGAAGGCAACCTGCTAACAGGATTATAAACTGACTTCTCTCACTTTCTTTGTACAGGTTGGCTTTGCCTCCCTTGCTCTGCAGGTGTCAAGTATAGAAACAGGGACGTGTGAAGCAAAGGTGACACGAACAGGGCTGTTTGGGGACATTAGGGTGCAGTGGAATACTGGATTTCCTTCAGGTCAGGCTCCACCTGGGCTCAGACTGGGAGTGATCAGCCCAAGTTCAGGTAAAACGCACAGAGAATTAGATCTGAAGCAGTACCACCTATTTAAGGTGATTTGAAATGAAGTTGTATTTGTCTGTTTGTTTTCCAGCACTGACTTATCACACTTTGTATTCTTTATTGTTGATTACCTTCCACATCAATGTCTATGTTCAGGCTCACTGACCCTGGCCCATGGAGAGAGGTCTAAAGTCATACCGCTGACAGCTGCTGCTGATGCGTCTGTGGCAGCTTCCTATGCTATACACCTCACAACTGCAACAACAACCTCTGCTGCAGCTGGTGCTGTGAGGCTCAGGTAATGCTTTCACTTGGGTGTAAAGTTACGGTGGTGTATATTGGTAACCATAACAAGAAGAAGTGGGAAATTGAGTGAAAAATAAACAAACAAAAGGTATAGAAGAAATTTTTGAATTGTGTACAGATGATAGCAAATAAACTTCAATCTTTGCTCTCACTAATATGCGTCTACTTCCCTTTTTTAAAATCAAGTCCTCGATTAAATATAAATACCGGTGTGTATTTAAGTCAACATTCAAATGTAGCCTCTCTCTGATGTCTCTCGGTACAGGTCAGGATTTACAGTGGCTGAAGTTGAGCCACTGGGAATTTACCAGTTTGCCCCTGATTCCCGCCAGCTGGTCATTGCAGAGGACATCCAAACAATCACACTTTATGTCCAAAGACTCTATGGTTCTCGCAGCAACAGCACCCGCCTCTCCTATACAACAGTAACGGGCAGCGCAGCAGCTGGAGAGGACTTTATCGCAGTACCAGATGGCCGTTTGGTCTTTGAATCACCTCGCCAAACCAACGCTTCCTTCCACCTTTCAATACTCGACGACTCCCTCTCGGAGGCCGATGAGTACTTTCACGTCAACCTTACAGATGCTCGAGCTCTTTCCCCAGTCTCGGCATGGAAAGATAGCCCTCCTCGCCTGAGCCCACAGCACAGCGTGGCCACTGTCACCATCCTGGCTAGTGATGTGACAGGAGGAGTGCTGAGTATTGGGCCTGGACAGGTTCAGGTACCAGAGGACAGGGATGAGGAGAATCAGCAGGACAGGAGGGTGGTTCTGAGGGTCCGGAGGTCCGACAGTGTGGCTGGGGCTGTGAGGGTTCGGGTTCAAGCATATGGAGGTTTGTTTGGTTTGCTTCCCCACTTCACTGCTACATTTTATGTTACTTTATGTAGTTCTTCTCTCTGATGTTTGTTGTGTTGCTGTTTGCTTTTCCCTAGATGGAAGCACAGCACCTCCTCCCTTTACATTAGAACCTGTGGGGGCTCTGGCAAAGGAGGAACAGGACTTCCGCCTGGAGTCCACTATAGTGTCACTACAACCTGGTCAGAATGAAGCAGAGGTTGTCCTCCTCATCCTGGATGATTCAGAGCCTGAGGGACAGGAAGTGTTCTTCATTTACCTCAGTGACCCAGAGGGAGGAGCTCAAATCACTGACAGTACACTCCTTGGCTTTGGGGCTTTTACCAAGATCACCATCCTCGGTAAAATTAAAAAAAAAATAAGATTGAGTATGTTAGAGATTAAAGAAAAAAATCACAGTATAATGTATATATAAGATGTTAAGGCAAACTATAAAGCTACAACATACAATATATCTATATTTAAAATGTTTTGAGCACAAGCTAAACCCTGAGAGTGTCTCTTAGGTTTAATCAGATGCACCAACAGACATTTGTTTTGTTATCTCACTGAATGATGAGTGATTCAGTCTTCTTCTCTGGTTACATTCATCTCATTTGATTTGCATCAGGTCACTTCTACATAAGTCTCCTTCTGCTATTCTTGGCCTCGTTGTTCACATAATCACTTCACCGTGGCAGATGATTTGATTATTGTGCTTGTATGATTGACAGGAACTCAAATTAATCATAAGACTATGAGCTAATGAACAATTTAATTTGCTTATTGATTTTTTTCCCCCACTTTGTCCTCGCCTCAATCCAGGAAGTGACTTCCACAATGGTATTGTAGGGTTCAGTCACAGCTCTCTGGTTGGCCAAGTTCTGGATGAGGATTCAGAAAACAGAACCGCTCTCCTCTATCTGCAAAGACAAGAAAACAGGTAAATGTGTAAAACTTTTTTTATCAACAAAGGGAAATGTGTGAAAATGTTCCTCAGCAACGGATCAATTTTTGAAGACTCATAGTTGTTCGCAGTTATTAAGCATGCTCCTTCTCCTTCTCTTCAGAGCCTTTGAGGATTTGCAAGTCTTCTGGAGAGCAACCTTCAGCAAGGCAACTTTAACTCTCATCAGCAATGGGGTCAACCTAACGAAACAGCTGGTGCAGACCTCAGGAGCAGCACTGTGTAGGAGAGGAGAGACAACCTGTGCTCTCACTGTGGAGGTGCAGGATGATGAGGTGAGAGAGAAGAAGAGGCTTCTGCATAACGTTATTCATCTGACCTTCTTGTTATTTGTCCAAGCCTAACAAAAAACAACAGTTTTGTTTGGTGCTTAATGATTTTATGAATTGACTCCTCACTCATCTGTGTTGCACAGGAACCAGAGCAGCAGGCTTGGTTCTTGGTGGAGATTTATCAGGTGGGTGCTGGAGCATCCATTAATGAGACCATCCGCTTTGCCAACATCACCTTAGCAGAGAGTGATGATCCACGAGGCATAGTGTACTTTTCTGTGGGCCATAGATTGCCCATCGCCACCCCCATGACCACGAGGCTCAGTCTACAAGTCTACAGACAAGCAAGCATAGCTTCAGTCTTGTCTGTACAATATCGTACTCTGGTAAGTAACAAACGGTACACTTTTTAAATGGTATCTGTGTATACATTTGAAAACATTTGAGCCCGCATCAACAAAGTCAATGATGCGTAATCTGCTCTGATGTTTGGAATAAATTGAATTTGCTCAGACTTTGTCTTATTTATTGGGGATGCGCTATTTGTTTATTCAGCTTTGCCCTGGAGGTGTATTTGTTCTCTGTAGTGACAAACCTGATTTCCTATCTAGGCCAATGCAATTACAACCAATTATTAACAGAAATAAGACATTTACCCAACTGTTAAAGCCTTAATGATAACAAGCCTAATGATGTTAATTTGTCTCTATGTAACCTGCAATTGTTCCCCTGATTTACCATGAGTAACAGATGTTGTGTCTCTAATGGTACACTGATCTCATTTGTCGTTATGCAAGTTTGAACAGTTGATGACTTGGTTATTTCCTGTCTGTAGAGTAAAACTGTTTACCCATATTTGGATGATAACGTTAGCATTTTGTTTGCACTATATAATCCTGATATAATTTCCATCAACATGGTTTTTTTTTCTTTTTTTTCTGATGGTTAAATTGAGTCTTCCCTGTTATACTAGTATATAAATAATGGTCATGTTTTTTTCCTCATCGTTTTAATGCTATTGCCACCCTCCCTTTCTGCAAAGCATTAAGATGAGAGATATCTTGGTTATGTGCCGTCCAGGAGCATTAAGTATCCGCTTGCACTCACTCTTTTTGATATCAAAGATGAAAATCAGAAAGTGCCCAGTGAAATCATCAAAAATAATAACCTCACTGAGACACATGGACAGGAAATCTGCTTTCATCTCGTAGAACTAAAGCATGTTGTGAGAAAGAAGGTTTAATGCATGATAGAAGCCTAGTTCACATCATGGGCACCCTCACTCATCTAGCTGTTGCATTACTGATTATGTGATCGTTATTGATAAATGAAAACAGGGAATTTCAAAGTTTTGAGAAGCCTATTGACTCCATAACATATAAGCATTTTGAACATTTCTGTTTCCTTTGTAGGAGCTTCCTGGAGACGATGTGGTAGGTCCCTCTATAATTCGACCAGCCGTAGCAGGGATGGACTTTCCTAAACAGCAGGGTACACTCACCTTCCAAGTGGGTCTTCGCAACGCATCTTTGGACATATTCCTAACACCTCATCTCGCCTCATCATTGCCCACGCCGAAGCGCTTCCAGGTGGAACTGTACAACGCCACAGGGGGAGCCAGGGTGCATCCACAGTTCGGGCTGGCTAATGTGACTCTGGTTTCAAATGCAGCAAGTGAAGCTGTGTGGGTCTTACTGGACCAATTACATCAGCCTCTAAACCCAAATATAGTGAATCGGGTGCTTAAAGAACTTCTCAATGAGGTCACGGCACCTGTCACTCATGAGCAGATGACTGCTGTACTTGAAGCTCTGGGGAAGGTAAGAGTGTTTGAAACATCATGTCATCAAAGCTTGCGGAGCAGATCAAACAGTGAAACACAAAATTAAACCTACATTCATACCTGCACCATCATCGTATTAAAACAGACAGTATTATGATCAATGTATCTGTTAGTATTGTTTCGGTTAAGGATTTTTTTGAAAGCCTGATTTGTACTGTATTTTCTTACAATCAAACAAGTTGATTCTTTTAAAAGAACAGTCCTGTTTATAGTGTTCCCGAACACTGTCATTGTCTCCATTTTCAACCTATTCATGTCAACATATCAATCTTTGCTGCAGATTTCTGATTTTCAAAATATATTGTCATAACTCAGTGTCAGACAGCTCTAACATACATAAATCTGTCTCTCTATTTACTTCTGTTTACTTTGTGTCAGGTTCTTGCAGAAGCCGAGAAGGTTCCTTTGCTACAAATTAACCGCAATTTGACCTATGACCTGCTGTGTGCCTTGGCCAATCCCAGCAGGGCTGACACTCGAGGCTTCAGTCACCTTGCTGAGGTGGCAGAGAGATTTGCTTTCTCCCTCCTCACTCACAGCCAATGTGAGATGTAAGTGTCCCTCCTTTAAACTGCCAATCAGTGAGAGGGAATCGACCCTCTTCTCAATTTTACATGTTGAGCTAGTTAATATATTTTACAGGGATTTTTCTTTGATATATTGTTATTAAGATGCTCATACTTGGTATTCTAAAGGTTTCTCTCTGTGTGTTTTCTCCAGAAGGGGTAGCATCTTGGAAACCTGCCCGTATATGACCATCTCTGCCTTCCAGTGGTACCCCACACAAATCAATGGACACAAATTTAGGGGACGTAATGCAGACTTCTTCCAGCTCCCTGATCGCTTGCTGGCGGTTCCAGCAGTGCCGACAGCTGACTGCGCCAACCTCAGCCGGATTCAACTGATTGAGTTTAGAACAGATCACTGGTTTATCACAAACCATACAACTACTGCTCTTAGTGGGAAGGTAGGAAAGCATTGAGTTAGTGAAAGGTCTAATATGCCTCCAATCAAAGCTTTTATCAGGAGACTTCATCAATTGAACAGCAAACCTTATATTTCAAAACAGCAGGTGGCAGTATTACTCCAATATTCACATTCAGTTCAGTCCACAGCTGAGCTCTTGTCTCTTTTGTGTATATAAAGGTATTCTCAGCTAGCTTGCGGGACAGAGGGTCACAACCCCTAGAAGATGGCAATGAGGTGGTGTATCGTATCCACAGCCCTGGACACCAAGTTAAACCAGGCCGCTCGATATGCCTTCTCTGGAATCAGACATCTTCAAGGTAATCCACCCGGTGGCCATTCAGATGCAGACTGTTCTAAATGAACCAAAGCAGCAAGTTGAAACCACAATTGTTTAATATGTGTGATAGAGGTCACCTCTGTATGTCATCCCCACCCTTATCCACTGATCTCATCCTGTTTAATAAGTATAAGGCAAAAGTCCAAGTTTAGCTCTACAATAAGGCCTCATAGGGGAAGTTGCATCTCAGTTTCATATCTGCACATTCAGTCCACCACACTCTGAATTCTCCCACTGGGAGTCGGTTTGTTGAGGACATTCCTGGGGCGTAGAACAAAACTTGGCAGGAACACAATGTTACAAGTTAGGAATTGGCAGGTTTGGCCGGAACAGCTACTTGGACGACGTCTCTCTCAGAGTAAAATGGATTAGGGAACTGATATGGAGAGAGAGCAGGAGGTGGAGAGATGCAAGGTCAAAATGAAAATTGTGGGGAGTTTAGTTCAGTTGGATGAGCAGGCGCCCCATGTACAGAGGCTACTGTCCTCATTGCTCTGGTTGCAGGTTGAGCTCCCCATCTTGACGCTGCTTGGTGCATATCATCTCCCACTCTCTCCCCAAATTTCCTGTTTCTCTATAGCTGTCCTATCAACCTATTTTTGACTTTCATAAAAACAGAGTGTAGGGGAATGGTTGAATACTTTATTTTGTCTCACAGGACAATATCACCCTCCAAAACACTGAGAGCAAGTTGCACACATCTTGATGATACATCCACTTCTCTCTCCTCTAGCTGGTCATCAGATGGTCGATACTGCAGGGTTGTGAAAGAGAGTGGGAACTATGTGGAATGTGCCTGCTCCCACTTGTCTATCTACACGGCCTACGCAGAGTTTGTCACTCTCGCTTCCCACAACGATGCCTTCTACGCCTCTGGATTCATCTGCATCTCAGGTACAACAAAAAAAACAATCTCCCTTTGTCTTGTCTTTTTATATGCTGTGTCTTCTCTTTGTCTCCAGTGTTCCTTCTGTTTGCCCCTCTGCCTACATTCCCCTCTCTGCTGGTGCATCCCTCGACAAGAGATTAATCCTCCATATTCCTCTCACATTGTTATAAATAGCCACAGTGTATTTATGCAAAACCTTTAATTGATCATATCAGTATTGGTTTAAGGTTCTACACTTCTTTCTCTTTAGGCTTTGCATTGGCCATCATATCCCACGTGCTGTGCTCTCGATTCCCGATGTTTGCTGCCAAACTTCTCACTCACATGATGTTGGGCTGCCTTGGAACGCAGGTAACACGTTTCTGCTCACATCTCGTGCAATGGTACCTTTGCTAAACTATAAAGGCCACAAAGAGCTTCAGCAGCCTCAGTTCACAGCACGTGAAAGGCTGCAACCACCATCACCCAACACCATGTATTTGTTTCTTTGTCATTAGCGTCGACACATTCTCTACATTAGCATTCATCTAGATTGATGGGGAACCTTTGCAAGTAGCTATAGAGGCATTCATCTCTCATTTTTAAATGAATCAATAATTCAGGTGCATGAAACTGCAATAATGTGTTAGACAACCAGGACCTTTGTTTCCATGAATTACAAACACACCCAGGGAGATAAAAAATATCACACACATGCATGTACTCCTTTTATATTCAAATACTTCATTTACTGAGCATGCATACACACACTATGCTGCTGCCCCTTCTTGTTAGTCTCTACACATGATATTGGTACTTTCTTGGAAATGTGCATGGACGTGAATACACATCCTCCAATGTCATTGGTTGCGTAGTTTGCGGGTGGCTCGTCATGACAACACAACCATGCCCCCGCACCCTCGGCCATTAAAAACGCAAGCTGTCACATAAGCAATGAGCGAGATAGATATGTGGCTGCAGGGTTTGTCTCACAGCGGGTTTAGACGATGCATGTGTGTGTACGTGTGCATGTGTGTGTCCATGAGGTAGTGCGGGACTGGTAATTTTCCACTGGTCCCCACTCTCTTTGGTTGACAAACACGAGCCCCTACTAAAGCAGACTGTCACTGGGGGCAAACCACCTCGGGCTCGACCTGTTTATGGCCCAGACAGAGATCCTGGACCAAAAAGAGTTTTGGATGGAAAATTCCGTTCTGTTCTGTTTTCCTTGTTGGTACTGTACTGCATGATAAGGCTACTTCCTTTGAGGTGCACGTGTTTGACATTGTGCTTTAGTTTAGGAAAAGCATGGGTGTGTTTCTGTGGCCTTCTAGTCAAGGATAAATGACGGAGGCCTGGCTGGATACCAGACTGTCAAACTGAAGCCCTTAATGAATGTGGGCTTTGTAGATAAGTCAGCTGAATTCACCTGGCTTTTCAACTCAGTGATATTAGTTGCCTAACAAGAGTAAGCTAAGTACCGTAATGATTGACTCAACTTGACTCTGATGCTGGAATATTAATGTGTCCAGTGTGCTTTCATGCTAAAAAAAAATATTGACACATTTTTTTGTATAATCTAGTGTTGTTTTTGAAAGATGTCCTACATCCAAAGTTAACATGGGGCAGAGCTTTAGGGTGTGCTTCATAGAAATTACATGAAGGGTGTCCCATGCCTTTTAGAGAGAGGGAGTTATAGGAGGTGACGTTAGTTTCTAACAGATTCTGATAAAGGAGGCTTTCCTATTTATATTGGTTTTCCCTCTGTGTTTTAGTACAAAAGTAAAAACAAGTGTTTCATAACTACTGCATTGAACGTTTCAACCTTAAATCTTGTCATAGTATATACAGTGTAGATGATACAAACAGATCAAATAAATCTTGACTCTAAGCACCTGAATAATTATTGAACTGCATTTGCATGAAAAAGCATTAAAGAGGCATGTTTAAGGTCAACTCATAATTCTATATACAACTACAGTTTGGCATTAGCAGTTCTTGCTGAATGTCTCTATTAAGAGAGATGTGTTGGGCATGTTGGACAAAAGATTCACAAGCTGTCATATTTGAATGACAGAAACAAACTCTCAGTCTGTCTCGTGCCTCACCTCTGATCCAAACTTCCCTGACAGAGAACATTTTGTGGGGTCAAAACACCCACAGGGTGAAAGAGAGTGGCCGCCGACTATGATATAAGCCACAGAGATATTGTGTGTGCGTGTGTGTGTGTGTGTGTCACATAACAGGTTGTGCAGTGACAGTCTCAGGCTCTGGCTCCTCAGCAAGACAACTGAAGATTGTCTGTGCAGAGTGGAAATTTACCCAGTGCATATGTGCGATAGAATTGATCCCCACCTAGTCAAATGTGTATAATTGTCGCGTGTGTGTATAAATGGTAAAAATGTGCATGACAGCAAGCAAAAGAAAATTCAACTTAAAGTTCATGGCTGAAGATTTGTTCACTGATGGTGTCCGTCACACTCTAGATTTTCTTTTTAACACAGTTCACCATATCATAAGTCAATAGAAATCAGACACACCCGCTCCATGTTTCAGTGTTTCTGCCATGAGGGTAAAGAGACTTTTAAACTGAACAAAAACACTCTGCATCTGATTTTGACTACAGTTCCATGTGACCTCAAAACAAACAAAACCATGTATAAACTCTTAGATCAGCTTTCATGAGGTTTTGTTGTGTACCTGATGGTCATACCCTTACCAGAAGAACTCGGCATTCATGTAATCCAAACATCAATCAGTGACGCAAGTTACAGCAAGCTCACGAAAACGCTGCCTTTTTTTTTTTTTTTTTTTTTCGGGTAGAGACCTCTTTTAAAAAAAAACATGATTTCATTTCTCTTTCATTCGCCTCTCTCTGTTTCCATTTCACATTTGTCAACTCCTGGGGTGCTTCATCATTCTGTTTACAGTCATCCCTGTCCCACTCGTTACAGAGGAAAGTAGAGGCTGTTTGTTTTCAAGCAGAGGCCAAGGAGATTCCCAGCAGAGGATGACAGGATTTCTCAACAGGATGTGGCACGGCTTACTGACGTCTTTTCAGGGAAAGGTGAAGAAATGGCAGAGCTGAAGTGTAGATTGGCAGGCCAGTATCCGTAGAGTCACAAAAAAGAACAAATGAACCGCTCTGACTAATTCTAGGCTAATGTAAGAACTATTATTTAATCTGTATGTGATTCCCTTGAAAGTCATTGCTCTTGGATCTTGTTCATTAAGACCATTTAACTAGAGCTTTAGTTTACGACATCCTTCAGCCACGTCAATTTCTAAGTAAATTCTGGTTCCATGTATGAAAGAAATATCTAATCTCTATCTCCATGACAAACCAAACACAATGTGAATTGTTACCCATTGTAATGAAACAGCCCTCCACATCCAGACAGCTTTTCCCACGGCTCAGTATAGTGTTTATCCTAGTGGTCCTAGTGCTGTATTCCAGTATATGGGACGTGTTTAGGTGACTCTTAGTTTGGTTATAAAGGATTTCCTGTTAGCTCTGGGAATGAATCCAATATTCAGAAGTCTGCGCCTCAAACCACACGCACGCACACACACGCACACACACGCACACACACGCATATCCACTCACTTCTAACCCCCAATTGACCGCCCACCACCCTCACGTCCCGACTCTGAAGAAGCTGGGATTGCTGCAGTCGTGTTTCATAAATGTTCCTGTTTGTCGTCACTGAGTTTGTGTATGTGATGGGGGGATTTAGGTTTTGGACAAGCGTGCGTGCTGTGTCTCAGCCCTCCAGGAAAGGGGACATATAAATCCTGTAATCAGAGTCCTGACTGTGTCCTTTTCTCAACAAAAGTCTTTGTCTTTTAAGTGTTAGTGCTTTTTTAGAGGAAGTTTATCTGTTCCCATTAGGAACAATCAATCATTCAATCATACTTCTCTGGTTGACGTCAAAGAACGAGCCCTTTCAATCGCGCTCTATGCCCCTTCCTGAAAGTCCGTGAAAACAAAACTTAGAAAGTGAAAAAAGGAACAATTTAGTGGAAGTAGAAGTGGAGTAAAACCAGTAAAATCCTTCTTTCAAAGATTCAAAGACAGAGACCAGACATTCAACTGTTGCATTTTTTTTTTTATAAATCTTGGTTGTACATGGAAAAAAACAGATATCCAACAGAGTAGTTTGCAAAATCTATGATCATGTCTTGAGAAACACAGGATAGCTTCCTGCTTTAAGTGTTTATTAAAAAGGTATTTTAGTGTATTTTATTCTATTCATATTACTTCAACCTGTCAATGTTTTTTCTACTCTGGCGTTAAAGTACACAACATGTCCTTTGAAACGTTTTGATGCATTTCGAGGCTCGTCACTGTCTTTCTGCTGAGGCTAATGGCATGCAAGCTATGAAAGGGTATCATGTATCAGCAGACAGGGCCTGTGTTGCTTTGAGTGTGCACAGAGAGGACAGTGGAGAGGTGAAGACACCCTCCTGGGAGACTCACATTGCGCTCAGCCGGCTGGTTCAACACTTTTTGCCGAGTGTTGCACTGACTCTCCTCTCCTCTCCGTGCGGTCTTCATCCGTGTTGAAGTCAACAGCATCTTTCGTATCACTGTTCATTGTGACCTTGCCTCTTTTGCCTCAGTCTGGAAAATGAAGCCGACCTTATCTGTCTCTCTGCCCCTCTTTTTCCTTCTCTCCCCACTTAACCTTTATGTCATAAAATGATGAGTAATGTCGCTGTTTCTGTTCTCTGTCGCCCTTCATCATTGTTGCTGCTGCTGGGCTCAGCAGGGAGCTGGGACATTACAAGCTTACAAAGAGACTGTCTCTCTCTCTCCCATTCCAAAAGTGACTGATCACTTCCTGGATGACTCATCGGTTCTAAAAATGAGAAAACTTTCACATGTCCCTCAATTTGTGACTGACACTCAGGCCCTGTTTATACCTGGCATTAATATCCATCCTGAGTAACCATATAACAAGTGGTAAGCCTTAATGCAACCCAGTGTGTCCTGAGGATGCCTTCCTCCACATTGGTTTAATAGAGTAAACAGTTGTGTCCTGGGCTTCTCACTCTCCTCTTATCCACACACTCACATGGACTAACCTGACAGATCATTATCTTCACACACAGGACTGCTTTTTCATTTCTCCACTGTGCCTTGAGGAAATCTTTACTTGTACATTTCTCATGTTTTTCCCATATGAATGTAGATGCAGTTTATGCATGAGTGATGCACGAAATCACATATAGACAGAGTCTGTATTTATTGCGGAAGGAAGATACATTTCATTATTTTGATACAGGAGGATTAAACACTGACGAGAAAGGAGCGAGGGATGGTGTTGATGAAAGTGCGATCTGAGTCCAAGTGTGACAGTGCAGTAAAGATGAATCATAGGGGAAGAGGAGATATAATGTTCATCTACCTGTCTGTCCTTACACACGGTCCCTGACTCCACCGTAGACATGATCTGTCCTGTATTTCCATGTATGATCAGTGCCATCACTTGGATGTGAATGACGAAAGGAGCACCGATTAAAAAGCGTTTATATTTTCACGAACGCACCGCACTTATGAGATGGAACGCAGGTCTGTGTGTGTGCGTGTGTGTGTGTGTGTGTGTGTGTGTGTGACAGAGAGCTCAAGAGTGTTTGTCATTTCCTGTTTTGTTTTTTTGTTTTGTTTTTTTCCAGTCTTATAAAGTTGAATGATGTACCGTGTTGTGTCACATCCCATCACAAGTGGTCGCTGGAGACACATTAATGCAAAGTGTGGAGGCATGTGCTTAAGTGCTGTCCGCTGGTCGTCTGATCACTCAGCACAGACGTTAAGCCAAGGTATAAACAGTTTCTTGATTACTCTCAGAGACTCAGCACACATATCATGATGATAGTCACAAGAAAACATGGTGCCCATCCTATAGGACTATCAAATGTGTTTTTCAGATTCATATAAAAAGCTTTCGCTAACAAGGTTCTGTCAATATTTGAACAAACGTCAACAACTGATGTCCAATAAGTGGTCACTTCAGTTTACTGTTTTGGTAGTTCAACTATATTACACTCTTGTGTAGTATAACATTGAAACTTATTTTAGCAGCATGTTCTTTAGAGCTCAGCTTCAAAGTCTGTAACAGCGTTCCTTCATTTGTCATTTACAGCATGTCACAGATAAGCGGTTCTTCATCACATCAACTCTGAGTCCTGCAACTAGTCTTGCATATTCCATGACACACAATGCTGTTAAGCTTTGTAGTCTTTGCAATCATAATTCTGTACATTTCCTGTGCTTTTATCTGAAAATGCGACCGTATGAATGTTATTGCTCTCGTAAGCATCGATGTGGCCGCAGCAGACTCTGCCCTTTCTGTCCTCTGGAAGTTACACTCTCATTTTTGCCAAAAGTGTGTTGTACTAAGAGCAGGTGGCCTGAGAAACACTTTCATGAACTTTCCTCTATTTCCAGATAAGTCCATGAGTCCACAGTAGCTATTTAACTTCATCCTGGTTTCTACTTTACACTCCTGCTTCTGCCTGAAGTCTTTTAGGATGTGGAGGCCAAAAGCATTAATTTCAGGAGTATTTTGGGATGGTGATCTGAATTAATGAATCAAGTTTCTTCTAATGTCAAAGTTTAAAAGACTACGTTTTCACTGTTAACTTCCAGAATCATTAAAGATTTATCCATTTAGGTAAACCAACTTTATCCATATAAGGCATAAAGTAACGTTGCTGTTTCAGATATCACATCATGTACCCATTACCTGAGACTTGTACAAAGAAATGTTTTTGAAATCAAAGTTTGTCTGCTTCATGTTGTACTTCCTGGATTCTCCATGCAGCTTCATTTACCTTTTACCTGATTCAGTGGAGTCATTCAGTTTGTCACTAAGGACTTCACCAAACAGGCACTCTGAATGATAAACATAAGGGTTCAATGTCCCCAAGAGCCTGCTCTATTTTTGGAGTTTGACAGCTTATCTTGGCAGTCCTTTGTGCATCGAGTGCAGTGAACTTTGGGGGTTTAGAGAAATAGAAATCTTAAAAAACTGTTGAGGTCAACGCTGTGGCTGTTTTACTGAGATGTTCTAGGTTAGACTGAACAGAGGGTTTCACTTATGTTCAAATTAATGCTGTGAAGGCATTGGAAAGGTTCTGTTCAAAGTCATTCAAGTCATTTGAGGTCTAATCAAGCAGGGAAATATTTTGACATTAGAGAAGGAAAGAGATTGTGTAAGCTTTGTGACCTGAAATAGAAAAAAGAGAGTCGCCCAACATCCTTAAAAAAAATCAGGAAACACTGAATGAAGGAAGGAAACTGGTGTATCTCCTGCTGTATCTATAATAAGGTCTTTTGTTCTTGGCTTATCAGAAAATTGTCATCAGCTGTCTTTTTGTTTTCAAATCTTGAGTCTCAGTCTTATCATGTTTATGTTTTGGTAATTAGGGTTAGAGATGAAGACAGTAGCAGTGGGCTGCTAATTGCAAGTGCATTAACCCAAAAGTAAAATCGATGTTTACAACAAAAACACTCTGAGAGAATCACTGACAGACACTTTTTTTTTTTAAAGAAACAAGGCCCATTCAACGCCAGCATAGTCATGAAACACATGCATATGCTCAAAGTAATGAATGCACAAATATACATAAACATACGCAGATGGCTACATGTGTATGCCCACTCATATTTCCTCTCCAACTTAAACACACACACACACACACACACACACACACACACACACACATAGAAACAGAGCGTCACAAACTGAGCCTCAGCCTGCAGTTACTTTGGCCTGTAGGGGTCCCTGTAGCTCCACAGCAAGAGCCAAGTTCAACAGCAGAGCTGAATGAAGGGCTGCTCAATGACTCCCTGGAGCTCTTCTTATTATGACAAGAACTTCTGGGAGCAAACTAAATGCTCCTTTCTGATATTGAGATGGTAACAGTTTGAGTAAACTCTGCTTTCTTTCACTCTTGGATACCCTTTGGAAAGGAACTGTAAACCGCCCCCTAATCAAAGATGTTGTCAGCTGCATATTAATAATAGTAGCTTAGTGAAAAGTTGCAAGTCAGTGTACAATGAAATTTCACCTGTGGGAGTGATTGAAGTCCAAGCATTGTGCTTATGTGGTCTAATTTGGATTATGCCAGAAGGGGCCAACTTATTACACAGCACATTATAGTACAGCTGCAGCCCTGATTAAGTCTACTTTACACACTGCTGAATCAAAGCACTAAGTAAAGCCAATGTGTGCAGAAGCAGCATGAATGGAGCATTAAACTGTACCAGCCTATTCACAAATTGACCAGTGCTTAAGAGATGCATTGATTGACAATGAGAGCTGCTGCAGAGCCGAAGGGATGTCTCCTGGATCGATGCCCTGTTGGACAGCAGTAGATGATAATACTTCTTTAGTGAGTCTGTGTAGGCTTCTATATGCTTTGTGATCAATATTATTAGACCTGCTATAATCCTTCGAATGAGGACGGGATATCATACCTCCTATGTGTCTCACATGGCACGGCGAATATCATATCAGCGTTCTCGTGCATACATTAGAAAGAAATGTAACAAATTGTTAAGACGCCCCTACACCCTTTCTCTTTCCCTCTGATTCCTATTCAATTTGATTTTGGTAGGCTGTGCATCTAAGGGCTACAAATTCTATAGTTCTGTTTATTTCATCAATACTAACAGGCTGCGGAAGCCTTACAAAGTGAAGAAACTTCATAGCCTTGAAGTTAAAGTCTTTCAAAAACATGTTTAATGACGAAATTCTGCAGGAGACACTAGAGTTTATTTTTTGACGTATACACACACACACACCCTTGTCATGAATGCACTGAAGCACACAGACACACACCAGCCTGTGGGAGAGTAAAGTAGACCTGTTGAGAGCGTGAGTGTTGAGGAAGCTGACCTTGAGCAGCTGTGTTTTTTATTGGTGTGTGTGTGTGTGTGTGTGTGTGTGTGTGTGTGTGTGTGTGTGCATTTGAACCCGTGTGTGTCTGTGGGTGTCTCGTGCCTTGCAGTCCAAAGAGTCCTCTGTCTGCTCCCCAGACTGGTTCACACCAGATGTTGAGGAAGGAAACTCAAGACGTTTCTTGAAAGTAACCCTTTTGTAATTGAAAGAATCTGCTGGTTTCCAGTAGCAGACGTCTTGATGACTGAAATATGAATGGGAGGAGAGGAGGCCTGCTGAGGTAATGCTTCAGGTCCTTTAAGGCGATGGTGCTGCTGAGAACATTTATAAAAGTCAGCTTGAGCACATTCATAGGAGATGCAGAAATTACATTCAGAGAAATCTGAACACCAGATGGAAAACATCTGAATGTAAGAATGAATACTTGCATACAAAGGTTAGTTCATCACTAGTTCACAAGGTTTTTAGCTTGATTCAGCTGCTTCATACTTATGCAGACTGAACCTTATTACACCCTGTTACCTGAAACTACCAAACCTGCGGGCTCTTATTTTATTATTTATTCTGGGAACATGTCAGTTATTCCTCAGATCCACGACGATGACTCTCGATATCCTCTCTTCCCGTAGAGACTGTATTACTGTTTGGCAGCGTTTGCTCACGTAAGGCGGCATTGTTGTGGTTGTTTGAATGTGAAACAGACTAAAGAGCAGTGAGTGTTTATTTGCCAACAGCTGGCTCAGCAGGAAAGCCTCGGTCTGAGGTTCAACCCAAAACAACTGTGAACTTTACTTTTAAACCCTGACCTTTAGCAACTGGACGTGCGGCTCAAGAAAAAAAAATTAAGATAGCTGCACATCCGCACGCCACGATGGAGTGTGTCAGTGACATGTCAAGTTCCACTCAAAAAGTAGATACAGTAGCTCTGTCAGAGTGAACGTGTTCTTCAAAATGTCACCTGACATTTCACCCCATTAAGAAGTAATAGTCTTCCTCCCCTGGGATTTCCTGTTTTTATGTCTTCACATATTTTATTTCAACAACTTCTCTTGTCATGTCAGTGAATGTGAAATCACTCCTTCTTCTCCACACGCAGTGGCCCACTAACCCATCTATTAGCCATTTCCATGTGACCTGCTTCTTGCTAGTGCCTGTCCCGTGTGCTTCTGCACATAAACAACACACACACACATGAACTGGCTTGAAGCACGTGAGGGGACTAACAGTGCTTGGTCATTGTTTAAGGCTAGTAAACTGACACTGGATGGGACAGACATAATCATACCAGTAATCATGTACCTCAGTTTCAAGCAACTATTGTTCTACACTCATAAAATCATAATTGTCATGTTTAAGCTGCCCTCCAGAAGAATGGGAATTGGTCAGCTGTAAATAAGGAGAGATGGTGCAGTGACGAGTTATTTGGACACGCGATAGGCGCTTCGATGGCCCAATAAAGAAGGGCAGGGAGGATGGAATAATAAATCTCCTATTTCTCTTTCTTTTAATCGTTTGCTTAATCTCTTTCTTCACAAAGGCAGCAGAGGAAACACCCAGGGTGCAGGCTTAGGCTGGAACCAGCTAGATCAGACCGGTAGCAGTTAGAGAGAAGGGGGAGGTGAAGGAGAGGGGAGGGGGAGGAAGAGGAGGAGGGGAGATGTGATGAAGGGTGGAGCGGAGGATGGCGTTTGGGGGCAGGAGAGAGAAAGGGGATAAGGGAAGCTGCAGAAGGGGAGAGGTGGAGGTTAAGTGTTTTGGACACAGGGCTAGATGGATAGTCTGGCAGGCAGACAACTAAGGCCCCATTCCCTCAGTGATGTAATGCACCAAGCTGATGCTATTTTAAGCCACGCTGGTTCACTCAGCTTCCTGTGAGCGTCAGCACACAGAGCTATTGATCAGCAGTACAACTGAATGGAAGATGAGAGCTACACATGAGAGCTGCAGCATCAAATTAGTTTCACCAAAATGTAACCATTTGCATTGTGTGTTTTTTTTGTTTTGTTTTTTTTACATTCTCCTAATATTTTAATCGTGATGTGATTTTTTTTTTTTTTTTTTACAATATGATTCTTAATTTCTTTCACGCTAAGCACTTTTATCTTTCCAGTTTAGTTGATCTCCCTTTGTTACTCGCTCTCTGACCATGTCCTGGGTGTTTGGGACAAAGTGGGGTAATAAATCAGTAGAATTCAGGCATGATGTGTGTGAGCTTTGGTGGTTCCTGTTTTACCAGAGGACACAACCAAGCGTGCACACACACACACACACACACACACACACACACACACACACACACACACTCGTACTTATAGTCCTTCAGCACTTCCCCATTTCTTCCTTTGATAAGTCTGTAGCCTGAGGGTCTAGACCAACTGACTCCTGGTTTCTTACACAAAATAAGGGAGGACAAAGGACCAAGCAATAGATAGGGCTCTGATAAAATTCACATCCAAACCTGTCACTCACCTGCCCAGTAACCCGCCCGTGTAAGAGGTCATCCTCAGTGCTCACATGTACCCGTGTCATTTTCACAATGGACTGAACAATGGCCACAGTTGTAACAGCAGCCTCTATACATGTTTAACTAATCTCAGCTAATAGGCCACCACAAAGGCTGTATCGATATCAGTCCAAGCCCTGTTACAAACTTTCCTGCTGATTTGACATGTCCTTCAATACCCCAGAGTATGACCTTAACTCACATTTATCACAAAGGCTTGACTCAGCTTTGAAATAGGTCGGCTCTTTATTTAAGGACTTCAGCAGGATTCACACCACCAAAAAGAGAAAGGTTAAGTTTGTGTTTTGAGTTGTCCAAACGTGCCTCTCCTTCCCTGCAGGTCTCTATATAATCACTTACCTTATTGTTCCCTCACAGTTAATCAGTTCACGGAGTTAGCATGCCAGCTCTGATAACATGATGACAACTGCTAGAGAGATCAGTCTGCCCTGTCATAAAACCTGATTGAGTCGTCTTCACCCGCCTCACCCATCTGCTGTGGTGCTGTGTGTTTGGTGACATTTAACAGCCCTGGCCTGAAGACATTCAGTTTGTTTGTACAAAGTGTCATTAGCTTCAGGGATGGAGGATAACTCTCCTGTCTCTCTGTCACACCCTGTTACTCACAATAGTTTCAGAGGAGGGATGGCCTCCAGTTGAGTTTCTGTTATTGCCAGGATCAGATTACAGGGAGTTTGGATAACTACATCCTTTTTTAAATTTGGCCGCTGCCTTTTTTTTTTTGTACGTTTTTTCTACTGAAGGACACTCTGAAACATCTTTTATTCCAGCTTTCTATCAAGCTTTTATAAAGCTGTATTGAAATAGACATCCTAGTCGATCCTTGCTGTCTCTGATACACAGGATGTAAACTAATAAATGCTCTTGCGGAAGATACACTTCATGTGTTTATTTGGATGCGTGTCACTGTCCTCCCATGTCCAACTGTCTACTATGACCATCATTGTGTTTCTAAACAGACAGAACTGCGCAGCACTACACTGCTTCAGTAAATGGAAACAGCAGTGTTGTGAGTGTGTGTGTGTTTACAGAAAAAGCTGACGGCTAAGTTTGACACATTGTTTTTCTATGCCTGCGTACAAGCCTCTCCTTTAACATCAGGTCAAAGAAATCAACCAAATAGAAAAACTGTTTGCTTCATAACCTTTGTAATCTTTTAAATAGAGTTACATGGCCTGGCCTACATAACCTCTATGATAAGTGGTGTGACATATTAGCCAGGCCCTAGAGAGAAGTGACAATAGAGTATTATGTAACAGGCACAAAAGCCATAAAAGCCAAGTGATGTTCCTGTTGCCTGTCTGTGAGACCTCTTCACGACACCACTTTGAAAATACGGTGATCAGAAAAGTTCTAATCAAATACAATCTTCATACCAATGTTATCTGCTGACTCAGCCGGACTGGTTCACTATACCAGTTCACCTGGTCCCTGACCTCAGCCAGATAGCTCACAGCACTGAGGACAAAAGCACTCACACACATAATCACATCTGTAGGGGAGCAACCTGTTATAGAGTCTTTTCAAACCAGTGAAGTTACGCACACTCTTTTAAGCCCCTTGCCCTCCTTTCTCTTCAAGGCCATTTCTCACTAGCAGTTATGTCATCATTTGAACACAGGTCAGTAGTTTCAGTGGTTCAATAGTTCTCCCTGAGGCTAATGAAGTCTGTCATGGAAAAAATGTCTAGAGTGCGTTTGTGTGGGGGCATTGCTTGAAGCTGTTTCATGTAGAGGCTAATTTTCAGTATTGTCATTGAGATAAACCCACATGTTATTAACTAGGGAACAGCAAGCCATTGGATTTTTAATATCCACTAACACACCCACCACTTATACACAGCCATTCCTCTACAGTTGTTTTTGTCAGGATATAGCCATAGTATGTACAGTTCATGGACGAGGCCTGAGTGACGTCAGCCATCTGTTAAGCCTTTTGACAAACATTGTTACATCGCACCTGCCTGTCAGTCAGGACAGCAATGCACCTTCTTGTGAATAATTTGTATCCTTCAGGATTTTGCACTCCCAGCTTGGTTTCATTTTTCAACAGCGGAGGTTGTAACTAGGACAAAGCCTGTAAAATACCCTAAGTGGGTAGTCAGGCCCTTCGCTCATGCCATGTCTGACTGTGCACTATGCGTGATTTCACAAAATGAAAGCCTTCTGTGTTGAACAAACAAGCTTGTTTGGACTTCATGTTTTCTTGCACGTCTGCCGTCCTGCAGTTTATTTGAGTGTTGCCCGCATGGTGGTTTCCCCATTGTTTTGATTTTGAGAGGATGGACGGTGTGTCATACTGTGCGTCTGGCCAAATGAGGTCAACAGTCAGCAAAAAACACACAACCCTGCTGAATAATCTTTCTTCCCAAAAGCTACCTGAACAGATTTCTCACTCAGGCAGGATTCCAGGCAGTCCCAGCATGAGTTTACTTCCCATCCTTCCTGCTCACACAAAAACAGGGCTCGGATCATGGATGGGACACTGACTCACAACTATTTTTTTTTTCAATCCCCTGATTTTTTTTCCCTTAATCAACAGGGGACAGGGGAGTGGAGGTTAGTAAATCTTGGAAAACCCCAGGAATGGTTATTTAGAATTCAGGGTAGAAATTACAGATCAAAAGAAAATTTGTGGAGTCATTTAAAGTTGAAACCACTTAATATGGTTCTATATTAGAAGTTACCTCAACACCATTCAAACAAACGTAAGCCACATTTGTTTAAAAAAAGGTCATATCAGAGCTCAGCTTTCCAGTTTATCTAGTCGCTATAGAAACCATCTTTTTAGCTGAAACCATAGGGTGGTATCAACAGTATACATTAGCTTGGTTTGGAGGTCTCAGCTACTCTGTCCTCAGAAACTTGTGTTTGGCTTTGTTAAGTCAAATCAAATGATTGTAGGGTATACAGATATAATTACTGTTAAGAGACTCAGAGCTGTGGAAGCAAAATCCTTTTTAACCGAAGATCTGTCTGTCACTGTCACTCTCTTACTGCTGGGTGGAATGACTATACAGGTAATATAACTAACATGTGACACCAAGTTATCATTCTCCCCATATCTTACAGCTCGTACTCTCTTCCAGTCACCCCTCATTCTGGTCCAGGGCTGACACACTGCAGATTATGTAACAATCGGTCGACTGCACTGGCACCACACTCTGGCAGTGGCAGAGGTTAATGAAGCTCTACGATGGACAGCAGAGCAGCAGTATTTTCTGCTGCCCTCATGGGTTTTCCACACCGTCCTGCCTCCAATGTTACAAATTGAATTTGGGCCCTGATGCTTTTCCATCTGCAAAACCTTCCATCCCTTTCCTGGGCTTTCTCTTGCGCACACAAGCTGTGCTGTGATTCTGTGTTGCCTTTTCTTCCATTAGTTGTAGAAATGTTTCCCCCCCCACGTTTGTAATGAGCTTTGTGCATGTGGGTAGATACAAGATGGAGCATATTTGTCAGTGTTGTTTATGTTATTGATGCTTTTACTGTATTTGTTGCTCCCGCCTGCATAGCTTGCTGCATGCGGATTTAACAGGTCTGCTGGATAGCATGGCCCATACAATGAGGGAGGGAGGGGGGGGGGTCTGAATATCACTTTCTCTTTTAAAAACTGCAAGAAGCACAGCGCCTGTGTTTTTTTATGCAAATGTGCCAGAGAGTAATGGAAGATGTGACCTTCTCCAGGTCGCTATGATTAAAGACGAGAGACTCGTTTACACACGATGGCAACTGATTCTGAATTCTTTTTTTGTCTTTCTCCACAGATCTGTTACCTGGTGTCAGCGTTCCGTGGCCGAATGTTTTCAGAGGACAGCTGTGCTGCTTTGGCGCTTTTCTCGCACTATTTCCACCTCAGTCAGTTCTTTTGGATGCTCATACAGGTAACAATGGTGGAGAAATTATTAATTAGCTTATTCTCTTAAATATGACATCCACATCACTTTTTCTATACACTTCAGTCTTTGCACTGAAACTGGACTTCACTTCTTCAAAGTCACCTTTCCTTCTCCTGCTCATTTTCCTCATGGCTTTGCATGAACAGGGGCCCCATTCTTCCTTTTGTTCTTGACTTGAACCATGTGTTTCTTTACATAATAACTGGTGAAATTTCATTCCCCTACCACGTGGGCTTAGGCAGGTTTTGATTAAGGGGTGAGATGAAGGTACAATAATGCTGCATGACATGATCTTTGACCCAAGACTGGTACTACTTAGTAACACAGAACCACAGCAGCTCTTAGCTCCCTCCTGCTCAAACATCTGACCTCTATTTTTCTTTTCTTCTTTTCTTTTTTTTGTGACATAACTGCAAAGAACAAAGCCTGGTAAGAAAAGTCCCAAGTTCGGGCTTAACATGCGCACATGACACAGATATAAGGACTTGATTTGTACTTACAGAGTCAGACTGACGTCAAAAATGTGCCACAGATATTTTTTATCAACGCTTGACATCAAAATATGACACTTATTATCTTTGCTGTTATGATTGACAAACTACAAAAATTCCCACATACAATGCCCCTCCCCAAACAAAAAATAAAATAATAGTAATTATTAAAAAAAAGTCTGATTCAAGCTGCCAGTATAATCCAGATGTAATCCTTTAGAGAGACTAAATGACTTGTGACTCGCTGTTTCACCACAGGTTCGTAGTCACTTTGGGAAAAGTGTTTTCAGTCTCTCATGAGAGGAAACGACGCAATTGAAGGATCCTTTACTTAAGATGATCCCCCTCCTCATAATCCTGCTACTTAGAGGAAATCCTTAATCCAAATATGCATTTAATTGTTGTTGCTCATACTTACATGGTGCAGTTCATGTTCATTTGTGACATGACAGCTAACCACCTCTTGTTAAAAGGTGGCGGCTGACAGCTGTAATGAAAGCTCAGGCCAAAATAATATTTCACATCTTCAGGTTAGAATACCATTTATTTAGGTCATAACTCATTCTCTATCTAAAGTGATGGTCTGTGTGCAACCATGAATCTGATAACAATCTGTGTTGGGAAGCCTTGGTTTTAAAAGAGGTCCACCATAAAACATGAGACAGAGAAGCATGTTATCCAGAGAAGACCTGTCCTCAAATGACCCTGTCGTTGTCCCCCTCTCGTGTCACTGGCCATTGCTTTGTTTTCATCATCCCAGTCTTTTACAACTTGTGACGTTTGTAAGTGAACGTAATCATTGTTTATGTACTAGATGAAATCTCTGCAGGAACACTATTGATGGATTAGAGGATTAGCCGTTTCAATAAGCTAATAAAGAGTTAGCACAATAAGGTTACACTGTGACCAGGCTGTGCTGAATGTGTTCTGTAATTTGGTATCAGATTTAGTAGACGACCTCTGAGATATCTTATGGGACAAAAGGTCAGGTCAGAGGCTTTCATGTTGTTTACAAAGTGTGAAGAATTTAGATTCAAGAATTGGCGGCGGTTTAGATTTGTTTGTAAAAAGATGTTCAGGCACATATGGTAGTAGTTAGTGCAATAGTAGAGCTGAGATTATCTAGAAAAGGAAACACAAACTTTTATTTATTTATTCAATCAATCAAATACTTGCAGGGACTTTTCTTAGATTGCCCTTGCTCTTCAACACCCCTGCCAAGAAAAGTGTTATGCATTTCTTTATTGTCAGCACCCATTTTAGATGACAATGAATATTACGCTGCCACTGGCTCGTTGAACTGAAACCCTTCTGTTCCCACCGCAGTCTCCTTATCGACTCCAGTAATGTCTCACCGCTCATTCCCCCCCGCCCCCCCCTATCAGGTAGCTGCTTTTAACTAGAGTGGCTGATATGAGGAGGCGCCAGAAAGCTCAGACCATGAAGACAACTTCAAATCAATAACTGCAGTGTGTGTGTGTGGGGGGGGGGGGGTATGCCTGTTTGTGAGTGTGTGCACATCCACTATTTGGTCAGGGGAATATGCCCTGATATAATGCCAGAAAAAGCCAATAATTTAATCATTTTCCAGTCCTGTTTTTTTGTTCTTCTCTCACTGCAGTGGCTCTTAGAAGCAACCTCAGCTCACTGAGGAACAGCATAATGTTACATAACAATACAGTGCAGCTCGTTTATCAGGAAAAGACCTGCCAAACCCTCAGCGCTGCTCTGCAGTATCTTTCAACTGGGTTTCACTGTGCTTGTTGTCAAAGCAAACAACTACCCAGGGTGCCAATTTTACAGATTTAGGGTTAGACACTACCTGTCAGTGTTTTGCCTTCAGACTAATCCGAACACTTTTGGCCATTATTAAGTGCTTGATCTTAAGTGCAAGGCATATGTTTATTTATTTGCACATTTGCAATCCCTTTTGTACCTTATATGTGCTAATATTCTTAAAGTTGGACCAACACACTTATGAGGAAAAAGAAGTGCTCAAGTGCATTTGACTATTTGCCCAATGTTGGCACTGGGCAGAATGATAACTGTGTTTAGTGGAAAATAAAAATAACATGTGCACTATGTTATATGTTACTTGGTACCAGGTGAATGAAATGGCTTGTATGTTTGACTTAAGGGGCTTACCTTCACATACATTTCTGAAGATTTCTCACAAATGACTCAAATCAAACAGAAAGTGGATTATCCAGACTTGGCAGGAGTTTGTGTGTTAAAAGGTGCATTGTTGTTGAATTGTATTACTCGTAACAACCACTGACTGCCCATCCCCCAGTGTATCATCTTTAAACTCCTCATCCTCACCTACAAAGCCCTACACAACATGGCTTCCCCCTGCCTGCCTGAGCTCCTCCAACGGCACATTCCCACCTGCACTCTCAGGTCTTTTGATCCCTCCTGCAGGACAAACTATCAATCCTGGAGGGGGTTAGGGCCTTCTCCATTGCTGCTCCCACCCTCTGGAACTCATTCCCAAAAGACATTCGAGACTCCCCCACACTCACCTCCTGTCTTGGTCGTTTATTTGTTTTTTGGTTGTTTTTACTTGTTAAAGCATCTTTGAGTATCTAGAAAAGCCCTATATTAGACCAATTTATTATTAGTGATGTCATGTTCCTTTTTAATGATGAATAATTGTAATGCATATGGTTGGAATCAGTTCATTGAATCAACAGTCAGGGTGAGGGGTGAAACTAACAGAAGCAACAGCACAGCAAAAAGGTTACCCATAATCCATTTACTGTACGGCTCCATCATAACCACAGCCAAGATAAGAACAGCTCTCTAATCTAACTGACAACGGGCTTTTGTCTCAGTGCGTTGTGCTGCCAAGTTGTTACACAACATACAGTATGTGTGTCTGTGTGTTACTGTTCATTCTGGGGCTGTGTGTCCCTGTAGTGTTTGTTGCATCCCTGGTTATACAATGTGGTTATGGGGGAGACAGAGGTCAGCATCCCTTCACCTTCTGTCAGTTGCATCACAATGTGGGACAAGACACTGTGTCTGTGCTGCAACCTACAGATGTTCTTAAAAGCTGCTTATGCAACAATACAAGGCTCAGTTTATCAGACGGATGACACTGCTGGATTACGAAGCAAACATTGTGAATGTGATTAAAGTGGAGATGTAGAAATGTCCTCCTGAGGTTAACGAATGAAAAAAATTTCTCTTATCTCCCAACAGATGTGGGAAAGAAATATTGGAGAGGAGAAATATTGTGGTGCATGAAGGTGCTGCTTGTGTTTTTTGTTTACAAGATGTTGTTTTTTTTGTCAAACGTTGTCCCCAGGCGGTGAACTTCTGGCAAGTGCTGGTGATGAATGACGAGCACACAGAGCGCAGATACCTGCTCTACTTCCTGTTGGGATGGGGACTTCCTGCTCTCGTCATCATCGTGCTGGTCGTCGTCCTGCTTGGCGGCTTTGGATGGACAATACATGCTGTATATGGGCTGGTGCAAGGAGATGTGTGAGTGAACAGAGCAAAACACAAACACTCGTTACAACTTATTTCAGAAAGGAGGAATAAACACAAACACTGAGTCAGTCCTGGTGACTTCAGTTTCCATTTTTAAGGCTTAGGTAAATTCCACTTTGGGCTGGAGTAGAGAAAAACAGAAATCACCTGAGCTGATGACATCATGTGAGCAGGCAGCTCGCCCAATCAACTGAATGAGTAAATGAATCTCTCTCTTAGAGGTGGAGGAAGAGGAAGGGAAACACCTTAAATAACCCACATAATGAATGTCTTTGTACGTGTGTGTGTGTGTGTGCGTGTGCGTGTGTGTGTGTGTGTGTGTGTGTGTGTGTGTGTGTTTGATAGTAATCATCTATGGTTAGAGCACCTATAACTTTAAATATAACAAATGAGTTCACCCTGTTAAATCTCTTGCCAGGTATGTCTATATAAAGCCTATTCATATACTACAGTGTGTGTGTGTGGGTGGGTGTGTACGTGTATGTGTATGTGTGTGAGTGTAAGAGAGGGCTGCATTTCCCAGTGTTAGCTTTTTTTAACATTGAAATGTGTGCGCTTGAGCGTGTGTCTCGTGTGTCTGATCAAGTGAGTGTGAAAAAGAGGAAAAAAACACTGATGAAGTTCGAACCCTTAAATAATGTTTAAAATTAGCCGTCAGTTTTAGGTGTGGCTGTTATTCTTGGCATTGATTGTGTGTGTTCTTGTTTCTGTGGGTGAGGGTGAGTGTGTCAGACAGCGAGGCTATGGAGAGCCGAGGATACAGAGGAGTATTCAGTCTCTTGGGAAGCCTACCTTCCTTTTTGAGGGAATGTGGCAGCATTACAATCCCCCTCCTCTCTCTCTCTCACTCTCTCTCTCACTCACTCACTCACTCACTCTCTCTCCTCCTGAGTGTACATACATCCTCGTCTTGTTTTCTTTAGCAGTATCAGCTCCACCCTGTCTGCATGCAAACAGGTGTTGCGCTCACAGCTTGTGTCAGAGACACATTTCAGGCATATAAAATCTGCTCAAGATGTATTGTGCTTGATTTTAATGTAGACTCCATTTTTAGAGCTCATCACTGATCTGTGCCACAAGAAATGTTCATCTTTTCTCTAAACATTGATATCGCTTCCATTAAAGAGACATGTCTTTACATCAGAGTGTATATTAAACAGAAACGAAGAACATAACAGCAAGAGACAACGAAATAACTTGAGAAAAGATGTTAAAAAGTAAAAGGCTTGGAGTATATCATTGATTGATAAGTTTTACTTTAAGGTTAGCTAAAGCAGTGTGTGTCATAATCATGATGTCAATAAAAAAAATAATTGTACATCACATACTCTAAGTTTAACATGAAAAACATAACTCATTTGTATTCAGGCTATAAAGTAGCTCATCTAGTTTCCTGAGTCCTGAAGAGTGATTTCATTTAATTCACTTTTACATAAGTTGTCCTTTTAAACAAGATGCTGTAAGTGAGTTGTTACCTTGTAATGTAATGTTTGTAAAGGTCCCGGCAAAATTTCTCCCATAAAAGGCATCGCTCAATGTAATACTTATTCACGTTAGTTTATATGGAATGGGCCCAAAGGAAATATCTTCATTCACTGCACTTCACTGTCCAGTGAGACTTGCAGTGCAGTGGGATCTCATCCTCTCACAAGGTCACAGAAGAACAAATATCCATATTCCAGCGTGTTTACAATCTCATAGTCTAGCTGTTTTGCAGGCACAGGGTGATGCAATGCTTTATTTGGCATACCTCACCTTATATTATGTCTAGCACAGCTCAAATTATTTCTCCAAGATTACTGAAGCCTGCAGTGACATCTGATGTGGGCTGTATGCTCCCACCATACCATGGGCCGAGCTGCTTTTGTTTTGTGGGAAGGACAAAGTCACATGAGTGTTTTGATTGTTGTTTGGCGGTAACAGTTTATATGAGGATGATGTTTTTTTTCCCAGAGGAAAGTGTTTTGCAAAGTTTTCTTTAAATAAAATATAAACACGTCTGTTTGGAGAGAAGCTGGGAAAGGACTCCTGATATTTTCAAGTAAAACAAAAGAGTCAAGTCATAAAACCAGTATAAGCCACATTTGCAAAATAGATGGAAAATCATTTGAAAAAGAACACCAAACAAAAAGCTATAAAGGAGAATTCCAATTCTTTGAATAGCAATTCCCAATACTGTAGTCTGACATTTTCTTATTCATATGGCTGAGTTTAGGTTTGTCCCTTAGACATTCAAAAAGCTCTCCTTCAGATCGTTTTAGTAGATTAACTTCTCTCTGTATGTATTTCCTTTTCGGAGCAGGAGACACATGTGCCATGTTGTTTGTTCTTTGAAATGTTCTTTGCAGCTTATAATTAAAAAAAAAAAAAAAAACACTATTAAGCGTCTTTAGCCTAAGATGTTGTCGTGCTGTCGCTGCACAGTGACCCGGTTGTTCAGAAGGTTTAAGAGCAAACCCTTCTTTGCTATTGAAGGCAAAAGCTGCTGTTGAACAAGAATGCTCTGAGTCCTGGGCTCAGAAGTCTCACCTGCCTGATCCTGTTTATGAAAGTGGAGGAAACAAAGTCTTAGCTTGAGTGAAATTAGATTGTTATAATCATGTTATATGTTTGTTGTTAAGAGCCTTTCTTTGTGCTTGATAAACCCGTTACTAGTGGTATAACATTACTTTTCTCTGTCTGTCCTCCATGCATGTTTTGAATGATTATGTTTTGCCTTTATTGGACAGTAAACTGCGAAGAGAGACTGGGGAATGACATACAGCATATGAGCCAAAAGTCGGACTCAAACTGAGGCTGCCCACTTGGAGGACTAAAGGGAACGGCCTGACTGCTAGGCCATCTCATTTTGAGTCTTTACTTGAAAAAAACCAATCACTCTCATTCTTCCTGCGCCTCCTCTAGATGCTTCATCCCAAACATCTACGCAGCTCTGTGCACGGCGGTGCTGGTACCTCTCATCTGTCTGGTCGCAGTGCTGGTTGTGTTCATCCACGCCTACCAGGTAACGCAGCAGTGGAAGGCCTACGATGATATTTACCGTGGACGAACCAACAGTGCAGGTACGGTTATAAAAAAAAATCTGTGAATACGTAAACAAGTACTAAAACTCTGTTGTTTGTTTGTTTTTTGCTTGAAGAGGAAGAAATAGAAATGCAAATTAAAAAATAGTTGCGTTTGATAATGTGTTTAGCCACAAAATCTCTCTGTCTGCAGCCATCAAACAAATACCACAAAAACAAGTAACCTGTTAAGAGACAGCCTGAAGAGCTAGACTGCATACGCCCCTATTTTTGGATTAAGAGTTTCAGCCCCTATTTTGTGCATTTTACAGTCTCTGTCTCTGTCTGCTGGGTGTGAACCCAACACAATCATAATACAGAAATGAAAAGCTGGCAATACCTGCTTTTTCTCAGTGATACAATGCTCACATCAAAGATTGTATTCATCCAATGTACTTTTAGTAATTTAGATAATGATGTGATTTTTAGAGTCAAGTGCAGTTTAAAGCAACATCAAAGCATTCTTTAGGGATAATGGAAGAAATGTGTTTTTTTAACTCTGATGTTCATATACACATCCAATGTTTTAAATGTGTATTAGACATGATTTAAAGCAATGATCTTGTGTAGTAAAATGAGATGGAAAAATCACACATATCAGTCATGTTAATTTAGCACGTTTGAATCAGTACAACAGAGAAATGTTGTATTCTCACCCGCACATGGAGATCCTAGCCACTGTAGTCCCTCAGTATCATGGCTGTTATCAGTGGCTATCTGTGAGAATCAGCAGGGTTTAGCTTGTATGCTCAGTCAAGGCCCTCCAATGACAAAGCAAAGCCTGAATTAGTTCCCGTACTTTGGCTTGGCAGTTTGCCCTGCGCGCCCTGTGTGGCCTCTGATGCGGCGTAGAAAAAACAAAAAAGTTGGTTGCTGAGCTACATGTTGGTGTACATCATTTATGAAATCCAAACCAGTCTTAGGTTAAAGTCACTCAGTGGGTGTTTGTTTTGTCTTTTATGACCTGACTTGATCGCTTAATGATAAACAATTCCATAGGAAAACTAAACTTATGTTAAAGTAGAAAAGCAAAGTAAAGCTTCTCATTTACTCAGAGAGTGGGAAAAGAGAAATAAAGGGGTAGGAACAGCACACATTATTCAAAGCAGTCTGACCCCTGAGTGAGGGTGTGTGCTGCAAAAGACAGATCAGCCCTTGAGTTGTGAATACGTGTCTTATTTTGTGTCGAGCAGCTGCACATTGGAAGAGATGCTTGTGACAGGGAATTCAAATCAAGTGAAAAACACAAAACTGGAGAGCAACCTGATGCACATTTTTTAGGCATGAACACAACATGCTCACGAACAGTATGGACTGGGCAGTTGTCTTCCTTGGATGGGCCCCATTATTAAACTGGTCAGGAGGCTTTTTGTCCTCGTTCATCCCAGCCAGCTGTAACCTGTGCAGAACGTGCAGGACAACTAACGGCAATCAGAAAGTGAACATTTAGGTAGCTAACATTGTTAAATACCTTAATGCAGCAAAAACAGATAACATAAGCTGAGGGCCCATCAGTGTATGGTGGTACAGAAATTCTGACATCAGTGAAAGCAAACAAAAAGCAGGCATGCACCTGTATCTCAGAAAAGATTGGGACTGTGCCATTTCACTCAGTGTAAAGCTTGACTGGATAATAAAAACCGTATTTGTTAGCAAGACATGATGTCCTTTATTTTAAATGTGAGCAAACCTTAATGTGCTCACTGACTGCACTTTGATCGTTGAAGGAATGAGGAAACAAACACTGCATGCTGCACCTTGTTTGAGTTAGCCAAGGCAGTTCCTTAACTAAAAGGCAAACACAAGTTCTTATTCTGCCCGGCTAAGATTATGCACACATTAAAGAGTGTCCTGTATTATTGACCTGATATTTATTTGGGTGGAGACATTTAGAAAAGAGCTCATATGGTGTTCAGGCTGAAGATGCTTAAGAGGACAGAGTGGTGTGGGAGGGGGAGAGATGACACATTAGCCACATTGTTAATCATCTCATGACTATTCTAACCTCCATGTTAGGACTAAAAGGTAAATAAAGTGTTTATAAAGTGATCTGCATTGATCAGTGAAAGCAGTGAAATGCTCTTATACTGATGGTATATGTTCAAACCTATGAAAAAGTGATACTCTCAGTAGTGTTCACACTCCTACTCTGCTTCTAAGTTCATACTTAGTTTACACACATTGCTTGTACATGGGGTGTTTGTGATTGCCCCCCCACACACACACACACACACACACACACACACACACATGCACACACACTCTCAGTACAGCTGCCTGTTATCACAGCTGCTGACCTCTCTGCACTGTCTTGAGTTTCTGTGTGGTTGTTTTCCTTGAACCCGGGTTCTCCTCTCAGTTTGTCTTCTCACAACAGGAACCATCGCTGGTCAAATGTAATCTGGAGCCTGTCCTGCTGCGGTGGAAAGTAGCTCCTTAATGTGAAAAGAAAATCAGGAGAAGTTGGAAGTTTGAGCAGAAATTCCGCTGTTGGGAGTTGAACTACTTTTTTTTTTTTTAGCTTCAGCAGGACTAAAGATACCCTCAACATCCTTCAGCATCTCTCTAATAATTATGTCTTTTAAAAAGGCTGTCATATGCACACTTAATGAAACCCTGTGACTGCTGTGCTTTTTTCTGCTAATTCTGTGCGGTATCAAGTCAAAGTGTCCGTCAGCATTTTGCAGTTATTCTCCTTTTGGCTGTAGGAACCTGCTCTTACTGTGGGAGCACAGCCCTGTCCACAGACTGGAATGTGCTTACATGGATGGAAAACTCAAACCAGGGAGGGAGGAGAGGGAGACACATGTGCAAGATAGAAAAAGAGCGAGGGAGGATAGAATAACTAAGTTTGTGTTAACTAGAAGCAGTCGGGAGTGAAAAAAAGAAGGAGATTTTAAGATGGAGCAGATTTTCTGCCTCTCACAGATTGAATGTGCAAAAAGCACACACAAAAACAGGTGTGACACAATAACACTGAAGCAATAGAAAGAAATTAACAGTAGCTTTGAGAGAAACAGTTATGAATTGCAGGATATGTGAGGGAGAGGCCAGAACAGGAAGAAACTGAAAAGAAGGGAACATAAAAAAGTCTTCGAGTTAGAGGAAAGCTGCAGTGAGATAAGGAGCAGAAGTTGGAGCAGGGGGAAACTGACAGCATTGTGGAAGTTGCACCTAAGTGAGGGCTTTTTGTGCAAACTTGGGCCCCGTGCCTTGTGTTTCAGTCCTACTTGTGAAGTGAACTGTACAGGCTGTCCTACATAGCACCAACCAGCAGACTGAAGCTAGTGTGACTCATTGGTGTGAGTTTTGAATTGGTGCAGCTTTACAAACCGGAGTCATCATTTCAGACAGTCTGGGGTGAAGGAAGTTTTAAAAAACAGAAATGGTGTCAATTTGTTGAAATGTGTTAGACAGACTACTGACTGACATCCTATCTAATGAAACCCCATCATTGTTTGGGTGCACATGAACACTGATATCTGCTCTGGACCACATCAGCCAATGTTAGTGGTTAATTCATGTATTTATGTAATACCATTTTGTAAAGTCATATGATGTAAATGTGCTCCACATGGTCAGAGCACGGACAATCATATGGACCATGAATGAACCTTATCAAGGGTACATCATGTTCTCAGCCATGTGATGATCACTAATGGAAACAGCTCTGAAAATGTCAGCAACCTTTCAAGCCAAGACATCTAACAGAACACACACACACACACACACACACACACACACACACACACACACACACACACACTGAACTGCTCAAATACACATAGAATGTCTATGGTAAACATCAAAAATACATATCTAGAGTACAACATCTTTTAATAAAAATATTTATTTATATTTTTCCGAGAGGCTGAAATGAGTTGTAGAAATTCTCAGATAGCTTCATCAACTCTTTAATGTGTCTGAGAATCAACTCATTTTTCTCAATATGATAAACTGAGATTTGGATCCATGGCTTAATCTCATCAAGGCTTGATTATTTTGATTTCCTAACCCATAACACCGTTCATCTTTCAATTCTACTGTAAGTCTCCTCACTGGATCGCTCCACTAGTCTCCATTAACACCACAGCTGATTTTAAAGCGCTTACCCTGACTTATAAATCCCTCCATGAGCTGGCGTTTTGAGCAACTGTTGAATAAAGGTAGTTAATCATATGCAGCCTTGTACTCTTTATTTTCTGTAATGTATTTATAAACACCAAAATCTCAAATCAATCTATATGAGCGTGTTCCGGTTGCTGCTTTCATAACGTTCTGCCTGACAATTTCACTCTGAAGAAAACAAGCTGGATTTTATTTCTCTCTCTCTCTCTCTCTCTCTCTCTCTCTCTCTCAGAGAGAGAGACTCTAGCGATGACTAAACTGTTGACAGTGAACTCATCCTGCTTGTGATCAGCAGTGCTCTTTTTCCTGTAATTAGCGGTTCTATAAAAAGAAGGTTGAATCATTTTTGCAGCTGAGATGAACACCATGATCGGGTGAATGACATGTAAGGTTAAGTCAGTGAACTAAATTCAGTCTCCCCTTTTACATTACCCCAAGTCTGTCTCTTGAACTCCCACATCATTGATCACAAGTAGTCCAAGAGACTAACGTTAAAGAAGTGCAGATACCTTCTTTTAAAGGTGCAGTATTCACCTCTCCTTGTGAAACCTGACAGACTCCATGACTGAATGTGATGTGTCAGTCTTCACTAAAAGTGGGTTACCGTTGACACCTGTTGCCTGAAGAGAGCTCATTTTAGAAACACGTGCAGAAAGACCTCTCCGAGTCTTTTCTTTTCTTAGAAACCCTGTACAGTGTGGTGTTGGTGTGTGTCCTCTGTGTACAGCATGAAGAAGACGGAGTCAGCATCAGGTCAAATCTCTGTCAGGGTTTATCTGCTGTTTTGGCGAGTGTTAGATTGTGATTGAGACTTCAGTTTTTAGGGCTTTACTCTCTGAAGGGTGTCTTTTTGACCGAACGTAATCCTCCATAATTAAAATATGCACACCTATCTTCAAAATGAGATTTTATCAAGTAAGATTAGTCCCACTCTTTAAAACACTGACAGCAAGAAGGATGTCATAATGAGAGTCAGCCGTCACATCACAATCACGCCGATCTGTAATTTGGATCCATGTTGCTAATCTGCTCTGTTTTGCATCCTTTTATTGCCACTTGTTAAAATATTCACTTTATATGTATGTTGCTATGCATGCCTCTGCTATCTCCACAAACAAAAGGAGTAGATGAGCATCAGCAAACCCTCAATCGATACACTCTGAGTGCTGAAAATGGCTGTACAGCTTTAAGTGCATGATTGTAAGTGTACTTGCTGTGTGTGTGTGGGTGAACAATCAAAACAGGAATACAGCAGCTATGATAAGGTTTTACTGATTCAGGCTGCTATAATGATATAAAAGCTTATCAACTGGATTCAGGCTCGTCTTCAAACAAATACATCCAGTCGTGTCTGTTGTGTGTTTGGTGGTATGTTATTTTGTGCAGATGTTGTTTTCAATCCTTCTTTGTCTTTATTTATTGCTCCAGAGGTGCCGCTGATCCTCTATCTGTTCCTGCTCATCTCCCTGGTGTGGTTGTGGGCAGGACTCCATTTGGGCTACAGGTACCTGTGGATGCTCATCCTCTACGTCATCTTTAACTGCTTTCTGGTGAGCTCATAAACTTTCATATCAGTTTGTTTATTTATATGCATGGCTACTTTATTTTCGCGCTCATTTCAAAATGTTGAAGGAGTCAGCAGCAGCCATTGTATCTGCTACTGCAGACCCTTCTTAATTTACAGAATCTTTTTTTTGTTTGTGATGTTGTTTTTGTTTGTTTTGCTCCCAATATAACTTTAGCAGTTCCAAATAATGACCCTTCAAATGTTTCTGCTTCCCTGCACGCTGAACCTAAAAACACAGAGATGTGAGGAATAATCATTCGAGGATTTGTTCCTTTTTGATGAGTTTTTTTTTTCTCTTCTCTGTGTTATTTTCTCAACGTGTTTGTTCTTCATAGACCAGAGGACTTTCAAGGGTTTACCACATATAAACTATTGAGAAGTTTGGCAGCTGGATGGGTGTGAGCGTGTGTTGATGTTTTGTTGACTTATAGAGAGAGAGAGAGAGAGAGAGAGAGAGAGAATATGATGAAGGGTACCTCACCCCTCTTTGAAGCCTTGCTTTGATGTGTTGGTGGGGCCGGCCGGGCGAGAAAGGCTTCAGGGTTGAAGAGAGAGAGAGAGAGAGGCAGGGTTACCACTGTCACATCCCACTGACGCCTCTCTCTTTGTTTGTGTTTTTCATTTCTCCATTGCTGCTCAGACTTTATTCCAACTCGGCTCAAAGTGTAAGCCGAGATAGAATGTGTTAATGATTCACAAGATAACATAATCACACAAATATCTTCTTACTGCTAGAAAACCCCAGACATTTACACTGCTATCCACTGTAACCGTAAAAACATTGCATAACAGACAATATCAAAGACTGGAAGATGATTTCACTTCTTGTCAAGATAATACATTCCCCTAAATTGTAGATCTTTAATGCAGCTTATACAGGACTCGTTTTTGGAAATAGATGGATTTTTTAAGTTTCTCCTTGTATTCATGTGACATCAGTAATAACATCCGTAATCTCTCCTGTAAGTATTGTACGGTGTCACATGGCCTTACTGTCATCTGGGTAGATGGGGTTGAATTGCCTCCCTGACAAAGTGTTTGGTTAAACCTTTGCTGTCTAAAGTCATATCAACAAGTAGTGTTTACTCAACAGTAGAGGAAACTTCATCCTGTGAGACTTCATTGTGTTATTCATGCCAAGTTATCAAGGACACCTTCTGATATGATAGGTTTCTTTCTTTCCTTTACCAGTCCAGAAACGTTTGTGGTTTCTTCTGGCCTCCTTTGAGAGACACCATCAGCCCGTCAAGTGTGCCATCAGAGGTCTGTCGTAGCCTGGGGTGATATGTGGCATCAACATGTTAAAGACCAAAGTAAACTTCTGCTGTTGGTCCCGCGACTAATGAAGAGAAGTGATGTCAATGCAAACGCTCGATGTCGCACTTAGCACTTGTTCATGAGCTCCAATAGACTTTGTCCCTCGCTGTGACATCATGTGGTCCAATAGCTTGTTGGTGCTCTGTACAGTCATACATTTTATCCCTGAATTGTTCTGTGACACATGCCTTTAATTTTACTGATACTTAGTATTCACACTTAGTGTTCTATAAAAAAAAAAGATAGTGTTTTAAGAAAAGAGTTATGGCATTGATTTTCAGCCTCAGAGCGCAGAGTTAAATGAGAGTGTCTGAGCTGAAGTCTGGGTCGGGATAGGAATAAAGAAGTATTCATTAGAGTGGAACAGACAGCTAAAGCACAAGGACAGCAGAAAACACACTCAAACATTTTAATGCAAATGTACCCTTACTCTTCACAATAACTTTATTCATATTCTGCAGTTTTCACTTCATTTTAGGGTCTGTGTACTTATAGTGAAAAAGTTTAAATTAAAAGTTGCTTTTTGAAATGAACTACTCACATATTGTTGCAGCAGTGGCGCTGCTGCACCTCCTGTTGCACCATAATTGTGCCGCCGTCTGCTTACCTAAGCTAGCTAGCTTTATCTTAAATACTACAATCCTTCATTTCGTTTCATGGCCTTGAGGCTGAAAGTCATTATACTGTTCGGCTTTGGCTGCAAAGTTGCGCAGAGCGGTTGTTGTTGTTTCTCTCATGCTGTGAATTTTCCATTATGTGTATTTTCCATGTTTACCGTGGCACTGTTGTTGATGTGGTTTTGTGGCACACCTGCAAACAGCTGATTACCGAACACCATTAAACAGCTGCAGATGTTACAGCTGTGCTCGGTTCTGTTTGTGTTGCAGAGCTCCGATTGCTCTTCGGTTAAGGAGCTCTGTGTTTGTTGAGAGTAACCTTTGGTCACCAGCAGAGTATCCAATTAAAAACAAAGTGTGAAACGGAGCGTGTTGAAGCGTGTTGTCTTAGGATCCGACGCAGCCATTATTCTCCATTTACTCCCCCTTTACTCTGCCTCCACATCTGTGCCACATCAGGCTTAACATTAAGACAATAATCAAATCACTAAAGCTCCATCCATTATGATGTCCTTCTGCGGCGCCTTCTCTGTCAATGAATCTTCCCTCATTGTTCCGTGACAGTCAGAAACATCCCATGCATTACAATCTAATTTCACCCCCTCTTACCCACTGAACCTTTGTACTGGCTTAAAAATAGAACACAGGATATCTCTGTGTTATTGTTGAAAAGAGGAGCAGATCCCCCCGTGTCCACACACACACACACACACACACGCAACCCACTGTAACAGGATTCAGGGGAAACCGATCTGTTACTTTTCTGAGCACAGACAACGATCTCCACTCATCACGAAATCATTTCCATGCTAGGATTGAAGAGGATGCTGCATCATTAATCCAGTTAAAAACTTCCATCCCCCCCCGGCCTCCCCGCTAGTTCTGTACTCTTCATATCTAAAGATGTGGCCTCTCCTCTGATCAGGGAACACTTACATAACAGGCCTTTGGTAGTAAAGCCTGTTCCTCCAGCTGCATAGCTTGCTAATGATCTGTGCTAATCACCCACAGCGCTGTTGTGATGGAGCCACCACCCACACGTAAATACGCACCTGCAAGGACAATTTATAAAAGTACAATCAACCTCTAATGTTTCTCAAAAGAAATGGCTTAAATGTCTCTTTCTGGAGTCCATTCACACGTCCAGAGGAACACTAATGGACTGCACTCACAGACAGTAACCTCTTTAGGAAACACCAGGTGTTCAAGCTTATGAGTTTTTCCACGTCTTTTATCTATTTGTAGCCTTTTTTTTCTTCTTTTCGGATGTTCTTGTTTTACTGTGCCCCTATAAACAGTTTCCAGCTACGGTTCCGGTTTTCTTCCTCATAATGCTGATTGAGACCATCAGCACAGTTATTCAGTCCTTTTTCTGTGTCAGTGTTCCTTGGTTACATAGGAAATGATGATGGCCTTGCTATAAAAATGCAGGTTTACAGTCTGGTGCAAGTGAACAGTTATTTGTTCAGCAGCCTTATCTGCTGTTTCTTAGGCTCAGTTAGGCATTGAATTGAAGCACAAGGTTTGGTGCAGTGTATCTGAATAATGCAAATATATATGAGAACAAAGCACTTTCTCATTATTACAACTGTGTCTTTGTTGAAGACGTATTTTCCTCAAACAAGACAGCCAAAGAAATTCAGTTCATCAGTTAACTAATCTAAAGCATATCTCCTTTTACATCTACTGTCTTGGTGCACAGAAACATATTTTGTATATATTATTTGTCAGAATTTGTGCGTCTGTGTTTGCCTTCACTTTCACACTGTTTTGCACTCATTCCATCTTTGCCTGCCGTCATCGCCCGGCTGATGGGTGTTGTGAAATACATGACGGCCCTGTGGTATTTCACACTCTGGTGTTTTGGGGTAATTCGCGGCCTGGTGCTGTTGACCAAGAGGATTTGGTAATGACGTGGAAGTGGAGGAAGCAGAAATACCAGGGTGCCAATGATGTCAGCACCCAATGATGAAGTAATGCTCATGAGCGAGAGACTGCTCCTAATAATGAAATAAAGTTACTGTGTGATTGCTATGCATTGCTTGCTTACTGTTAGACCACTTGTTATTTATGTCTCACAGTTTATAGCATGTAAATCTATGTTGTTCGAATCTATTTCACAGTGCATTACAAGCAACTATGAAAACTAAAGCAATAGAGATGAGATTTAAACTGAGAAATTAAACCAGCAACTTTTCATCAATTATTCATGGCACTGAGGAGCTCTGCGAAAGATGAAGGATCAGAGCCGTGGAGAATGAAGAACTTTCTTACATCTGATGTTTCTCTCTGTCCCCGCAGGGCCTTTATGTGTTTGCAGTGTACTTCATCATGCACAACCAGCTGTGCTGGCCCACTAAAGCAAGTTACACAGTGGAAATGAGCAGCCATGACAGTCCTGACTCTACCTACCAGGGAGGGGGACCCACTACTGTCGGAGGAGACATCAGCAAGTCAACTCAGAACCTTATTAGTGCGATGGAGGAGGTACACACACACACACACACACTACATGTAGACTAGACGTATATTTCGTTCTCGATCTTTCCTGTGTTCTACCTTTTCTTTGTTCCTCCCTCCCCTTTTTTTCCCCAGCCCATATTCCCATGGTTCAGTTTGTCCTTGTTTCTCCTTCGTACTTGTCGCATGTTGCTCAGAACATTCAATACTCATACACTCTAACATTTCACCGTCTTGGACTTATCTGCTTCAGGCTGATTCTCATTATGTACAACCTGTACATAACATGTGTAAAGGGTCTGTCTGCATTACTCCAACCAACACCCACATCATCTACTCTTGTGACCTTTCTGTCGTCTTGGCACACACACTGAAACACACTGTACTGACACAAACATGCTGCAGACATGCACATGCGAGACCTTTCTGTACTTCAGTAGAGCCACCTTGTCCCTGGAGAATACCCTATAAGGCCTGAGCTGGTAAGAAGGAGAAAAAAGGGGGCAGGTTTAACTTCTCCATTAATCCTTGGAACCCCTCCTTTCCTCTTTTTTTTTTTTCTTCATCCTCTCTCCACATGGAGGAATCCTGTCATCTTGTTTTATTGATGAGCACACTCCAGCCTTTCTAAGATTTGACCACAGCTCAGATAGAAAAATCAGAGCGCAGATAGAGAGCACTATGAGTGCTGAGAGGAGTGTCGACTTGTGGAGTATATACTTAAGGTTAAACAGGATTTAAAGTGAGATAAGAACAGGGAAAGAAGTATGTTCAAGTGGATTTTGAAAGGTCTGAGTCATCCATCCCCTCTACCCACCACTCCCATCCCTCGCTCACAATGAGCCCATAACTCATCAGAGTTTTGCAACAAGTTGACAAAAAGCCCAACAGGCTACATTGAGGCCTCCAGGAGTAGGCTTCTTTGACTGGTAATGTACTAAACCTGAGCCTCTGCAGCCAGCCTCAAGTGGACACTTGACAAACTGCAGGATTTTTCATCTTGTTGCAGCTTGGAATAAACACTGTAATGTACAGCTTAACTTTACTGTTGATCCACGGAGCAGCCATGATGGATTTTGAGCTCTGGTTACTGAAGTTCCTCCAAGTTTCCGAGGCGGCGTCTCTGATGACCTATCCCACTGGAAACTTAGGATTTCCGTCTTCCGAGTCCAAATTGAAAGCGCCAATTCACCAAAATAGTTTCCAAGCTGTCAAGCCTCAGAAGCTTGTACAACAGCCAAACCTTCAACAAATGCTCATTCATGCATGTAAAAGGACAGATGAGGAAGGCATAATAAATGAACAGGAACACACGATGTTACAGATTCATCTTGCTTTTGTGGACCAAAAACACAAAATGTTCTCATTTCTCCCGTGTGTTCTCTTTGGATGCATGTTTTAACGTTATTCTGTCACAAGTACGACATTTCAACTCTGAATTAGTGGCTGACATTTGAATAACTGAGCTGGTTGAGTGGTTTCCGTTTCTTTTTCTTTGGTTGAATCAGTTTCAAGCCCAAATCCCACTGACCCTGCTCTTACCCCATGAACCCCATGTGACCCTGCGACTCTTGGGGGTGCTTGGACAACATGCACTCAATTTGACCCCAACTCTTCACAGACATGATTAGACGGCTGACAGCAAAGCAGCTCTCTGAATTAAGCAAGTGTGTGTATTGATTATGAGAATGGTTGACCAGACTCAGCAAAATGTGAAGTTAATGTGTTTGGGCGTCTCAAAAAAGGATAAGTAACTACATCTTTGATACCGCTTCTCAAACACTTAAACAGTCAACACTCAGGAACGGGCCTCTGCCTCACATTTTTAGGATTAGATGGTTTTTAAAGGAATTTTTAATCCCAAATGTTGCCCAGAATGTGATCCTTCATGATGAAAACGTGAACTCAAGGTTCAATCAAAGTTCACCACTAGCCTGTGTGTTGTGTTCATGTGCTCATACAGCTGTGTAACTGTGTGTAACAGGTGTCAGCAGACTGGGAGCGAGCGTCGCTGCGGCCCAGCAGTCAGCCCAGCAGCGTGTTTAAACCCAGTCCTGTGATGGGGACGTACACCACCGAGGGAGGCTTCATCAACACCAACTTGGTCACAGCAGACGAGGAGTTGCAGGAGTTTGATGACCTCATATTTGCCTTAAAAACCGGTGAGAATGTAACCGACATAAGATGTACTGAATTATTTGGTTTGGCAAAGGTTTTTGGAGCACCGTTACAGCCTAAAACAGGCTCAGCGTTGTAGTTTCCTGATCCTATCATCTCGAATTATTCATGTTATGTAGAGCCACTGTTTCCCTTCAAATTCAGGAGCACGAAATGATTTTGAGTTTCCTCCGCTACGTTGGCATCAGTAGTGTTTTCACATCTTTGTGGAGATTTCAGATATGTTGTTTGAATTGTTTCCTTCTCTTAACATTTTTCACTGACAGTGTTTTCATTGGGCAAGATTCAGTCAATAAGTAACTTTATTATCATTACACTTAAAGATTAAAACTTTTTATTAACAGCACTTTTCTATTAAATAAACATAGTTTTATTTTGCAAAAGGTCACAACAATTTGGAAAACCATTTGTTGGCCAGAAAACATTTTCAATATTACCATTAATAAACCAATAAAAAACAGCATGCTTAAATCATTTTAACTAGGCCTTTAACCCCAAAACAATAGAAATTAGAGTTTATAAATGTTCAAGACCAAAAGAAAAAGTGTATTTCATTGTTCACATATCTTCAGTATCTCCAGCATCCATTAGCATCAGCCCTGCTTAGTCATTCCTCTGCTTACATGTACTACTCTGCTGCCATGGAAACCATTCTTCTATTTCCATCAATTTTTTATGAGCTGAAGACCCAAACAGCTCACTGATACATCACACACACACACACACACACACACACACACACACACACACACACACACACACACACACACACACACACACACACACACACACACACACACACACACTTACTTGTCCCCCCTCTCCTCCTGTCTTACTCTCAAACCAATGAGTGATGAGTGCTCCACACATTCTGAATCAGACTGAGCTGGTGTTATGCCGCAACCAAAACAAAACATAAAGAAAAGGAAATAAGCTCAGAGCTGTCAGTGATAATAGGACAGCTGGGCTTGCTCATTTGTAGGCGTCCTGTCACCGCGGCTCGACAGACCGTCGACAGCGTCCCCGATCCGCCAGCCGGTTCCCTTTTTCCTTTGAGTTCAAATATTTGTTAAAATTTCGTATTTTTTTGTGAAGAGGGAGTCAAGAGTGTGTCACGCTGGTTGTGTGGGTTCTCTTCGTGTCCTGCACAGGTGTGTTCAATCTCCAATCGGCAGCCTCTCATCAACCGTTGCGAAGGAAATGACACTGTTTCCCCCCCCAGAAGCCATCAGCACTGGGATTTGTAGTTTTCCACCCAAAGCAATGAAACTTGATACAACACCTTCTGTTCACAAGCAGCTCATTTATAAATGACAGAAAGGAAAAAACAGCTGGACCCGACAGTGTAAGTAGTCAATTTTTAGCCTTCAGCACTCCTTGAGAGGAGGACGAATTAATAGGGACATTGCATAAGCAAACAACATGACTTTAAGTGTATTGACTTCAAAACTGAGAGACTTTGGATTCATGATGAACATTACTGTCTGTCTGCTGTTTATCCCTGGATGTGATCATTACTCAGGTTGTTTTTTGCTCAACACATCATTGTTAGTCCCCACCAGTAGTGTGTTTTTCCTGCTGATGGACAGCTCACTATTAAAAACCTTTTTTTGAACACAACTTTAACAATATTAACAAGCTATTGTTAAATGCCAGCCTTTCAGAGGCTTCATCTGACACTAGCTTCACTCGGTTGGACCCTTAGTGCAGTGTAAGCTTGTATGCTGAGACACTCAGTAGCATGCATCACAGAAAAACAAAATATGTTACCATGGAGACAGCCAAATTAAAACCCCGTCCCAGCAGGTGTGAGTTCTTAGGAGCTTACGGGTGTTAATGATTATGGCTTAGTCTGGGAGGATAGTGTTACACAGAGATAGCCTCTTATCCCTTTTATTGATTGTGCGTTGACAGCATGAATCTCCAAGATGTGTGTGTGTGTGAGTGTGTCTGCATTTGTTTGTGTGTTGATGTGCAGCACTCCCCATCTATGTATCTGATCTGCTCTCCTCCTGACCTCGCCCTGCTGTCCAGAGCTGCTGGTGTGTTCAACCTTAAATAGCCGCAGCAAACAAGTCAGAGAATTTATCAGCGTGCAGACTCAGCAGGATGAAGTAATTACTCATATTATACAGAGCAGCACAGAGGCAGATATGTGAGGTTTAATGAAGACGAATCGGTTGGCTACTCTGAGCTCTCTTACATCACCTTATCCACTTGATCTTTTCTTTGTAGCGATATTCAGATTAAAGACGGTCTTTAATCCTCGGCTCATG
Organism: Symphodus melops; assembly: GCF_947650265.1. Lineage (NCBI taxonomy): Eukaryota > Metazoa > Chordata > Actinopteri > Labriformes > Labridae > Symphodus > Symphodus melops. The sequence goes on along the minus strand of NC_136691.1, from coordinate 41,435,972 downwards.
AAAACACTTGAATTTCCCTCAGGATCAATAAAGTATCTATCTATCGAACACACACTCTTTCGCTCGTGAAAGTGCCCTGACCTCTGACTTTTTCCTTCTCCACATGTGTCACACTAAACTTATAACCTGCTGTAATCTCAACCAGTCTGTAAGAAGTAAAAATCATTAGGAAAATGAACAGGACACAAGGGTCAGTGAGTAGCGCTGTAATGAGGGTCTTCACACTTCATTTAGTGGTGAACCATTAACTCATACACACACACACACACAAACTCACATGTACTTTTAGCACATGTGCTCTACGTAGTACAACTGAGAGCTGATCATTCACTTGTGTCTTTTTACTGTTTTAGTGCAGCCTTTGTCTTATCTTACCTGAAGCCTCATGGAGGCTCCTCTGGTTATGTCATGGGTCGTCATACGTCACCTTCTTTTATGAGTTAGAACCTAAAACCTTCAGCAGGTCAGAGAGGGTGACAGGTGTTTCTTATCAATAAGAAGTGTGTATCATCTGGTTCTAACCCTAAACACTTAAACGCACCAATTCATATCAGTCATATCAGTGCGATGTCTTCTACAAGAGGAAAGATACACATTACTTTAGATACAACAGTTTCTTTATTTGATAATAAAATGTGACTTTTAATTTGCTTCCAAATACATCAGGTGTTACTCATCTCAATACTCTGGCTCATGTACAGAGTAAAACATGAATAGTTGTTATATATCTGACTGACAAACAAACAAAAATATCTCTCCAGCATATCGTCAACTTAGAGCAGGTTATAGTTTACTCTAGTTGAATGCACACAGCAGAAAGTAGTCATGCAGTCATCTTAATGGATTGTGTTAGCAGTCTTTACTGCTGAAGCTGCCGTGTTTTAGAGTGATTACTCATGTGTTTACTACAGACTGTTCTTTGACCCCTGCAGCAGACTTCATTTTATTGCCCAATGTTACATCACAGTGACAGAGTTTTTATAGGAATGATGGCCAGATGCTGTACAAAGACTTATGTGATAACACAGATTGTAACATATAAAATTGTTTATGTTATACCTTGTGGCACTAAAAGGACTGATCAGTATTGATTTAAATATTTAGTTGATCTGTTGTACTTGAATGATGAAACATTGGACACTGGATGGTCGTTTACTGTCGAGTATAAAGACATAAAGAACAAATGCACTAACGTCATAAAAGTTATTAGAGAGAAAATGAAAACGTTTTTGGACAGAAGTGTTCATTTCTGTCTGTTTTTTTAGGGACCGGCCTTAATGTGAGTGATAACGAGTCCATCCCTGGAAGCCACGACGGAGGCAGCGTCACAAACTCACAGATAGTGGAGCTGAGGCGGATCCCCATAGCAGACACACACCTCTAACCCGTTCACCTCTCGCAGACCCTCACTGTCCCTCTTATCAGATCAAACTACAGCACAGTATTTTTATATCATGAAATGCTTTTGCACTAAAAACAGTTTTTTTTAAAATAGAACATTTTCTAATAGATGTTTGATACTGTATGTGATTTTTACTGTATATCTGTTTTTTATATCTTTGTATATGAACATATACATAAGTGTTTTACTAAATTAATTTTTTTAAGCATCCTCTGGAGTTGTTTCTGAATGTATATTTCGATTGTTGTTCCTGTAGAAACCAAGCAACTCAGCTGAGTGAGAGCTGCTGAGTAAAGTGTAACATTGTTAATAAATGATTTCAAATATATTTTTTTGGCTATGGTTCACTCTACGTTTAGCTGTTCATATCCTGTCAAATAGGTAGATTACTATGGGGGGAGGGTAAAAAAGAGCAGCGATTAGCCGAGAAAATTCTGAATACTGTAAAAGTTGATCTTGATGAACTCTTAAATCATGTTTGAATCTGATTCACTTTTTGTTAATCATATCTCTGACTGGCTCTGTGAAGACTAAGGACGGTTAAAAATGTGTGGGTACATTTTTTTCCTTTAAACTTTGACGGGATCTTTGAACCTCCTGGAATCCAGGGACTATTCGACCCTTGCCACGGCCTTTGGCGTTTGACCAACACTTGTCCGACCTCTGAACTTGGTTAGTGGTTGCTTAAGAAGTTGTTACTTTTACTGCCTAAGAGATTTGCACGAAAAAAAAGACATAAGAGAAGGAGGAATGCAAGAACAAAAATGTCTCCCCAAGATTTCATAACGTATTTCTGATTCTGAGAAGACAAGTTTGCTACTTGAAGACATTTGAACTCAAAGAAAAGGAAGAGAATGTTTCCTCTTTAATGCCCCCAGGCTAATGGCTCTGTGAATACTCTGCAGGGGAAATGGGTATGCGACTAAAGACAGAAGAACAAGAGAAGACAAGAAACACTTTACCACATAGTTTTTTAATTTACGAACTACCTTAGAGATTTGTAAAGCCTGAAACTATAAAATGATCCATGTAGAGAGAGAGCTGGTGGATAAAGGTGCAGAATTATTCTTTTCCCTGTTTTTTTTTTATTATTATTTTCTCTCTCCACCTGTGTGGCAAAGAAAAAAATACATACATGTTTAGTTTGGGGTCTTCTTCTGTTTTCTGTAATATTAGAACATCCCTTTGGAGACCCATCCTCGAACCTACAATCTGAGTCTTAATCTTTCCTCTGGGATTTGAAGAACACATTGAATGAATGAAAAAAGAAAAGTAAATTACTCCATTAAACATCACTCGTGCCTGTTTCTTTGTTTACCTCTCTCAAAGAAAGCAGTTAGGACTCAAACAATTCTTTTTTATGCTTCACTGCAGTCGGTGACATTACAGCTCTGAGGTATTTCCATTATACACCCATTAGAGTAAAACTGAATTGCCTTTGGCTGTGTTTTGTCATCTTGTGTTTTTGAAGCTACATGAGAATATGGAAGTGCAAGAAGTCATCATAGTTTGCGGCCCTTTGCTCAATCCCACTGATACAAATCCTATGTAACTTCTGCATAAACACTGCTGACCACGGGGGAAACACAGTGCACATGGCATATGTTATAGCATATTGTAGTTATGTGATTAACTACGTACAGTCTTATCCAATGCTGCAAGTTTGTTCAAATACTATGGACGAGATGTTCAGCCGCTTTAAAGATCAGATAAACCTCAGTCATGTTTTAAAATGTTGCTTGAAAAAGGAAATGTTTTCAGATGCAGAGGTGCTGCTTGTCAAGTAGTTGCCTGGCAATGCTGGCAGCTACTGCTTCTGACAGCACTCATCCTTTTGCTCTGCTAAGCGTCGCATGCATTATTACAGTGAAAACCAAAGTTTATCAATGAAAGTCAACATAAAAAGGACAAGGAAGTATACATTTATAAGAGACATGAAGAGGGAGCAGGACTAAACTTTGGGAGACTGACAGACTTCGCGGTGATGAACACTGGTTGACAGACCCCTCAATTGATTTTTGCCCCAACAGACTCTAGAGAAGCCACTGTTGAGATGCCTGACTGTGTCTTGAGTTTTCATTCTTCTGTTTCCAAGGTTAAGGATGACCCAAACTTAATGTTTGATAAGATATGTGCTGTGGGTGATTCAGCTCTTTGTGGCTGCAGATACTCAAGGAAATCTTTTCAGACTTTTGAGGCACTGATTTGGCAACTGATGTAAAAGTGATCAAGGTTTTCAGAAAGCTCTTTGCAGAGTCTCAGGTGAAACGTTGAGGGCTTTATCACAAGTGTTTACCTCTTTCAGCTGGAAACACCAAACTGTGCTGTAACGGAAAGCAGGTCTGAGGAAAGCCTTCGTCTCTTCTGGCTTTTGTGCACTGAAGGAATAACAAAGCGAAGGGAGCAGACATCAGCTGATTCACATTCATTTATAGTTTGCATGTTTGAATCCTCTGATGATGGGTCTGCACATCAGATGAAAAGGAGGAAAGAAATCAAGCACAGGAAGATGAAAAATAACGAACTCTCTTTGCTCATGTCCTAGTTTAGGATCTTTCACTGATCTCTGTTTTTACATTTTCCTCAGCCTTGTCTGCAAAGTCAGAAAGAGTTTTCTATGCTTTTTTAATTTAAATGCATTGTGTTTGTGTTCATACTTTCAATGATGATTAATTAAAGTCTATTATGACAACAACAATTTCCTAGGAATATGTCACTCCCTGAATTCAATTAAACTGGTGTGATTTTCCGTAACATGATGATGCCATATTTTCTCTCTTTTCACTCTGCCTTTTATTGAATGTAAGAAAGACTCTTTTATTCTCTCAGCTGGGGATGGGTATACAGTTTCAGTAAAAAATAAAAGCTTGAACTTTTAATAGAACATGCAATTCAATCCCAGACCTCAACAGAGCGACCCAGATCCCCATCCCCAACTTTGGTTATAACAATGAATACAGAGAGTGAAAATAAGTTGTTCTAGTGCTGAGGGTAAAGAAAATAGACAGATAAGGGGGAAAAACACTGCAAAAATAAGGTATGCATGATGTTTCCCTTTGTAACATCCCAGGCTTCCTGTTTTGGCCCCTTTAGTTATTGCTGTCCACGTGTAGTACGTCTTTTTTGCTCATAGTGTACAAAACTGAATGTTGTAAACATTCCTCATGAAGGGTAACTTGACAGTGAGAGTGTAATGAGATCAACCAATCAGCCTGCAGTGACGTCTGTCAGATTATCCATAACTTGCTGGCAGGATAGCCTAATTTGAAAAGCATGGGAGCTGATTTCCGGGATTTAACTCACTAAAGAGACCTATAAGACTAGAGTCTAATTGATTTTTAGTATTGCGTCACATTTGTACAACTCATAACGGACTGTCATGCCGGCATCATTTACATGATAAAGCTTGGTATGCAGGCATGGCAGGCTTTAGAAGATCTTTCGTAAGTCCAATTCTTCAGCAAGCGAGCATGAAAGAGGCTTAAAGAGAGACAGCTGAGAAAGCACTTCTGTCCACTTTTACAACCTGAGAACATAGTCACGGTCCAGTTCAGATGATTTGTGCTACTAGTGAGTATTTGTGATTTTTCTGTATAACCCATGTGTACAGTGCATGTTCTGTATTACATTCCCCATGCTCCTGTCAGCCCCCCCTGAAACACAGCGCAGGGCAGAAAGCAGGTAGGTACTCAGAGTCAGCAGGAGTTTTATTCACAAATGCAATGCAGGGACTTTTACATCACACGAGGAGAGAGGACAGAGAGACTCAAACAAAAGTAAAGAAACAAGGGTGCTGAAGAGAGTGTGCTTTTGGACATGTCATTGCATAATGCTGTCTTATTATCTATCATCATACTCTGTGAAAGGAAACAGACACACACAGAGTGAGGACATGAAGCAAATGTGCACTCACATCAGTGTACATGCATTTGTACATTGTTGTATTACCCTTAATTAAGGTAGTTGATCATGATGTTTCTAGAATGACATCAGTGTGTGCTGCCCTTTTTACTCTACGTTGACAATCTTGTAAAGCAGTCAATTACCTTGCACTCATCGCCCATTTACCATGTGTGACATCACAAAACACTCATGAAGGGTGTTTGAAGGCTTCAGGAGGGCCAGTTATGTCACAGTGCTTTAAAAGTTTGAGTGATATATATATATATACACATATGGTACTGCACTAATTTAATAGCAGGTGTTGAAATGTTGGATGCCCACCATATTTTCAGGGAGACCAACATTCACTCTGTTTTTATTTGCGGCTGCTGACTCTCAGGTCAGATAACGTAACCTTTGGACTCTTTCCGTCCACTGAATCCAAAGGTCAGCTAGATTTAAAGAGAGCCTTGTGGAGTGGTAGCCAGGACGTCTTGAGCCATAGACATAGACATCATAGATCAATGCAGCGTGTTGAAACGACCAGGTGTATTGGTTGAAGTTGACAGCATGTAGCAGAGAAGGCCACGATGATAAATTCAAGAGTAGTGCCAAGGGAATAGAAAAAGACAAACTTTCTTTGGCTTTGCTTGTTGTGGTTCCTTCGATATCTTTTCTTGTTTCTCAGCCACATTACAGGGGACTCAACATGCTCTGCTCTATGAAATGTGATTCTGCTAAGTGAAAGGCAACACTGTTCCAGGGTGGCCTTGCCAACAGGGTTGAGCAGGGAGCATAAATGCTGGATCGTGTGTGGCCAAGAGGAGGGGACATTTCATGTCTACAAATGACACTGTCATCTTGTTCTCACTATGCTGTCTGGTTGGCAAAAAAAAAAAAAACCTGGATTTTCCTTTTGTGGCTGGTGCTTTTTGGTCTTCATTTAATCAAGTGTTTTTTGTATTTGTGTGGGTTTATGTGTGTTGAAGTGTCTTTGTGTGTGTGTGTGTGTGTGGGCATAGGTGTGTGTATAAAAATCACCGCAGGTCCATGTGTCAGGGTCACTGATACTGTATGTATGCTTTCATGTGCCTGAAAGTTGACACTGCACCTGCAGCCTGCAGGTTCCAATAATGTAGAGATCAACAACCCCTGAAATAGTCATCACATTTGTTTTCTTGGAAGCATGCTCCCCTACAAGAGTTAAATTATCTGTTTCTCAGTCAAACTACGCTAGAAATATATAGCCAAGGATGATTTGTAAGAAAACACATTTTAGAGTCAAAGCTGTGTTGTGGTGTGTCTTTATTTGTTTGCTTATTTTGAGTGTTATGTCCAGTGTTCTGAAAGACATTTAGTGTGTGTGTTCCTGTGTGCAAGCTGGGACTGTGTTCGTACTCTTGTGTCTATATGCAGAGAGGCGGATTACAAGCAGAGCCTTGATTAAGTATTTTAGAGTTGCCAGCTATGTGTGGCAAGAAGTAAAGTCAGCTTCAGTCTCACTAACTGACCCCCAACCCCCCTGCTTTATTCAGTCGATCAGGCTGAGACCAGTTCCTGCTTGTCACCGATAGCGCTGTGACCCCTTAATACATGTTGCACTCCTGACATCCTCTAGTAACAGATTGTAAGATTTTTTTTTTCCAGAACCTACATTCATTACAAACCTTCCCCCATCCTCCTCAGTCACTGTCGTTTCACTGTATAACCTTAGGTTCTACCCGTTCTGTTGGATTCATTTCAAGTTAATCAGAACTTATCGCCTTGTCATTGAAGTTATTTGATTTAGTTTGGCTGGAAAACAGGAGCCCTCTCTAGCCTCAGCATAGAGAATGACCTCTATACACCACAATCTTTATAGAATGAGTGAAAATGTGGTGTATCATTCGGCTGATATCACTTATAGCAGTCCTAACAGATGACAAATAGACTAAGGACAGCAGCTTAGGAAAGGAGGATGAAAGTGGGGAGTAAGTCACTGCATTGAAGTGATACAGAGGGGAACACCCAATGGTGACCTCAGGGAAGAGACGTGCGACCTTTGCAGACTACCGGAAGTGATAGTGAGTCACAAGGAAGAGAGAGTCACGGTGCAACACTGTTTCCTCTGTGTGTGTTCAACCACGACTGGTTTGATCCAGCAGTTCTTCTTCTACAGCAACAATAGAAGCATGAGTCAGAGCAGCCGGCCTGATCAGGCTCCGACAGCATGAGAACAGTATCAGTTATTGTGTGTGTGTGTGTGTGTGTGTGTGTGTGTGTGTGTGCCTGATGAAATGTCAACGATGAGGCAGACAGGGCCGGACCTGAGGGTGGTGAAGCTGACTGTCCAACAATGGAGCTACTGTGATGAAGATATGGACAAAAGCATAAAAGTAATTTTAATCTTTCAAACTAATGACTTCAATCCCAACCTCCTGTCTCAAACCAAACTTAAAATCTTTAAATGTTTTCACAATTCATTCTGCAAAATTTCAGCACAGGCTGTCACTCAAGTCTTGTTGCCTTGACACTTGCAGAAAACTCCAAAAAAACTACTATTAAGTAAACTGTATAAGCAAACAAAGAAAAAATAACACTGGCAAGCAGAATACAGTATAAGCAGCTTTTCAGATCACACAGGTCGCACACTAGTCCTGTGATAGCCTACTAACGACATCCCCACTGCCCATTTGTTCATGATGAATTTTACTGAACATTTACCTGCTGTGTTCACAAATCAGTTTACATCCCTTTATGAGATTTTAAAAATCTGGATAAATTAAAGGGAAACAATTTAACTGTACGTTTGGCCAAATGGAGCATTATTTTTTTTGCATGTGTGAAAACACCAACACCATAAGTTTAAAGATGAAGCTCAACTACAAGAATTCACATTTAGCATCTGACTGAACTGTGGTGCAGTCAACGCTTGAACTTGTTTACTAGGAAATATTCATTCAGAGTTAATGTGATCTTCTTTTTGTTCTGCATGCCTCATAGGTCATATTGTTTACAGTCTCCCACCTGTTGTTACACATCGGCAGGCGCAGAGAACAACACAGGGAACCACACACTGTGTGCGCTATTATTAACATTACAGTTAGCTGTGTCGGTGTTTCATCCGACCGCAATAAGAAACCACAAAAGTGCTTTTGAAAGCAGCAGGATAACGCACACGTTGTGAACTGCACAGCAACACAGAGAAATTAACATTTATTTTACAAAATTTGACTTTTGAAGTTGTAAGGAGATAGGATGAGATTTTTCAGAGGATACCACGTGTGCCCAGGACAAGATCAACAATAATAGGCATCATTGCTTTGAAAGTCTTACATCAAACTGATTTTCTGAATTACGGTAAGGGATGAAGTACAGTGAGAGGGTTACTATCACAGAAAGAACACCCTCCAACAGAGTGAGCAGGATTTCTCCTTAAGGGGAATCTGTACAATAACAACCCACTCACTATGCATTATTCCTTTTATACGGATACTTGCTTTAAAAAAAAAAACTGATTTGTTTCAGTATTGATTTGGAATCATTTTAATGATTTAAAAAAAATAATTTATTCCACTAAACAAATAGTCTGTTGGAATCTATAGTTGTAGTAGCATCAATAGTGGTGCTTAACTCAGTGACCTCTCAAAAATTGGTTAAGGAAGCTGTTAACACTATCATAACACACATTTAATGGAACATTTTCACTGATGTTGAAGCCAGATAACCCAGTGAGCTTGTTTCTTTTGAAACCTTTTTCAACAACTACACTAGTTTAGTTTGCTCATTGTTTGTTTGGACCAGATGAAGTTTGTTTTAACCAAATCTTTGATGTTCAGATCTGATTTCAGTCAAATCTTAACGTCTAACTCCTAGATCTCACTGGGAGGGTGAGCTGATCTGAATTAGTCAGCACGGCACTTGTGGTCTGCCTGACCACTGATGGAGTGTGTTGATGTTTTCTTTTTCCTTCACCAGTCTTTAAATCAACACAGTATCCCATAGCATGTTCACTTCTTGTGTGTGTGCCATCTTTAATTTGGTGGATTTCGCTACAAAAGTAAAGCAAACATTTCTGTATATTTCTTTTACTGCTTTCCTCCGCAGTTATCCTCTCTTTGCTCTACCTCATAGTAAACATACCAACATCAAATCAAATTGACTTCTTTCCGCAGATAGATACGAGTACAGTTAGTCCTCCACAGTCTGTGATTAGAGCCGTGTCCCTGGCAACCGTCTGCTCTATGGTTGGTTTGTTCTTCTTACCAGCGGTCTGCTCTCAGGGGATGGCACACAGTTGCTCTATGTTAGTAGCCAATCAGATTCAAATATTTTCCAGATATAACAGAAAATATAACACAAAGGAAAATACCAGGTTTTCATCACTTCATCACATGCTTACATTACTTTTTTATTCGTCCATGTCGCTGTGAGAAAGCCAAGCACATGTTGAGCAGACAGAGAGTCAGAAGACGATTGCTCTGATATGTGTCACACATACTCCTCTCTGTCTGCTCAGCTCACAGTGACGCTCTGTGCAGAACTCACTGCTGCAGCTCAGCTTATTTGGAGGGAAAAGAGACCGGCTGCCAAAACTTGATTCACTCAGTTAGTGAAATAGGAGAAGCCTTTTAGTTTTTCTTTCTTTTGGTTTTCACTGGTGAGTCGCTTTAATGATCAAATGAGTCAGAAAAACTGGAGCAGGCTGGATCTGACTGCTCTTCTCCGAAAATGACTCTTGAATGTGTGAAGCATTTGAAAAATAGGAGGGTACAGAGAAGCATGTAAAGCCTGGTGTTGTTATGGCCTGATATGACTTCAAACTAAAGAAAAGATGAAATACAAAGAAAGGAAACAGGCCACTGCAAATATTTTAAACAGCGTCTTTAAACGTAAAGAGGGGCCTCATTCTTGCTGATTTGGACCACGTGGAGGTTTAGACTGTGCGCGTATGTGTGTGAACAGTCAAATGCTTGAGGAGGTGGTACTATTAAAGGTGTGGTCCATCCCCCTCTTTCTATTGGCTGATCCCATCAGCTGAAACTATCAGGCCACGCCCAGTACAGGACCCTCATGACTCAGTTGTGATTCATGGCTCAGAAAGGAGAGGAGAGGAGAAACTGAAAGAGGGCAACTACGACAAAGAGAATGAGTGGAAAAAGAAACAAAATGAGGACAGAAAATCCCCCAAATCCACCAAATCTTCTGTAAAAGAAAGCAAAAGTAAACATGGCATTGCATGATTTAAGTCTTAAAATGTTCCAGACAGTGGTTAAGCCTCTGCTGACGCCTTATTTCACATCACTCCATTTCTTCTAAGTTTTTGTTCGCAGAAAAACAAAAACAACAGGCCTTAAATGAAGACTCAAGCTCCTCACATCATCTTCAATTATGATTAAAAAGAGAGTAAAGCAAACGTTGGATACTAGATTGGATTTCTTGAAATCTGTCCAACAAAAATAAACAGGTTTTTGTAGAGAAAATACATTTTATTAATACATCTCAAGCAGTACAGAAAATAAATTAGTTAAAAAGTTAGTGTTTCACTTGTTGGACATTTCTTTGTTGTGTAACACTGTTGCCACAAATCTCTCTCACAACAACATTTCAGCAGCTCCCACTTTGTCATGATTAATATCTTTTGTGGCTTTCATCAAATTTTCATTGAGACACAAGATAGGCTGTTGCCAGGGGATAATTTGGATGCATAATGACAGTGTGTGTTTTTGTGTGTCCCCATTGAGTGTTTATGTGACCTCACTTCTAATCGCCACCTGGTCATTCCTGTCCATTCTGCTTGATTCAACTTTACGGACAGCAGCTGGGCTGAGCGGCCATGTTGTTTACATGTCGGTCTCAATCATGGAGCAAATACAGAACTCCGGGAAAGGCCCACAGGTCCAGATCAGACTGGACAGGCAGACAGACAGACAGATGGAAACTTCTGGAACATGAGCTGAAGTCCCAGGATGTCTGAGAACAAGTTTAGGAGGAGATCTAAGATCTAAGTGGTGTCAGCAGTGTGCTATGCTATACCTGAGATGTTGCTAAAATGTTGGATAGGCCGAGTGTTTTTTGATATTGTGCTCCATTAATAGCTTTAAAACTGTCTTACATAACAACTTGCGAAAGATGCCTCTTGAACGCCGTGAAATTTCCACACAAACTCTTAAGATGCTGATAAATAACCGATGAGTCAACAAACTGAGAAGCCATGGGGAAGATTTTAAATACAAAAAAATAGTCTGGGATTTTTTGTTTTCCTGTTTTATCTCTAATTAAAAACTGCAAAAGCAGAACAACTGGTTGTGGAGAAGGAAGCATAGTCACTCATCTTAATGGTTTCCAGAAGCACTGCTGCTGCAGGGTCAAACTTAATGTCAGATAATATATAAAAGAATCAACAGCAAGTGTTCCAGTCCTATTTTGAGCAAGGCCGAAGAGAAGTTTTTACGAGTTCTCCTCACCATAAAAAAGGTTTATGTCTAAATGGTGCAACAGCAGATCTAAAGGCGACCCATTTATATACCCAAAATAGTACCTTGAGCCATCAACATGCATTCATGAAAACTTTGAGTTACTTTAGTTTGAAAAAAAAATAAAGGAATAGTTCATGTGTTTAAGGGACTTATAAGGACGTGTATTAGCCACAGAGATGCCGGTCACTTTGCCCCATCTATTGAGAAAACTGGAATACCAGCATGAGAGCTAGGCTACATGCTATACAGATGAGGCTTTTACATTTTCAAAGAAAACTACTTCCTTTGCATTTTAAAAAGCAAATTAGACAGAGAAACAGAAATACAGCACAGAACAAAAGAAAGCTCTTCAAATATTTAGATTTTTCCAACATAAAATCCTAAAACATGTAAAATGTCATGTATGAAGTGCCATGAAGACAGAAAACTTTGAGATTCCTGAAATTAAACAGAAAGCTTTTTAAATGTTGGTATTAATGATCCAACCTGTCATCATAGGTGAATTTCAGAATGAACCCACCACCAACCCCCTTTTTTCAAGAATCTTAAACAGGTACATCCCCCTCTTAAGCTATAACGAGTCCAAAATAACTGTGTGAATAAGGCCCCCATGCTATTCTGGGAGTAAGTGTGCTATTACCTACTTGGTGGCCATAGGGATCTGGGTTAGAGAAGAAGAAACACTCATGCAATGTTTAGAGCCTAAAGTGTGAACAACACGAGTGGTGGCCTCGAAACCATAATGGCTGAATGCAAAGGGCGAATGTTTGACCCCATACAACAGACAGAAAGTTGCCAGTAAAGGCTAATGTGCTGTAAAAATAACAACAAAGTTACTGACGATAAATATGGTTTAGTGCTATAAGAATAAAAGCCCGAAACACATAAAGAAAGCAAACAAAAATAGTGTATGTCCACTAACTTGAGTCTGCTCCCATCTGTAGGGGTCGGTAAAAGGATCTGGATTTTGGTTAAATGTATTTTCCATTGATGGGTGTGAAGGAAACTGGGAAGAATAGTTTTGAATCGAACGCTTGAGTTGTTGGGACATTTAAAATAAAAGCAAGACAGACTAAATGGCATCCTCTGGTAGGCTCAATGCTGTGCCAGCATGACTGAAAAGTACAATGTTTAATTTACCTGAGACAAAAAATAGTGCAACCAGTGTGTGATGAGGGTGTCAGGAACCAGAGATTACAGGAAAGTAGGAGAGGTGGAAGAAATTCAGAGATAGAGAATGGAGAGCCGGGTGAACAGGGGGTGAGACGGTTTACAAAGATAGGACGAAGGATGGGAATGAGGGCAACAGATTGGATGTTGGGGAGGCAGAGGGGTGAAATAACAGTGAGAAGTGACTGAAAGGCCTGGACATACTGCCAGCCAGACAGCCCGCCCTCTGCAGGCCCCGCTGCACCTGTTGTTTTTCAGGAGCGAGATGCATGAACAGGGTCGGGGTGCAGAATTGGAAGGGGTTGGGGGGGAGGGTCTTTTGCTCCCTGTGACTCAGGAGAATCCGAGCAAGAACAGAGAGAGAGTTAAAGCTGAGCAGGGACTTTGAGGGAATGGAGGGGAGGAGAGGGACGGGGGTTAGCTTTGCTATGAGTCAGCCATGGCTAAAAAAGGAAACTGAGCAACTTCCACAGGGGACCAACAGGGTAAAATAAGACAAGTGGTGAAACAGCACTCCTCAGCCTGGCCTCTTCTCCCCTTGCAGCTGAACATAAGGTGACAAACCGAAGAGAGACCTGTTTAAAAACACCCCCAGTCTGACCTTGCATAATTATGCATCCTCCCATTTAGATATCATGTTGTACATGCACCAAACGGAAAATGTAGCGCTTACGTCAAGCAAGAAAAGGGACTTTAAACTAACAAGGATCTCACTTTCAAAGAGGCATATTATATTTAAACACATCAATAAATTCCTAACTAGTGTAGATTTACCTTGTAACAAGGCATTAACTGCAACTATTTATTGCTTCTTTTCTGGGGCTACAACAGACTTTCTCCCACTCCTCTATGTTCTGCAGCCAAATCTGTGTGTGACATAACAGGAGAGGGTGTCATTGGTGAATATCTCTGGCATTCCTCCCCTCCATATCTCAGAATAGAGCAGCAGCTCCCTGCACTCTCCTCACAGTTGGGAAATGCAATCATCTGAGTTGCATGGCATACCACAACTTTATGCTGTGGGTTAAATCGTGAGCATGTTGGTAGTGTCAGACTGACATTGTTTTTCTCCTTGTGTCTATGTCATGCAGACTGACTAAAGCATCATTCAGTATTGCAACAGACATTAAAGCAGATTTGCCTACAAAGATGGAAACTTTAGGGATGAAAGAAACAATATGAATGCATAAAGAGCTGCAGATAATGAATGCTTGAAAAACAAATCTTACTCTTTTACTTCTAGTCTCTTTAGGGCAGGATTTACTCACAACTAAACTTAGGTCTCACAAGCATTAAAAGATTATGAAGTCTCAGTTGAGTACATATACAAGTAAATACCTCTGGACAGTTTAAATGACACCTTTTATTATCTCTCTTTCCTTGAACCTGACCCTTTTCTTGAATTTGCATGCGTGCGTGTGTGTGTGTGTGTGTGTGTGCGTGCGTGCGTGCGTGCGTGCGTGCGTGTGTGTGTGTGTGTGTGTGTGTGAGTGCGTGCGTGCGTGTGTGTGTGTGTGTGTGTGTGTGTGCATGTGAATGGTCAGAGGTGGAATGCTGATTATGCTGAGACCCTGGTATGGCAGGGATGGGAGTCCTGTCATGGGAACATAGCACAGTGTCACTCCGACTATCAGGTTCCTATTCTCACTAAACATTGAGCGCTGCAGCAGATACAGCTCCACTGAGGGCATTTAAACAGATTTTCAATTAGCAGCACCATCATCATAAATTACATGCAGTCTGACTTTAAGGACTGTTGAGCTAATTCTCCACACAGCTCTTTAAAAAAAACTACTTTTTATACATTTCAGAGTAAACCTCACAGCAGAAAGGTTAGGTCAGACCCAGAGGAGCAATCTGACATCATGTGTTTGTTAGAGGGGCCTCATTCAAGCCCTCCAGAAATATATAAGTGATGGATGCGCTTTGTCATCATTCATTGAAAATGTTTATGCAGTGAAATGAAGTGTGCACACGTGTGTAGACAAAGACAGGAAGGGACAAAGGGTCAAGAGGAGGGTCATCTGAACACGTTGTTTTAGGTTGCATAATATGACACCACAGGAAAACGGTAAGTTGGAACCTTATTTGCACGTTATGGTAAGTTATTCTGTCTTGAAGCCGTCCAAGGTGATGTGTTTAGTGACAGTAAACAACTTGTTCCCTGCAAGGTCGAAAAACAGTTGGGCTTTCAGCAGCAAAAAAACCCAGCAGCCTCTGCTGACAGCCCCCTCACGCACAAGTGCTCCAAACTGGAATGAACCAGCTGCCGAGAAAGAGCACGAAGAAAAGCCCTTGAAAGAAGAAAGAAAAAAAACATGGCTCCCCCCTCTTCCGTCTCCATTCAGTCTATCTGCAGCTCTATCTCTTTTTTTTTCCAATGAGAAACACAGAGCAAGTCTGTACTCAAGCGAATGGAGAGCTGCTGCTGTGTGTGAGCATGTGAGGGGATGTTGGTGGAGGATGATGTGAAAGTTTATGACTAGTATCTGGTGTTACTTTTTTTTCACTTTCTGGAAGGATATTGTTTGAAATCCTTTGCCAATTGAACATTTTCTATAATATTAATTGGGTAGAGTTTTTGAATTTCAGTCCGCAGATGTGTGCAAAGACTTTTATTTATGCATTACAGCTAATTAAATCACACCCTAGCTGATTTAAAATGAATCTTATTTTGATGAATACCTAATATTAATAGTTATTAACCTAGTTTTCAATATTAGATATGCAAAACCAGGATAGCCCATAGAGTGCAATAGATTTGGCAGGGAGTCTGTGACCTGGTCCCAGTAAGGCTTTGATTTTCTTTTTACACACACGTAAAGCCTAGAAATATGGGTTAATCAAGTGTGTTGAAGTGTTGTTGCAACTTCATTTAGTAAATGAGTTAGGAAAAAGTAATTTTTAACACAAACCACTTTAACATGTGTTAATGATAACCAAACAGTAGCTCAATTCTGTGAATGCTTTAACTTATAAGTTATAGAGGTGAGACTACTTCTTCAAAGGGACAACTACTTTTTTTCTCTTAAAAAAAATAAATAAATAAATTGTTGCTTCTAAATCTTTTAAGGACTTAATTTCTGTGTAATTATGCCAAGAAAACTGTCAGTCATCTTTATTCCTGTTAAGTAATGGGCACATTTGAATATTGTACTCATCAAGTCAGAATAAAAGCAACCTTACAATCATAATCCTGATATGTGCATCGATACAAGATGTCATTTTAAGAACTGTAGTAACATTGGATGTTTTATTGTTTGGGAGAATGCTTGTACTCAGTGGATGCAGCCTCAGCACAGATATGTGTGTTTCTATTATGTCACAGTGATGATGTGGCATTGGCAAACAGGGGCATGAGAAGGGGGGCTCTGTCCAGCCCTCTTCCACCCGGAACGTGCTTGGTCACAGCATGGCTGCTGAGAACCTCTGGATAACAGGGGGCTTCTGGGTAGCGGGATTAGCTGGTGAGAGGAAACAGCTGAGGCCTGTGTAGTGTCAGCACTCCCTAATCAACACACACATGCATACTCGCACGCTGCCCCAATCTATGCTCTGCCTCAATAATCCCCTTCCCCCCCTTTTTTTTCAATCCACAGAGGTCAGACACCCACAAAGGACCTGGCCCACCGAAGTCAAAAGGGTTTGAGGGGCGATGGGGATTTGGGGAGAAGGGAAGGAGACAAAGGCAAAATGAAGCGCATGGTCAAAGCTGACAGAGCTGCTGAGTCATCGCTGATGCTGGCTCAAACTGATAATGTGCAAAAACTCACTGTAAAGCTGATGACCTATCACTTTGTGTTTAAATAACCCGCTTTAAGTAAAAATGCTTATAATTTCAAAATACAGCTAGCACGCGAGAGTTCCTGCAACACAGAGAACGTTCAAGAAGTGCTAGGTTCAGTTATGTAACAGTAATGACTTCCCTGCTTTTTTTGTGCATTTGTGGCCGCTTGACCTTTCAAACAAACTGAGCCATACACTGCTTTCATTCACATCACGGCACGATTGAATTTACTGAGTTCATGCTCCTATTTCAAACAAAATCAATTTGAATAAAGCCGGGCTGACGTAATATGCTACGAGTCAAATTGATTGACTGCAAACAGGCAGCCTTATAAATAGTTCATGTGTAGACAAAGTACTGGAAGAGAGTAAGCCCATTTAAAGTTAGAAAGCTGCATACTTTGCAAGTTCAATATTTAAACTTGTATTTTAGTAAATATTGACTTTAGTCTAAAACAAACGAAGCTAGATGGATCTATGGATTGGAAATATTTATAAAAATGCTTAGCAAATGTCAGCACATTTGTGCAAATAAAGTTTGAGTAAAAAACAAAGAACTGAAAGTTTAAAGTAAGTATTCAATACTTGAGCCTTGTGTATTAGAAAGTACAAAAATACTTCAAATAATTACTAATAGATTTCTCCTTTATCAGGGCTCTGAAGCAGGCCACCATGTCCTATCTTTCACATGCATCTTTGAGCAGGGATCAATAAATCATGTCAAGTTTTTTTTTCACTGTATGGTGACCTATGACTGCGGTTCATTTGGCCTATAGCCATCGACATGTAAGACTTTTCATGGAGACTTTCCTCGAGAGATGTGCTTTCAATGGTTCAAAAGTAAAATTTTGATTGCTTAATAATTAGCGTTTCATTTTTCAGAAATGTAAAGTAAGATTCCAATGGCTATTCTTGCAATAACTCATACCCTTTCAAAACAGTCCGAAGCGCCTTGTTTTAGGAACGAACAGCTTTTTAGACCTTTTCCATCTATAAAATCAAATGAGAAGATAATATAAAGCAGGATATTTTTCAAGACCATAATATTTTGGTCTGACACACATACAATCAGGATAAATGCATAACAAACAGTGCCTTATCTGCACTGTTTGTCAATACTTTGAGGACAATAAAGGTATTCCTGCTCTGAAGGGGGGAATCTCTGATACCCTGAAAACAAACTTGAAATATCAGTAGGTTATAAACAAATTGTTTGAACTTGTTCCTTTAGGTGAAATAGAAGTAGATGTTGAAGTAAAAGGCTTTGAAACAGTACTGGCTTGCAACTTCTTCCATCCAAGCCAAGTTCATTCTTAAAGCACCTCCAGGGGCAGTGTTGTACAACCTTTAAGAGAGTAATCTGGGGTCAGCGGGGTAGCGACCTGTGTGTATCTGAACTGGAGCTGTCATGACCTAAATAAAATGGTTTTGTAGCAGGGTACACGGGTGCTCATGAATCATTTACAGCTTACAGGTTTTAAAGTTATCTATGGATGTGTTGTTCAAATTCTGTTGGATAAAAAAACAACAGTAAATGTGTTGATGTGTCGTCATGGACAAAATCAAGCATCATAGCCCATTGTTCTTTTGAACAAAATGTTTATTCAAATCAAAAGGAAGAACTAGAGAAAAGGTTAAATCATTCAGAACATATTCATAGAATATCTATACATCGTCATGACTGACAAACAAAGAGATAAAAACAAACACGTAAATGGAGAATAAAGAAAATTCAGTGAATGATATTGCACCTTGTTTCTAAAATGTTTCAGATCCTGTGGCCCAGGTTCTTTTATCTCTGAACATTTCAGTTCCTGCCTTTTTTAGGGTCAGGAGTTTAGCTTAGTTTTGACACTGGACTACTATCAGGGCCAAGCACATGGACTATGGAATCAACCAACCTGAAAAAAAAAAGCTTATTCAATGCCGTGTAGCTTGATTCAGTTTCCCTAAAAAAAGATCCAAACAAAAAAACTGAACACAAAAGAAGAACAAAAACAGTATAGAAAAATGATGAAAGAAGCCGTTTGTTTACGTTCACATGTTGTCTACGTGTCTCAAGGAGGAGCAATGCTGATCAACAGCTGCCACCCCCCAGGCCTGAGGGGGGTCAGAGGTGAGGGCGACTAACTCAGGAACCATTACTTGTTAAACTAGGAAGCAAAATATATCAATGCCCAGAAGTACAAAGAAAAGTAATACTCGTTAAAACAGCTTAGCAGAGAGAGGCCTGTCTATGGTGTCATTTTTCAACACTTCAAAAGGACTTTTTTTTCTCTTCCCTTTTTGTCCTTTTGAATAAAACATGGAAATGTCTAAAAACATACACACAAGTCAACATAGACACTGAAAAATGAAGACACATGATCAGGTCTTTTCTGTGTCAAGGCCACTAAGATAAGATCACTTCAATAGTCTGCAGTAGTTCAGAAGCTGTTTGTTTAGTTGCAGCTGGATCTCGATGGGAGCGTGCATACACACACAACACACACACACACACACAGACTGGTGTCAGCTATATTTAAAATGTAAACTTAAAAAAGTTGCTAAGTTAAAAAAAATTAAAGAACAGATTAGCATCCTACACAAGAAGAATCCTTGAGTATAAATGTTTTTATATCCAGACCTTCACCATTGAATGTTTTTTGTTTCATTTTCTTATCAAAAAATTGCTGCTTTTCTTTTTTTTCTGACTATGCATGTCCTCTGTTGCAGCTGGTCGTATGTGTTGAATGAGTTAGAAAACCAATGTATTTCTCATGTCAACCTACTACTACTTGTTCTGACCAGTCTCAACAGAGGTTTAACAAAGTCCCCAGCTTTTCATTAGAGCAGGGTTCGCTCCTTTTACAAGACACAGGAGCAGAGTCATTTCTCCTTCTCCCCCCCCCCCCCCCCCCCCATTCCTTTTTGCAAAGCATTCTGGCTTCACTGGTCTGGTGAATTCTAACTGTTGGTTGGATAAAGAGGGCAAGTGCAGCAGGACAAAAAGGGAATGTGATCAATCTCAGAAAGCTGCCTTGCTTTTCTGTAGGCCTTTTCTCACGATTTGTTAGTTTAAAAAACAAAACAAAAAAAAACAACAAAAAAAACTTCATTTTCTCCAACAGTGCAATTTTAAAGGAATTTTTTTTTCCAACTTTTTTTTTTTTTTTCTCAAACCGTTTGGCAAGTAAGAAGACCACCTGAGACAGTGCTTTTTGGGCAGTTATGCAAGCCTGGCTTGCCCTGAGATTAGGAGTAGAGGGGCTGCAGGTAATTAGGCAAGTCCCTATATAATGTACCATCCTCACTGTTACAAACACACTCACACACAGACTCACTCGTCAGCTACAATTTTAAGTGGCAAATGCAGGTCTGCAACCCTCCTAGTCCAAATCCAGAGCAACCTCAACACAAAAAAGATTCAAAGCTATTCTATGATTGAAGCTAAATACAAAAACAAAACAGAACTCAACTAAGAGGAGGTAAGCCACACCTGTATCGAAGCAGAGGAGGTAACAACTAAAAAGGGCTTCCAGATGGAGATCATGTGCTGCAGTTGTAAAAGTCCAGTCTAGTTATAAGTCACTGAGGAAATGTCATAAGGAGAAAAAGAAATTCTTAAACAGCTTAAACAAAATTCAGTGCATTGATCTTGTCCTTTTCATTGTTTTTTTTGTTTTTTTTCCAAAAATCTTATCCTGTTGTCAGCGTAGCTCAAAGATGAAAGTCTCTAAAGTTAAGCCTGCAGTCTCTTAGTCTGGTGCATTACAAGGCTGAAACCAAACTTTTAGTGATTTTTTCCCCCAATTCTTATTAAAACAGAGCCACACAACTCAAGTAAAGAAAAAAATGTGCAAAACAGAATCCCAAACGAGGCAGGAGGACTGAGTCTTGGCTCTGTTGTTGACTGATGCAGCAGACTGCTTTCATTCATACAGGAAAAATGTTTTTTTTCTCTCTTCTACCCATTTTCTTCAGCAGCTTCATCTGAAGTCTGGACATGGCCAGTCCTGCCCTTTGTGTGAGGAGCCATGTCATTATGTGCCATGAATACAGAAAAATCAGGAGTTAAAGAAGAGCTTGCCGTGGTCGATCCTGGCTGATTCTTCCTTGTCAGTGTTAATACTGTCACCAGAGTTCACACTGCACATGGGTTATTTCATACAGACTAGATAAGTGTTCATCTGCATGTATCCGCTCCTCAGTCAGCAAACTCAGGAAAGATGTGATAGACCAAACTAGTGACTCCTGTTTCACTCACTGAGGGAAGGCAGGAACATGTTTGTCCAACCCATCTGAACTGTAAGTGTTTGTCCAAGTCTTGGTTGGTTGGTTGGATACTTTTCTCTTGATGTCAACAACGCTGCGTGAGCGTCGTTGCCGGAGAAAAGTAAACAAAGCCGAGCCTTGCAAGCAGGTTTTCTTTGAGTTCCCCCAGTCAGTCAGGGGAATTTCAGGAATACCCTTCAGCGGGATGGACAGGCGTCAATCCTGCGTTCCTCTGTGCGGCTGGCATGATCAGGGTTAGGATCGATCTGGGACGACAACAGAGAAGTTGGGTTTACTTACTGCATTTTTTAAATGTTTTTTTTTCCTGCATCTTAAATGAATTTAACAAAGAGTTTATTTTATTTTTGTGTTTACCTCAGAGTACAGAGGAGGCGGCTGGAAGCGAAACTCATGAATGTAAGCGAATAGAGGTCCATCCAGCTCTTCACGGGCTGCTGGAACATCCAGACTGGACTGCCTCTGCTCCTCGGTCACAATCTCTGCATAGCTTGGAGGAGCTGCAGAGGAAGCCACATGTTAGTATTCAAGGGATTGTACTTATTTACTAATTTACTGTATAGGTGAATCATGACCATTAGAAACAACCCACCTTCAGGCCTATCAGGCAGACCCATGCCCAGCCAGCTAATGCTGCACTGGCTGCTGACACTGGAGGTACGGGAGCCAAAGGGATGGAGAGGGATGGTTCCAATAACCAGGGGCAGGTTCAAGGACAGGTTAATTGCCCCAGGTATGTCCACATATACCTATGCAAAGACATGAGGACATCATAGCAGGTTAGAATATGCAAATCATAATGGCGGCTTTAATAAAACAGCCAGCAGTTATAAGTTAAATCCATAATAGTCAGGGCTATGTACAGTATGTTGTGCAGTCGTTCCACATTATGTGGGTCAATGTGTTGAGGTCGACCGCTTATGCAAGGTACAGTCCTCGCTTGATGCCCGTCTGCTCGCAAGGTAAAGAGGTTATAAGCACCCACAAGGCAGGTGTTACCTAAGATATTCTGAGCTAATGCTCTTAGCAGCATGTGGAGATAACACCTGGTGCAATCCAAGGCCCAGATTTGGCAATGCAAGCTGAGTCAGATGGGTCCTTCACCAGGCTTACAAGGAAATATTGATTCTGTACTGATAATAAGGACGAGCTTAGACTGTGTTGAAGATATAAAGTCCTTTTTAAAAGAGTCTCCTGACACTGCTACAAACAGAAAGTATTTACTAACCATGAGGGAGTACTCCACTCTGATGATGTTGCAGTCCAGGATGGAGGGGGAGACTGGTGGTATCTTCAGCATCTTGCCGCTCCAGGTCTCTGTTTTGCCTGAGGACAGAGACTCGCCCCGCAGGTTGGCCACCAGCTGCTTGACCTCCTTCATCTTCCCTTTGGCATAGAAGGTCTGGGTTTGGTAGATGGCCGCCTTTGGCACCACCATGCGGGATGAGCAGTTCTCAATCTCAGCAAAGATCTGGATTGACTCTCCTAGGGAGATGGAAAGTAAAGAAGAGACGTTAATTGAGGTGTGTCTACATAATAGAGGATCTATAAGGTAAATCACAAACTTATTCTCACCTGGGGTGTATCCCTTCCTTTCAATTTTGGCACTTAGGGAAATAGGACCTGAGGTGCAGAACCAACAGCAAAGTGTCTTGTCTTTTGTGCCGGCCTGTGGTGACTGCAGAAAAACAGAAGACGGGTTAGTAAAATGTTAAAACTACTTTGTTTTTACTAGACGCTTGTATGACGTTCATTCATCCATTTTCACAACAACTTGCCAATTTCAATAAAATTAAAGAATCTTTAAAAAAAAAAAAAGTCTGTACCAGCAATAATGGAGTGTTGATGTCAATGTGCTCAAAGACTGTAAATTCTTTCTTGGTCTTCATGGGCAGGAGCCATGGTCTGTGGAGTTCTGCCTTCACCCAATAGCGCACACTGCCATGCTTTCCTTCAAAAGAGGTAGCCAGAGGTCTACGGAAAAAAAAGATTAAAAAAAGGGTTAAATGAAGGGCTCATATGGACAATGCTACTGATATTTAATCTCTGACTGTGGTGTAGGATTAGGACACTCACGTCTGTGGAAGCTCGAGGCTGAATGCATACTCATGTCTTCCTGAATGGATAGTGGTGAGTCCTTCTTCAGAGTTGTCATCGTCTGAAAAACAAGGAGGACAATATTCCAAACACATGTATACCATACCTGAGAAAAATGCTCTACGAAGGCATCTGAAAGTCATACCAAAAAACACAGGGTGGGGGAGACAAAAGAGAATAAAAGGGATTTTACTATCATATCTGTCTAAATATTAATGTATTGAGAGATGAGAAACAGACCAATGTTTAGAGCACACCAATGATGCTGATAGTTCAAAGGCTCAAGAAACTAAAACGGGTGCAAGATTGTGCTTTTTTGGAACAAATAAGTGGCTCTTATTATAACGAGTTTCAATGGAATTATATGCTTTAAATGGTGACAACATGGCTCTATGGGGTAACAATAAAATCCTAATCACTAGATTAACTGTCTGAGCAACAGGACAAGTGTGATTGCATTTATTTCTTACATAGCCTATGATAGACCATAGGTTTAGGTTTACCAGAGATGATAGGCCTACTCTGGCATCGTCGAAAGTATTCAATATGCGTAAAAATCGTTACAGAATAATCACGTTTTTGTTTTCTTAACATCGAGACTGTAGTCTAACAGTTCAATCCGGGTGTGCTTCTGCCAGCTCAGCACTCCCTCCCCCTTACAGCAGCAGCAGCAGTGTGGTAAACAAGTGCGGAGCTGTCAGTCAAAGCGCAGACTACAGCAGGAGGAGACCGGCCCAAACCGGTGTGAGCAGCTTCCCACAGCCGCTCTGCTCTGCTCTCATTACGCATTCACTGTGCGACGCCGCAGTCAACTGCTACTACAAGCCTGCAGACTCCCCCCCTCCACTGCAACTTTCCACTGGTTTACACCATTTATGCATGGACACACACGTTTTAAATTGTGAAATCAATTGTTATAAGTAAACGACGTGGTGTAACGCTTGTTCGCAACGGATCTCATTAACTCAAACACTGCCTTAAATGGAAAGTTCCAGTTAAATACTATTAAATGCCTAACAGTCGAGCCAACAAGCCCAGCTGGTTAACACGTTTGTGCTGCTGAATGAAGCCGATGTTAAAGTACTTCAACATTGAGTCTTTAGCGAATGTATTACAAGTGCAAAACAAGTTGAGACTACAGTATTGGAAAAACTTGCATGCATTTAAATACTAAAAAAAATCCAAACATTTAACCAATATGAATAAAAATAAGCCATGTTTAATATGTTTTCATCTTGCACAAAACATACCTGTGCAAAGACATGTAATTGAATAAGAGGGCCCTACAGAACAAAGAATCAGCAATGCATCCCTGATGCAGGTTTACATATTCCCACTTTAGCGGTCTAAGGACAAGTAGGCTTTCAGACTGAATGTGTTTTGCATTTGCTCTCTCAGTTAAAAAGTTGCAGAATATTCTGTCACTCTCTGCAGGAGAATGACGTCATTGCCCACACATGAGCACCTCAGCCAATGACGCACGGGCTAGGGCGGGGATTTGTGCTCTTCTCCGCCCACACCAGGTCTAGTTTTCTGAACAGGATTGAACCGCTTTGAACAATGGGTGGAAACTTAAGAAAAGCTACAAAGAAACAGCCTTTAATGATGCGTTTTTGCGATGAACACCTCAATCAAAGCCGGTCATACTACACCACAAGTTATTAATCTATCGACCTATCAACAAAAAAACGTTTATCATTGTCGTCTTGTACTTGAAATACTGTGAAAAACACCAACTGCCTATGCTGCTGTCATTCATTCTGACACCTCGACACAAACAAGTAACTGTAGAGCTCTGTCCAACCAATGTCACCATATGCAATTATACCAAAAATGTCAAGAAAGAAGCTATAATACTACGGTTCTCTGTGTATATTATAAAGATATTATGAGAATTTCTGGCACCAGCATCCTGCAGTGTACCTAATCCTGAGCCAGCACAAAGAGCATCCCACGATCAGTGTCCTTAAAACTTATGCGAAATTTAAAAAAAAAAATCAATAAAATAACACACGCTTACCTCTCTCATGTCCAATTAAAATATCTTTGTGATTTAGATATTCCACTTCTTCTGTGTAGTTTTGCGTGTAGGCAGTGTTGGATCCAGCGTTTCTCGACTCAGTCCAACGAACTTTTGCAAATCCCTTTGCGTGGATTTTGAGAGATTTCACACGGATCTCTCCCGTGACTTCGATGATCACCCTCCCTGAGACGCAGTCCCCGCTGGAGAAGACGGGGACATTGCTGTCATTAAGACAGTCATAGCTCACTGTGAAGCTCTTTACCTTTCCCAGCACCATGGTTGGAAAGAGAGGCTACAGAGACCTTGAAATAAAAAAAAGGAGTCTATGAAAAAATAATCTCATGTGAAAAAGAGATGCAGTCTTTTTTTGAGACACTGATCAGTATCTCTGCCCTGCAAAAAGCAGGAGGCACGATCAGTGGCTTCTTTGCGAGCAGTTCATTGAGATGTGTGATGGCTGAATAACAGCAAAGGATGCTGTTATCATCCGCCTGCCTCTCTGCGAGTTGGTCTCCAGTCAAAGACAAGGAAACCCCCGTAGCTCAGCTCACTTTAAGCGACGGGCTGTGGAAAAACAACCTTGTGCGCATGCGCAATGCACAACTGCCCCCCTCCTTCCGCCTTTTGGAACAAGGCAGAGAAGTGTGGCAATGAGCCAGATGACAAGTTTGGTCAAACAGCTGAAAGACTGCACAAAGAAATGTTCACCTCAGTGGTATAAAAAGCGACGTTTTACGGGTTACCTGCTGTCTTTGTGTTACAATGCAACAATACATGTGCACAAAATCGCCCAAATAACTAGTTTTCGAGAATGGTTTTTGGCTCGTGTTTGCACTTTCAATTAAAATCAAATGCAAATATATCCCATGATACGTACAAATTTAATTCATCATATGTGAATGTAGTTCGATTAATGAATAGTACATCACCACACCCTGCCTTCTATATGAGAACAACATCTTGTCTGAGCATATGGCTTCAGTGTCTGCACGTTCGGCTGTTTGATACACATGCCCCAATTCCCCTCCTTCCACCTATATCTAGATTTAAGACAATCTTTAGATCCGCGTTTAATCACTAACACATAACAGCTGACTCTTGCATGAAGTCTGCAGCGTGGAACATTTGAGATCTCTGGGTGCTACTTATAATGTTGGGATATAGGCTTGGGCCTTTATATTCAAGGCGTAAGACGAAGAGCAGCCTTTAAAAAACGCGTCAAATGTGTTCATTTATTTCATAAAATTGTTTGTTTTCAGATTAAAATGATCAGTGCACGTATGGGGGGGTTGGGACGTCTCATTGTGCTGTGTTACAGAAAAACAACTCTGAGGCTCAAAGCGCCCCCTGGTGGACGTCAAGATTTCCACATTAGCTGCAGAATCACCTGTTGAACATACTCGTGTTGGGCCCACCTTGTTTTCAACAACATCGTGACTACAAAACAATAATGCGTTGTGACAATTGACCGAGTAGAATCACTCAGGTACAATAGACTGACAATTCACATTTAGGCTACATAAGTTTGTAATGAATGATATTTCAGTGCATCGATTGCTGTTATATGCACAGTTACAGGTTTAACGAATAGTTGTCATAATAAGTGTTGTTATGAGACGTCTTACTACATATTGGATGACACAACTATATTGTAAACAGTTAAAGTCACCTGAAAATACTCTACAATGCGTACTATGGTAGTACACATTGTACATGTGTGACGTGCCTGTTGCATCTTATTTTTACAGTCTATGGTTGCATCTTGTTTTGTGAAAAGATTAATGCTGCCCTCTAGGGTTTAAATTTTGTCATGCAACTTTGAAAAGCGGGTCATTAATCTTGAATACTACTGTCGTGTTCTCCGTAGCCTACAGTTTTTCTTCAAATCATTGTTGCTATTAATGATGATGACTGTTTACCTAATATTGTAAACTAGTGATAAAAAAAAAAACTCAGATTACCATCAGACTGCATGGAGGATATATTTCAAACGAAACAAGAAAACTCTTATTTTGAAAAGCGTAACAGGGATGTGAATGTGAAGTCACACGACAGAGTCGAAAGTTAACCCGAGTTAACCTATGGAGTTAACAGGAACAGAAATGTTCTGCTTTTTTCTTTTGCTCAGACTGGACGAATCGCCTCTTTTAGGATGAAAAACTCTTAGTTTAAATGCTGTCATGCATTTAGTTGTTTTGGCCTTTGTTGTCCTGTTTGGATTTTATTGTCAAATTGTTTGCCACAATGGAAAAAGACCCAACGTAGTGATGGTGATGAGTGATGCATTTGTAAGTTTGTAGCAGGGCGCAGTTAATAGATTTTCTGCTACATTTTAAGTGCCACATAGCCTACGCTGAAAAGTTATTTGTTTTTAATGCTTTAAATTCTTTGAGAAGATACCTGGGCTGTATCAGACTTTTTTTTTTATCACCTCTGTATTTGGTATTGAATGTAAGTTTTCCTCCTATCCTCTTCTGCAGGATGGAAGATTGACCTTTGATCCGGGCAGCAAAGTTGTACAGCTGCCATATGTAAACTACCTCAGCCGGCTTGGTACCACTTTCCTCAATGCATATACCAACTCACCAATCTGCTGCCCCTCAAGAGCAGGTCGGCTGCCTGCTTAATGCAGTACAATAATGTAACCATACATAACATGTTGAATATAAATCAATAGTCTTTTCTGGCTTTTCCCTCAGCAATGTGGAGCGGTCAGTTTGTTCACCTCACTCAGTCGTGGAACAACTACAAGTGCCTGAATGCAAATGCAACAACATGGATGGACTTGCTTGAGGCAAATGGATATTTGACCAAGATGATGGGCAAGCTGGACTTCACCTCAGGGAGTCACTCTGTCAGGTAGGCAGAAACTGTGGGACAAATGGACAAGAGTGTCTATAATATGGAGCCTGTATCTCAGATTAAAAAAAAAAAAACATTTTAGACATTTTCTTATCAATTCATCAAGCTAAGCTGTTGATCAATTATACAAAATATGTAAACAAAATAATTATTAAAGCTCTAACGACAAATTGAAAGAAAAAAACATTTTGTGTATGCGGGCAGTTTTATCTCTTTCCACTTCCCATTTTTTGATGCCTGCATAATAGTTTTTATGTGTGTGCTTGTGTGACTTCTGCAGTAATCGGGTTGAAGCCTGGACACGAGATGTTCCGTTTCTCCTGCGTCAAGAGGGCCGGCCTGTCACGCAAGTTGTTGGGAACAAGTCAACAGTAAAGGTCATGAGAAAAGACTGGGAAAACACAGACAAGGCCACACAGTGGATTCAACAGAGAGCTGCAACCTCTCAACAGCCGTTTGCTCTTTATCTCGGGCTCAATTTACCTCACCCCTATAAAACTGAGTCACTTGGGCCCACTGCAGGTGGATCAACGTTCCTTTCATCACCATATTGGCTGGAGAAGGCATGACTTTTCTTGTACTGATATTTGATTGTGTCTCTTCCATGAGTTAAATTGTATGTTTTTATGTAAATGAAATGCAATCATATGTCTTTTTTTTTTTTTTTTTTTACACACAGGTGTCTTCAGAGCTCATCCGTGTTCCTAAATGGCTGCCTATGTCGGCCATGCACCCTGTTGACTACTACTCCACCTTCACCAAAAACTGCAGTGGTGACTTTACTGAGCAGGAAGTCAAAAGTATAAGAGCTTTCTATTATGCCATGTGTGCCGAAGCCGATGCCATGCTGGGTTAGTAGACATGAGTAATTTCGCAGCAGGGAGCTGTCTTAGCTTGGGTTTGACTGCTTATTTGTCACTTAACTCAGCTTTTTGCCTAAAAAGGCAACAAGATAGCTAGGAATTATAACACATCTCTATACTTCCCCTCTAAAAAAATAAATAAATATGTGTGAAAGTAAAAATCTTGTCTCTCTTGAAAACTAGAGCATGTTTGTTGTGGAGATCCTGTTTCCATAATGTATTTCAGCTGAATTAAAAATAAATAATCCCAGCAGCCCCTTGCTTACCCACTTTCTCACCAGGTCAAGTGATTTCAGCTCTGAGAGAGACCGGCCTGCTTAACAGCACAATTATGATCTTTACGGCTGACCACGGAGAATTAGCTATGGAGCACCGGCAGTTCTACAAGATGTCCATGTTTGAAGGCAGTTCCCATGTTCCGCTGTTGATCATGGGCCCTGGTCTAAAATCAGGTCTTCAGGTCAACCAGCTTGTGTCTTTGGTTGATCTTTATCCAACTGTGCTAGGTAGGTAAGCTGTTAAAGATGAAACATTACATGTTTTTTTTTGGTGAAATCATAGTAGCACATATGGATGATTTTGATATCCTGCATACTCAGAAAATTACAATGTTTAATCTGTCTTCATGGAAGCCATTGTTTTATTTTTCAGACATGGCTGGTATTCCAGCACCAGGTTTTGTCAGTGGTTACTCGCTTCTTCCTCTGCTGTCAAAGGCTGGTTCTTTCTCCAAGAAGCAGCATCCAGACTGGGTTCTGAGTGAATATCATGGTTGTAATGTAAATTCCTCTACATACATGCTAAGAAGTGGACAGTGGAAATACATAGCCTATGCTGATGGCCTGAGTGTCCCCCCACAGCTTTTTGGTGAGTTCCTTACTTCAGAGACTCAACTTCAACTATGAAATCCTCACATGCATTTTCATGTAACACTGTTTACATGTTATATATTCTCTGTATTTTGCAGACCTTACAGTGGACAAGGAAGAACTTCATAATGTTGCCTTCCAGTTCCCAGATGTGCAGGCACATCTGGACAACTTACTGCGTAGCATTGTAGGCTATCCAGAAGTCTCAGCAGCTGTCCGTTTATACAATAAAAAAGCATTTGGTGCCTGGCGCAATAGTTTAGGGGGAAACTACAGCCAGGTCATTGCTAATCTGAGGTGGCATGTGGACTGGCAAAAAGATATGTTAGCAAATGAGAGAGATATTGACAGATGGCTCTTTGGCTCTTTGTAATGTCTGTCTTATACAGGGGATTGCTTATACAGGGGATGCAATAGCAAAATTGTAGTACCAAGCACAGTGTTTTAGTAAAGTCTTTATCCGTCCTCATGTTCACCTAAATGAGACATGACTGAATAAAATGTTTCATTAAGGGATTTAAAAGTAATACAGACTACTGCAAAGACAGTTTAACTGTATTTCCTGGATGTCTTTTATCTATCTATCCATCTATCTCTAATATGGAGCAGGAGCTTTATGAGCAATGGTAAAGTTTAATGATGTTCTTCTTCTATGCAACACTTATTCAATATCCTATCTTTCATGCGTTGGCAATGAAACCAAAAACAAATGTTGGTAATAAACGTATAATAAAAATGTACTGTATATTTACTCCTTTCTTTTGTCTGAATTCATCTGACATATTGGTATGTCTGGCATCTTGCTCTCAAGATTAAATGTGATCGATATGTTATATAATTGAGGTAAAACAATAACTGCATGTTCTCTAGCCTCTGATGATTGTGTTGGGAGTATTAACCTATAGTGGATGGTAGTTTGAAATACAGTTACAGCAGCACAATAATGGTAATAACAATTTGCATTACAAGTTGTAGTGATTGTAAGGCTTGGGAGTGAGCTGTATTAGCTATAAGAAAAATGTTTGTACATTTGGCAGTGTGTAATGCAAACACAATGCCACTGATATTCTTTATTTGGAAGACTCAATGTCCATTTGATATTGTGTTTGCATTACACTTCATTGAAGTAGAATTGGAAATAGGCTACATGAATAGTTTATTAGAATACATAACAGTTTCTTGAGGAAAATGTGACATCAAAACCATTACAAGATAAAGAAAACCCAAATAAGCACTGTGCTGTCAAGTTGGCACAAACCTAAGGAGAACCGGATGTGGTCATTTTGGTCATTTAGCCAAAGCCCAGCCGTCGCGTGACACTTTCTCAGTTGATGTTAGTAGATGTCAGCTTCTTTACGAAAATAATCATTGATTATATGACTATGATTAGATCATCTGAGGCATGAGGCTGTGACATTTGTTTATGTCACACCTCTTACACGTTTTCTCCTTAAAATAACTTTTGACGAAAATGTAACAACAAAACGATATAATGCATTTTAATAAAATCAGGTTATAATTCAAGCGAATTAATTATTTGTTCTCTTTGTTTGAAGGCAGTAGTTTTACTAAGCGTAGAGTGACACCACAGGTACTAACAGTTTCACCTGCCACAAACAAACTAGAAGTAAAGTATTTTAATTTGAAGGGGGCGTGGCCTGTTGTCTTTCACTTCCGTGTCACAGCACAGGAGGAGCGGCGTCAATGTAAACAGTGGGTTTCCTCAAGTAACATTCACATTTAAAATAAAATAAAAAACCTGTACGGGGACGAAGTAAAGAAAAGTAATGTTGTCCGGTTGTAGTGTTTTCATAAGTGTTTAAGCGGTTATTACCTATAACTAGATGGTTAAGCTCACAGCTAATGCTAAATGCCACGGAGTCCACAGACTGCAGCCGGATAGTGCTAAAGTTGAATATAAACTAAACCATGTTTGAGGTTTACTGTGAAATAAATAGTGATATCAGCTCACAGAATATTCATATATCTTGTATTTTGCAAGTTGTGCAGCTTACAACTTTTAATGATACGCGGTGTATGTTTTAACTTAAATGCTGAAGTGAACATGTTTGTAAGTTTCAGAAGATGTCGAATAAAGAAGTGAAAACATCACTGAAGAGTGCCAGAGAGGCCATCAAAAACAAAGAGTTCAAAGAGGCTCTGAAACACTGCAAGGTCAAGTATCATTGACATATTCAGATGGGTGAAAGGTGTTAAGTCTGGCTGGCTACTGAATGAGGAGAATTGTATCTGTTATCCTAAAATCATGACATTTCTCTCTTTATTATGGTTTCAGGCTGTTTTGAAACTTGAGAAGAACAATTATAATGCTTGGGTGTTCATCGGCTTGGCTGCCAGTGAACTGGAGCAGCCGGATCAGGCACAAACTGCTTATAAAAAGGCTGTGGAGCTGGAGCCTGAGCAGCTACTTGCATGGCAGGTAAGAAGAACTGTTTCCAGGTGTACAATATCTCCTCTTACGCTTTACAAACCTTTTTCCAACTTTTTTTGTGTGTCATTGAGATGCTGTTGTTTTTCAGGGCTTGGCTAATCTTTATGAGAAGACAGATCAGTGGGATTTCAAAGTAGAGCTTCCAGACATCTATCAGAAGCTTGTGGAGCTGTATGCAAGGTAATGTAAAAAAAACCAAAAAACAACAACAACAACAAAACCCGTTCTTGTTCAAACTAATTTAACCTTTTCTTATGTTGATTGAATTTAATGTCTTAATGTTCTCCATTTACAGCTCTGACAAAACTAAATGTTATGAGATGATCAAAAAGCTATCTGATGTCTATCAGTCTGACAAAGAGTATCTGAAGGTATGTTTTTAAAAGGAGAGTCTGTTGAAGCGATGTATACACATGTTTCTGTTCTTTTCCCACATGAAGACACGTGCCTTTTTTGTCTTAGTTGGCAAAGGTTTGGCGCCAGCTCCTTCAGCTGAAGGAAGAGGAGTCTGTGGACAAGAAGGAGTTACTGCAGCTTTGGCAACAGATGACCCAACTTCTCTCAGACTGCCTCAAAGAGGGAGTGCAGGACCAAGAAATTCAACAGCATGTGAGACTTCTTCAACTTTAAACAGTATATTGTTTTCAGGAGCTCACATTTCTTCCACTGACCGAAAAAAAACAAAAACCAAAAAAAACGTTGTAGTGCACATGTTTTAATACAATCTGTTTTTGGTTATTTTAATTATCAGTTAATCACAGCATTTGAAAAGGCCATGGTTCTCATGGATCCTGTTCCAGGAGAGGAACACAAGAAGGTCTCGGCTGATTATGTCAAATGTCTTTTTGATGTAAGTGTAATCATGAGTTTATTTTGGAGATGTGTGTGTTCTTAAAAAAGATGGACAACCTACCTTAAGCTTATCCCTGTACTCTCATTTTCTCAATCAGCTGCATCACATTTCTCTCCTTGTTGTAGCTTCCACAGGAAGAAGTCAAAATGAAAGAGGCATGTGAGTCTATGCTGTCCATTTACCCCGACCAAACTTTTCCTCTGGAAGTACTTTGTTCTCACTACCTCAGAAAAGGTACAGTGCAGTACTGTCACCTTATTTATAGAACCTGAAATGACAGAATGCAAACATATTTTCACCCATATTCGACAGTTTTGTTCATTTGTTTCAAGGCTTCAGGATAAATCGATCGATCTTCTTATTTCTCTGAAGGTATTCAAAATGAGGATGCATTTCGCTGTTTCTCACGACTCCTGGCTCTGGACCCTAACAGTGGATTAGGTCACTTGGGTCTGGGCACCAAAGCCCTGCAAGAAGGAAGGTGTAAGGATGCCATAAAGGACCTTACCCAAGGTGAGGTTTTGCACCAGCTCTGAATGGATTATGTTCTTGATGTTAAAGGCACCTGCTGCTGGATACCTACAACTCTGTGAAAGTCTCTTAAACCCAGAGTATTGGTAATAAAAACCCATGGAATTTTCTCTTCTGTTTTAGGGTTGAAGAAAACAAGTACCACTACAGGATGGTACAGTCTGGCTGAGGCTCAGTTCAAAATGCACAGATACTCAGACTGTGCTTTGTCATGCTCCCAAGGTGGGTTTTATCTGCTTAATGTCACCAGAAAATAATTGATTTAGTTAGTGCATAATAATGTATCCAGTCAGCCGACATCAGGAGTTCAATAGAAACACACTGCTCAGAAATATTAAGAGAACACTTCATTGACACGTCAGATTTGATGAAGAATTATTAAGGTTGAAAATCGTTAGTGATGTACGGGATAACACTTTATTGAACAACGCACAAAAGAACCTGTAGTGTGTGTGGCCCCCTCGTGTGTCAGTATGTGCTACCGACTCCACCTGGGCATGCTCCTGATGAGTTGGTGGATGATGTCCCAGGGGGATCTTTCCCTAGACCTGGGCTTCAGTCAGCACCTGGACAGTCTGTGAGCGTACTTGGTGGCGTCTGATACTGGATTTAGGTCAGTGCAATGAGAGGGCCAATCAGTGCCTCTGTGATAAAGGAACAGCCCACACACTCTGGCCACATAGACAAAAACACACTGCCACACTGCCTTTAACTTCTTTATATATATATATATATATATATATATATATACAAATGTACAATTTTAATCTTTCTCTCCATCCACTTTTTAACTGTATTTGGTTTTTTTCCATGTTTATTTATTGTATATTGTTTTTATCCATTTACCTTGTATGTAAAGTGTCTTTGAGTCTATGAAGAGCGCTCTATAA
Organism: Symphodus melops; assembly: GCF_947650265.1. NCBI lineage: Eukaryota > Metazoa > Chordata > Actinopteri > Labriformes > Labridae > Symphodus > Symphodus melops. The sequence continues at coordinate 41,401,562 of NC_136691.1, read as the reverse complement.
ATAAAATGTATTGTTATTATTATAGAGAAGAATCAGTCAGGAACAGTAAGGGGAGAGAGAGGGGCATGTGGCCACCACATGCAAAACAATTCCTGCTCTGGGAGTGGTCTTTCTTTTGCGTCTCCATTACACAGGTGGCCCCTTCCAATTGCACCAAATCAGGTGAAATTGCTTCACAATCACTTGTGCTTCCTTGATGGACAGATTGATATCACTGAATTTGATCTGACTTGGTATTATACTGTGAAGATTAAGTGATCCTGTCATTTGTTTTAGCAGTGCATATAAAAGGGATTTATGAACTAGAACCTACTATTGTTTCTTTCAGGTCTGACAGTGTGTGACTCTGGAGACGAGGAGATTAGAGTCAAACTGCTCCGGCTGAAAGTAGAGGCATTGGTCAGGAGTGGAGGACAGATGGCTGCAGAACAGGCGTTGGACACATTTTCCCAGGTAATATATTTAACTTGTACCTCTTTTTTCTTTGAGGCTGTTGTATGTACTTTATTTCTTAGTTTTTTTGTTGTTTTACATGATTTATAATGAATTGATTGAACAGATTATTAGAAGGTTTGTTTGATTTATTCTAGGTGAAGTATAAGGTTTTTAACTTGTGTTGTATCTATGTTGTTGTATTTTTGATAGATCCCAGATGCTGAAAAAGACCCAGTTTTGATGGCCATGAAAGGACGTGCCTACCTAAACAAGGGACAAGTTGATCAAGCACTTAAGGTTGACGACCTTTAACCTAATGAAATATGCCTTATAAGGTGTTAGATATAACACATGAATCTCTAGGAAACAGTGTTACTGTAAAAAAAATGTTCACTTCATGAACTGTCCTCTCTTTCTACACTGGAGAAAAGCCATTGATCCCTTTTACTGAGCATAAGATGAGGTTGATGCAAAGTAAACTATTTGATGTACTGTAGGAGTCGTCAGAGCTGCTGGCCTCCAACCCCAACTTTGCCCAGGGAATGGTACTAAGAGGACTGGCCCAGTTGGCTCAAGAACAGCAGGAGCTGGCAGAGGAAAGGTAAAAACTGCATGTCCTCTGTTGTGCGCATGTCTGTTTACAATCTGTGGCACTTTAGCTTCTTGCATTCTCCTTTCGTTAATCCTTTTCTTTGGCTCTTTTGTTGTTTAGTTTTCTAACGGCGGCCAGCCTGAGTCCGGACAGTGGAGAGTACTTTTTCCTGCTTGGTAAACTCTACTGGGATATGGGCGAAGAGACTCGTAAAGACAGGACAAAAGCTCATACACATTTTCTCAAGGTAAGCATACTTAAGTGTATAATTAGTGGCAGGTAGGAGGGATTGTATTTTACAACAAATTCATTTAAAAAAATCAGTTTAATCTCTGAATCAATGGTCCAGTTTAATTAAAATTGGTTTTTCAGCCTTTTTTCCCTGCTTGATGTCAGAAATGTAGCACTGATTGTGCTCTTACTTTTGAAGCTTATTCTATATATTGACTTTATTTCAGGCTGCAAAGTTGGACCCACGTCTTGGTTGTGTATTCCGCTATCTTGGACATTATTACCGTGAGGTGGCAAGTGATCCTGGCCGCGCTCGAGGCTGCTATAAGAAGGCCTTTGAGTTGGATGATGACGACGCTGAGTCTGGAGCTGCTTCAGTGGATCTCAGTATGGAGCAGGACGATATGGTAATAGTAAACTCCAAACAGTCAGCACTACTTTTTTCCCCTATACCTTCCCATGATCCTATTTTGATCTATATTCCATTTTTCTATTCTTCTCTTCCTTCCACTTAAATGCCTCAGGCCGCTGCGTTAGCAACACTACAGTCTGTGATTGAGAAAGCCACTCCAGGCTCAGCTAAATGGGCTTGGATGAGACGAGGCCTTTATCACCTGAAGATCGGAGATCATCAACAAGCTACAGCTGAGTAAGACTTTTAAATCTCAGGCATTACAATACATATTTAACTTCTTGTTTTCTAAATTATCAAAAGTATTTTTTGTGTTTTCCTTTGTTGACCATCAATTTCACGTTTATAGTCTGCAGGCAGCTCTGAGAGCAGACCCCGAGGACTGGGTGTGTTGGGAGTGTTTAGGTGAGGCTTACTTAAACCGCCATAGCTTCACAGCAGCTCTGAAGGCCTTCAGTAAAGCCCATCAGCTTCATCCCTCCTCCATCTACAGTGTGTACCAGGCTGCTGCTATCAAACAAACTCTAGGCAAATTCAAGGAGGCAGTTGCAGAGTACCTGCAGATCACAGCACAGCAGGACTATGTTCCTGCTCTTAAAGGTAGATTATATCAGTGTGTCCAAGAGTCTGGTTTTGGTTGAATGTATACCTCCATAAGTCATACACATATTGATTAAACCATGGTATGTTCTGTTGTTCAGGTCTTGGGGAATGCCAGCTAGCTTTGGCAAAAAGTTTAATGGAGGACTGCAGAGATGGTAGCGCCATTGACCTCATTCAACAAGCCATCCAGAACCTCTTTCGGTAAATTCTAGACATTTCATTCATTAGTCAAATGCATGTACACATTTGAAAATAAAATAAGTCTCTCTGTAATTCATTGAATCGCAGTGTCACAGAAAATGTTCCAATCTCCTCAATCAATCCTTTCACATTTCTATGATCACTAGAGCTGTGACGCTGCGTCCTGACCTGTCCTGTTTGTGGAAACTGCTTGGAGATGCTTGCACCGCAGTAAGCACTGTGTCGCCTAACAGAGCCCAGGTTCTAGTCCCTGCCGAGCTGGCTGGTTTGTACCCCAACACCCAGAACTCCACCCTGAATCAGGCCCAGGCACTGAAAGTCGGTGAGAGGTATGAACACAAACAAGCTTTTTCTGAGCGGTCATTGTCAAATCATACATTCATATCATTAGGAAGCTGTATAAAAATAAAACTGAAGAACTTATTGGCATGGTACTACTTTATGTTACCCTCAAACTATAAGAATTGACGTTGTCTTTTTGTCTGCAGGTGTTATGCCCGAGCTTTGAAGCTGATGTCTGAGGTCCCCAGTCTTTGGTACGACCTAGGACTCAACTACTACCACCAGTCCAGACTTCCCAGTAACACTGAGGAAGACCAGAATTCTCCATCCCTGCTGCTGGAGAAGGCCCAACAGGTACTTCACAGAATATTTGATAACAAGCGCTTTTGGAATCATTTGACTTACAAGGGATCTTTGAAAGTTTGTTCTCCTTTTCAGTGTTTGAAGAAGGCGATCATGATGGACAGTGGGAACTACAACTACTGGAATGCATTGGGGGTGATTTCCATGAGCAAAGGTAGCACTGTATATGTTACTCTTGTGAATAGTAGTTTAAGCGGTAGTTTGTGGGAAAAGCTTCTGTATAGAAGTTTTTAGAGCAAATGTTCTCGGAATCTGATAAATACACTTCCTTTAGTTTGACCGGCGTCACAGGAAGTGATGCACTTCAGTGTATTCAGCTTTCATGTGTTCCTTCAGGTGTTGAGAACTTTGCTCTGGCTCAACATTGCTTCATCAAGTCGACACAAGTTGAATCAAATGTAAGTACTGCACCTTTCAAGAGGTACGCTTCAGTATTCTCACCAGACCTTTGGGTGGTATTCAACTTTAAAAAATATTCCATCACAGAATGTCACTGCTTGGACTAACCTTGGTACCCTGTATTTGAAGAAGGACAATATAGAGGTTTGTGTGATCATTTTGTGTTAATAAGTAGTTTGTTCTAAACATGGAGGTGTTCATTTACAGTATGTGTTGTCACCCATTCTCTTTTTCTTAGCTTGCACATGAAGCTTTCAAGATTGCTCAGTCACTGGAGCCGCTTTATGTCAACTGTTGGATCGGACAGGTACAGAGACATCTTTTGGAAAAGGGGACCTTTGTGGATAAATTGACACCTGTGACATATGCACAGTGCTTATAATCCCCACACCTATGCATGCATACATGTGTGACTCATGGTCTGGCAAAATCTTGCAGCAAACTAAGAATAGAAAAAGAACAATCGGGTAACATTTCTAGGTTGTTTTGTTTTTGGGGCTGTAAGATGAAAAATAAAACGTAAGTTTCCTGAGGGGTTTTTTTGTTTCCAAAGAGAAATGTTTGTTTTTGCTTTTGTTCACACTAAAAATATACATCAGTGTGTAAGAATCTGTAGGACATAATCTTTTTATTGCCTTTGTTTTATCTGCTTAATTGATAGTTGTGTCCCTTCGTCCTCCTCCCAGGCGCTGATAGCAGAGAGAGTTGCAAGTTATGACACCATGGATCTTTTCAGGCACACCACTGAACTCAGCACACATGTGGGTGACCAGGGTTGCTATTGTATTACCCATTAATTATCTCAATCAGGAGTCTCTGCTTTAGCTTTCCCTTTGATGCAATTTTAGCTGTTACCCTTTGCTGCTAATTGAAGGTCACTGGGGGATATACTGTAGCACAGCATACTTGAATTGCCCCCCTGGGGACAAATAAAGTTTTTTTAATTGTAACCGAAAGAGTCTTAATTATCTACCCGGTCAGAGTATGTGTTGCCTTTCTCTGCTTTTTCATTTGTGTCTTTGCCTTTCCACATGCAGATTGAAGGAGTGAAAGGTTATGCCTTTTGGGTTTGTTCCACCCTGTTGGATAAGAACAACAGAGACTCTGAACTGTACCGCTACAACATCGTCCAGATGAACGCCATCTCTGCTGCCCAGGTTGCTCTCAGCAAGTACACAGGTGCAGCATCCGTTTGTGTGTTGTTGAGGTTGTGGTTCTTACATCCACAGTTCCCTTGGTACTGTTTGAGTCGTGTGTCCCAGATGATTTTTAACATGTCGTTTCTTTTGCATCCCTCTCAGAGAGGATCCAGTCTGACCCTGACGCCTTCATTATGCTTGGCTTCCTGAATGAGCATCTGCAGCTGAAGAGGCAGGCCTTACATGCTTATCGACGGTGGGTGTCTTGGTTGAACAGAATTAGAGACACACATTGTTGTAGCTGTATCTTCAAAGGAAATGTTAACTAGTATTTATTATCACTTCAGCATCCTCATTCTTCACTTTCCTTTGTCAGAGCTGTTGAGCTGCTTCAGTCCATGACCTCAACAGAAGAGCTGGCTTTTGCTCTGGGCAGCTATGGTCGTGCTTTGTGGTAAGCAGCTGTTGCATTGCTATATACCCAACTGTGGTTGAAAGCAGTTTTTTTAACACTCCTAACTCCATTCTTGATATGTCCCGCTGTCTGGATTTCAGCATGTCAGGCCAGTGGGAGGAGGCGGTGCGTGTTTATAATTCCACTCCCCTGCAGGAGCTCAGTGATCTGGTAGGCCTGGCGCTGGCCTACTGCAGGGCAGGGCTCATCTCAGAGAGCATCAACGGTGAGGACTTGGAGGCAAATGGAAATCAGAGATTTGGTGTGTTTTCATGCACGGTAACTGTGAATAAACGTTTTTTGTGTATTGTAGCCTATGAACGTGCCTTGGCTGTGGCTTCTAGTGAGAAGGAGAAGGCTTACATATTGACGGCTCTGTCCCTCCTTCAGTACCGGCAGGGTAACTTGGATTCAGCAAAGACTCTGCTGTTTAAATGGTGGGTCCACAATATTTTTTGGATTATACCAGTGGGTTTGTTTGTCCTGTTTCACTAACTTAAAACACTGTACATAGGTTGTCTGTGTTACATTTTACGCCAGAAAAAAATATATATTTTGACAGATGGGCAAAAGGTTTTATGTCAAATTTTGCATTATATTTTTTTAAATTTCAGCTGTAATGTCAAAAGTCATAAACTACTAAAGAGCTTGTACGGTTACAGTTAAACATTTACAATCTATGGTGTCAGAATACCAAAACTGAAAGATACAATTAAAAGCAATGTACACAAAAGGGATATGCAAATATTGTCATATTGTCAACTGACAAGTATTAGTTGCCAGAGCTTCCTGTTAGATTATGCTAAGGAAAATCTGTTACAACTGAAAATGTTGCCAATGCATTAAATGAGGATAATTCATTGTAATACTTTGACGATGTATAATTAATTTTGTGCCCCCCCCCCCCCTCCCCCCCCTCCCACCCAGCTCAATGTTAAAAGAGCCAATCTCAGAGTCTCTGCTGTGTTTATGTGCCCTGGGATTGGTCCACAATGACGCTACATTGGCTGCTGCTGCCCTGTCTGAGCTGCTGAAGCGGGGTCCAAGCTCAGTGAATGTTGTTGAACAGAGATGTCTTCTTACCTGCACTTTACTGGCCCTGCAAGGCAACTACAGTGCTGTGCAGAGAGAGGCTTCCAGAGCTGTACACAGGTAAACTTTAGTGCTGTGGTTTTAAACTGGTCTAACCTCTGGAACCACAACCAACTTCTTCACCACACATTTCCCCACATTTCTGAAAATGTTCAATCCATCAATTTTATTTGCTGATAAACGGTGCAGTTTGGATTCAGATAGTAACAAAAACATGTGACAGAACGAAAAGAAGGAACACAACAAGCATGTATAAGAAGCACTTCATAGACTTTTTCACACAGTTTATTTTAAGACACGTTATCTGATGAAAACGGCTCTGTGACCTACTTATGGGTTGAGAACCTCTAATTTAGTGTTCATTACTGCTATACTTTAATAGGTTACCTTAATTTGACTTTCAGTGTGATCAAAGTTCACTTATTACATGCAATATTACTTCTACTTTTAGTCTGCATCAGCACATTGGATAACAACACAGAGAACATGACAGCTCTTTTACTCTTTGACCACACTTCTGGATTTCTCCACTATGAAGGCTGTCCACACTGTGTACTTGCATGCTTGTGTTCGTGCATTAACTGTACCGTGCCGAAGCACACCTCTTCCAAGCGTGCTAAACGTGCTCAGAAGTGTACCGACCTTCAGCGCGGATCTGAGCACTCACATTCGTCAAAGAAACTGGACTTTAGGGGTGAAGCGTGCTTGGGCACGGTAACGGTTTCCATGTATGAGTGAGCCGTTACACCTTGTTTGAGTGCACATTAGGATCACACAAAAATGAGCAGTGAAGTAAACTAAACATGTTTTATTGCATTTTAATGGATTTGCTATGATGAGTTTAAAGTCAGTTTTTATAGTACATTTTTGCACCTCAAGTAAACCTTCTATCACAATATAAATGACATTATGGGAAAAGCTTATAAGGTAAAGAACCACTTCTACTATGTTTTTGTCCTTCATATTTACAGCAACCCTGGAAATCCGTCTCTGTGGGCCCTGCTGTCCAGACTGGTACCACAATACCATCCCAGGAAAGCAAATGTGAGCCTCTGAACAAGCACACGAATTTCACATATCCTAATAGTAAAACCAAGAAATCCATTGAACTTATTAACTTAGCAGCCTTGTCCCCTTTTTCTGAAATGCTTCTGGAAATCTGTAGTAGAGCTATTCCAATTTTTTTTTTTAATCTACTGTGTGTTTCAGGGCGGAGCGATGGCTGGTCAGGTGGCCTGTCTCTCCAGTATGACCCAAGGAAAGGTAAAAGAGAAAATATTAGTTGAAATTTGTCGGTGTAATTTTATCTGTAGTTACCTGTTATTCTACCTAACCTCTATGCATTGACTCCATATTACACTTTAGATATGTTGTTGCTACATTTAATGTAAAGTACATTCAGTATGGAGTCTGGTGTCTTTGCCTGAGTATTTATATATGAAACCATGCTGTTCTGACCTGCAGAGGGCGCTGTTGCACAGTGGGTTGAACCAGTTGGCTATTGGGAGACACTCTGGAGAGGACAGTCACAGGAATGCACTGAAGACTATGCAGAGAGCTGTGCTGCTCTGTCCTGGTATCTATGCACGCTCACGCACACATGCACACACAAAGAGATAAATCTAAAGTCATAAAAGGTTACATTTCTTTAAAAAAAAAAAAAAAAAAAGGCTACTGAGATACATCTGTGTCAACACTGTTATTCTACTTAACTGTTGTACGTTTGGTAAACCAGTGCTGGAACCATTCTTCATGTAATTAAATAAGATACAGTTTAGATTATATACATTAATTTTTGCTGTTTGTCACACACCAAGACTTTTTTTTTAAAAATATTCCTATTTCATAAATGTAAAGTGATCGTACATCTACCATTAAACAACTGTATCCGCTCTGCACTTACATTTCAGATGATCCGGCGACATGGGCGGGTTTAATGGCTGCCTGTCACACAGAAAACACTTCGTGTTACCTTTCTGGTTCTGCTCCTCGCGTACAAGGACTGGAACAAACCCTCATGGCAGTTGTATCTGAGAAAGGTTTGTGCTCCATTGCATCCTGGTGTTTACTGTTTTTTTCTGGGTCTTTAAGAGTTTAACTGATGATTCTGTGTATCCCAGTGCACAGTGTGGACGAGATAGAGCGCCCTCTGGTCCAGACTCTAGAAGGCTGGGTACTACAACAAGCAGTGACTGGTCTTATGTTAGGCGGACAGATGGAGCAGGCAGAAGCCCTCTGCTCTCAGGTGTGATATGATGAACACAGAAATACAAATTCAGAGACATACTGTACATATATCTGATTGTTCATTTATACTCGTCTTTCCATTTTAAAACAGTAGTTGTGTTGTTGGGGAGATTTAATAAATCGTACTGCTAAATTAGATTGTCTCAGGAACACACACACACAGCATAAACAGAGGGACGCCAAGTAGTCTCTGTGGTCTGGACCTTGATTGGTGTAAAAATCAATGATGCTGTCATTTATTTGGATCAGAAAGTTCTAGAATGACAGCAGTTAATCAGATGATTGTGTAGGTCTTAGAGCCTTTAAGTCAGCTCTTTACATTCCTCCACGAGCATGACATCACAGGAAAAACATGTCTTCCATGTAACTATGATTCATTGCTTCACTATTCCCGTTTGCCTGTTTTGCACCAGGTGCTGAAAGTTTCCCCAGAACACCCAGCAGTGATGCTGTCACTGACCCAGGTGCAGTGTCATCACCTCCTTGTTGCCAACACTGGTGCTGTCCTCCCAGACTCTGTATTGGACCAGCTGAGCAAAGCTGTGACGATGAACCCTACCAATGTTGGTGCATGGCATGTACGTGGACCCTCACTCCAGAACTTTGAATTGCAGAGAAATACTGATGAGTTCTTTGTCTTTTAATTCAAGCAGCAGGTGTCTAATTGTATGAAATCTTAAACCACACACATATTTGGAGAAAACAACCAACTCTTAGTAAGGTTTAAAAATAATGTTTCTCTTAGTCTTTGGAGGTTATGTGTTTTAATGATGCATTTTATTTCCCACTCAGACCAAAGAGCCTAATTGTCTTGCTTCTATTGAGACACCAGCCTAATGAACACGTTTTCTGTACCTTGCATGAAACCTCCGATTGTTGCAATTATTATTGAATGGCTAAAACCAGCAGGAAGATGTAGCAAAGAAGCCAGGCTCTCTCTGTTTAACAGCAAACATGTGGCAGATTGTGGATTGTCTGTACTTTCAACCTTCCCTCCGACAATCCCCACTCGGTCAATCCTTCACCTGTCATATCTCCTCTCCTACTTTTCCCTCCGCTAATCTCACAAACTCACCTTTACTCCCACTCATCTGTGATCTTTTAATCACCCTACTCTTCACTCACTCTCCCAGTGGCTGGCTGAGGTGTACCGCAGCCAGGGCCTGCTAGTCCAGTCAGTCATGGCTTACAGGCAGAGTCTGCAGATCGCCTCACAGCTCGGCCTGCACAGCAGCCAGGTAGCCAGCCTGCTCCGGCTAGCCCTGCTAGCCATCGGACCCTGTATGGTGAGATCATGGATCTATTGCAACATAAATCTAGAACCAAAGTGTTCCTGCTTTTCTCCATTTCAGATGCAGCTTATACACAAAAACTATTAGACATGATTCCTGCAATACTTTGGCCAACTCCTTGCTGATGCGTTAGTTATAGTGCTTATAGATGAATAAAACGTAGTCTTTGTGGGTTCGTTTTTTTATACTTAACTTTTTTGTTTTCTGACCTTTCAGGCTGGCATCCCAGGAAATGACTGGACAAATCTCATACTGGAAGCCACCACTGAGGTCTTGAAGCTGGGTTCTTCGCCTATGGCCCTCCTTTTCCAGGCCCTGCTCCAATATGTGACTAAGACGGCCGCTAGGTCAGCGCTTAACTCTGTGTTCTGTTTACAATGCAGCAGGACACATGTCAATGTGCACCTTCATGTTCCAGATGTGTGGGTTGTGCTGTGATTTTATGCAAAGGATTTCATCCAGTTTTCTCTGTTCGTATAATACACTGTATCCAGAGTGATTAATTACAAGATTTCAGAAATTTCTGATTTATTCCTCCATCTGCCTTCTCAACATGTTGATACTTGTGGCACTCAAAAGCGATGCAAAGTTTTCCTGTCCTGAAATAATAGCCTTCTGTCACCACCTCACTGGCCTGCCAGGATTCTTAATTAGAAATCTACATTAAGCCAAACAGCTGAGGAGAGCAAATGTACCGGTCTTAAACTGGCTAAACTCCCTCCAAGATGCTGCAGGATCTTTTCCGTGCTAAACATGACCACAATATCATATCAAAGGCCATTTCCTGCAAAGACTGAATGTTAACACGTCCATAAGAAAACTGAATGGGTTCCAACACACAGCAAAACAGTTAGACTGCAAGGCTGACCCAATACAGTTTGTTTTTAAGATCTAATGAGCTAAGTTTTAAATCAGTACAAGCAGGACACTTATGAATGCACAGTCTATGATTCTTGCTAACTTCTTTCAGATTCTACTGACTCCTTTAAAAATAGTAAATGATATGATCAAGGCTCTTATATGTAATGCTTGATCATTTATGTCTCTTCTGCAGGGAAACCAGGCGTTTGTTGGAGAGGTTGGTGTACTCTCAGGACATCCCAGTGACAGTGGTGCAGGTGGCCAGCTGGTACCTCCTCAGACACCTTCATGCCAAAAACGACCAAGAGCTAATTAATGTGAGCGCACAGCTGCCTCATGCAGCATACTCTGTGTTTTTCTGGTTTAATATTCATGGTATAAAGTGTTGTATATTTCTAACTCTGACTTCTGTGGAAGCAGCGATAGCACATAAACGGTAGAACTGAAACTAGAAATTCCTCTTATCACTGTGGTCTGAGTTCAACACAGATTTGGTTAACTTTTTCTTCATCCATCTTTTTCTGCAGGTTCTTTTGCAACACGCCAGAAAGAATGGCGATCAAAGACTGCTAGAGTTTCACGCAACGCTCGCCTCAACTTCATCCTGAGCCTCTTCGAGTCTTCAACGCCATCATAATTAAATCATGCAAAGCGGGTTCATCCTTCTCATCAATTCAGCTTTTCTTTTCACTTAATGTGAATTCATAACAAAGAGGACACCATGGAGGAGAAGAATGACATTTTATTGGCTTTACACTATTGTTTGGTTTGACATTGTTCTGGAAATCCAAAATCATGAGCTTTGGCACATATTAATAATAATGTACTTCACACAACAAATTCAATGCCCATATTCAGCATTAAATAAAAAGAAAAATGTGCTCAATATGTCAGATTGTCTTCTTGATGAAAAGTCTTTATGTGTACTGATGGGTTAAAATAACTCAAATGAGCCAAACATGATATCATTATAGTACTCTTAAATGCCTTATGTCACTGACAGTACTTTGATTCCTACAAAATTATAATGATACAGATCACAGAAAACATCTAAAGATCCTCAACACATTCAGTATAAACTAATGTTCAGTAAATGTTGAACCCAAGAAAACAAATAAATCCTCAAGATACAAAATAACTTCAGTTTCCCATCACAGAACAACAATGCTCATGAGCTTGGAGACAAGTTGCACAGTGAGTCTGACCTCTACACCCTCTCAGTTACCGACTGAACACACGTGCTTGGTCATGAGGGTGCAGATGTTTTCACCGCAGCCCCAGCATGGCTGCTTGATGTGTGGAGAGCCCTGTTGTGCCTTCCTCTTACACAGTGGGCAGACATCCACAGCACCACCAACATGTGATGCAGCATGATCATTTCCTCTGGCAGTGGTTCTGTTGGCTACAAGCTGTTGGAGCTCTGTCAGTACTGTGCTTGGGGCCTTTGCAATCCCTACTATATCTATTCTTTTGGGGTCGAACACACAATCCTCCTGCAGACCGCTGGGAACAGCTGCCATGCCACATTTTGGGGGCACCCAAGCAGTGTCGTAGCCCTGACTGCTCCAGGTGTACTGCATGGGATGGTTGTCCTGGTCAATACGCTTCACACGACCCACACGCACACTTAACTTGAGGGCAACACGGTCTGCAGAGCTGACATTCAATGGGTAACGCTCTGCCTTTGTTTTATCACGGCTAACATACACACCCTTTCCCAGCATGCCACCTGATGACTGTCTAAAGCCGTTGGCAATGATGAGTCTTGCATTGGCTACACTGGTGCCATGGTACATGGTGTAGACACCGCTGTCTTTGGGCGCCTGAGAGGCCCCAAGCTCCACACGAGGAGAGTCATCATCATAGGTCACCTCCCACCCGAAGAACTGCACAGACATCCTGAGAAAGCTGTTGAAGAAGACAGAAATGATGGTGTTATAAGAGATTAAAAAAAATTGGATGTGTCTTGCTTTCTTGGCCAGTTTAAAAAATAAATCAATATAGTCTGGGAGCCAAAGTCTCAAAAATCTGTTGAACCTGACATGGTGTGCAATACTTTTTATGTGTATTTTTTCTGTTAACTTTGACCCAAATAATGAATAATTAGAGGGTCTGCTCTGTCAGAAATGTTGTGGGGGGGAAAAAAAGTGGCTATTTCAGTGTATGCACCCTTAATTTTTTTTCTCTCAGTGGGTTGGATAGGCTGTCAATAAATGCATTCCAGATACACAGAACACGTGCTGACAACATCCACTGAAAAAATAACTTTTATGACACATTTCTACTTGCTTTTGCATCAATTTAATGCAAAAAAGAGACATTTTGTCACTCTCACTATCTAATGTTTTCATCTTTACTTCATTGGTTATCAATTATTCATATGACATCAGTCAGTATGTAATTCTTTTCACCAAACAGTATATTCATCCCACAGGAAAAAAATAAATTCAGCCAAAATTAATTGATCTGTGGAGATGTCACTACTAGCCTGTAGGGGGCTGGTGACGAAAGTCATCATCATATTATAGCCTAACTTTGTCGTCCAGTTGTGATGAAGTTACTCTACAGATTGCTTTGGCTTTATGCTACCGTGATTACACACTGATAGTATAGCTTCATGTGGCGTTTGAAAAAAACCAAAAAAAACCTCACTTACCTTTATGCAGCTATTTGTTTTTATTCCAAGAAGCGACAAAATAAAACGAATCTTAGTGATAGCACTGATTAGGCTACCTGTAAACGTTTAAGTAAGCTTGGTTAAATATGTGTAATATTTGAAAGAGAGAAGACTAGAACCTGACAGGTGAACGTGGCTGATTATGAAGCTTTAAATAGTAAGCTTTAAAAAAACTTACCGTCAGTTCGGTCTCGTACTGAACACTTTCACTTTCTGATAGGTGGTAACGATACATTTCCTGGTTCTGTTCGCCACTGATCAAGAATTGAACAATCACCTGTATTTTAGTCCGTCATGCAGCCACTTGGCCGGTTAGCTCAGTTGGTTAGAGCGTGGTGCTAATAACGCCAAGGTCGCGGGTTCGATCCCCGTACGGGCCACTAAGTTTTCCTGTTGATCATTATCCTTGACAGTGGGTTAAGTTTCACAGAGCCTTTTGCATAAAACTCACACGGGTATTTTCAGAGCAGAGCAATATAAGTAAATGTGTAATGGATTTTGTAATGTTTAAATAATAAAGGGGTAAAAGTATAATTATTCTTACACCAAAAATAAGGTTATGGTTGCAGAGTACCTTCGTCCCACTAACCGTGTTAAGCACAATCTTTGTACCTGGTCTTAGACTTAATGTCTGGAAATGTGATCAAAACAAACGTATTAAGGAATATGCACAACTTTAACATGATACCTTCTGAGATTATTAAACTAAATTAAAACAAAGGATGTTTCTAAAGATAGAGCCTCTGTTACAAAAGAATTGCCCATCATAGTGAGGTAATCAAAACAAACGTATTAAGGAATATGCACAACTTTAACATGATACCTTCTGAGATTATTAAACTGAATTAAAACAAAGGATGTTTCTAAAGATAGAGCCTCTGTTACAAAAGAATTGCCCATCATAGTGAGGTAAAACTATTTTTGCATCAGCCTTTACTGGCAAGACTGATCTGACTCACTTTCGTCCTCGTTTTGTGAAAGGCTTATCTCTGTATGCTTGGTTTACAACACAATTTTGATTGGAAACATATCGTCTTGTCTTTCTTGCAAGTCGCCCAGAGTCCTTACTATCAAACTAACTATGTGAAATAGTTGTATCATAAAGATTTTGTTTTATAATGCATGCATCCAAACTACCTTCCTTAAACACGCAGGACAAAAAGAACATCATAGGTTTGATCACACAACGATAACATTTATTAGATAGTTCTGAAACATGATTTAGTGTACAGCACATTTAAGACTCACAATTAGGACCATAGAAAATAATTCAGTTCTCCTGAGAAAAGTTATTTTGCTTGAGTGATTGAGTTGTGTACGTCCCCAAAGTATGTTTAGATAGATAGATAGATAGATAGATACTTTATTGATCCCGAGGGAAATTCAGGAAATTTTCCAAGTAACCATAAATTACAGTTATGGCTGCATGGAGGAAATGATTGTCTATAATGTAAGTCTTGTTTATACACTGAGATTAACTTTAAAGTTGTTGCTCTTATCAAGATAAGTGGAGTTCTCTCTGCTCAGGGTCAAACTCAAAGGCCTTATAGCATCATAACTCCCTCCTGTTTTCAAGCTAGTCTCTTTCCCGTTGAGCTGGACAGAAGTGCTTGGACATGAGGATGCAGATGTTTTTTCCACACTCCCAGCACTGCTGTGTGATGTGTGGAGAGCCCTGCTGGGTCCTCCTCTTACACAGTGAGCACACACCTGCAGCACCATCACCTCCTCCCTTTGTGGGGCCTTTGGATTTTTCAGCAAGAAGCTGCTTCAGCTCTCTCTCTGTGTTGCTGTCAGGGGCCTTTGCAATTCCCACCACCTCAACTCTTTTTGGGTCGAACACACAATCTTCCTCGAAGCCACTGCGCACAGCAGTGAGACCACATTTGGGGGGCACCCAGGCAGTGTCATAGCCATGAGTTTGCCAGGTGTACTGCATGGGATGGTTGTCCTGGTCGATGCGTTTAACACGGCCAACACGAATACGCAGTTTCAAGACAACCCGGTCTGAAGTCGAGCTGTTCAATGGATAATTAGATGCCTTTTTTATATCACGACTGACATACACGCCCCTTCCCAGCATGCCTTTCGTTGACTGTTGAAACCCATTGGAAATGATGTTCCTTGCGCTGGCAACGCTGGTGCCATGGTACATAGAGTAGACTCCTCGGTTTTGGGGTTTCTGGGACTGTTCCAACTCCACACCAGAAAAAGAGGCGCCATCATCCACCACCTCCCAGCCAGAGAACTGCACAGACATCCTGATGAAGCAATGTGGCTCAAAGGCGATATTTATCTAATTGAAGCTCTGTGAGAAAAGAATAAGAACGTGGCAGCCTTTTAGAACTCATTTAGGAGCAAAGAGGGTGTGAATTTAATTCAACAAAAGCAAAAACATTTTGGTTGGCGAAGTGTTCCTCAAACTATTTCTTTTGGCTAAACACTCATTGTAAAAAGAACATTTTCACTACTTAACCAAATTTGTGCCCACATTTTTTTTCAAAGTTGTTATGTTAATTCAGTCCCAAAGAAACATGATCTGCATTTTTTTTTCTAATTTGTGCTAACTTTTCTTGAAAATCATGTTTGAATGAGTGGCAACTATAGTTGCCGGTGGGCACTTACATTGTATTGAACACTATAGAAGTGAAATTTGAATTAAACAACAAAAAAAGGAAGCATAATTCAAATATTATATTTCCCAAAGAGCTGTCTTTATTCAGAAACAATATAATAATACAAAACAAGTGTGATAACAAGCCTAAGCGAATTAGAAGGTTATTTTGCAAATTTTAAATAAACCCTCCTGTTATCAACGCATTTACATCTTTTGTCCTTGGGGTCAATTTGATCCCAGCAATTTAAACCTCCAGAAAATTACAATTAATTAATTACGATTGTGACCCAAGTTTATTTATCAGGTACTTTATGTTTGTTTGCTGACTACCTAAATAACCCATTAAATAAACCATTCAAAAATACATTCAGAATACCTGTTACAGATCACCATAAAAACTCAACTAAAATTGACAAGAGATATCTTTTTGGTGTGTCAATGGATTTATATTATTTCTAAATAAATGTTTGTTATCTGTAGCATTTGGAATTAAAAATAATTTCTCTTATCAAGAATAGTAACTTTATGTTCTAGGTCAATTTCACCCCAATAAGAACAGCCTGTACTTACAAACATCACACAAAAATATCTTTGGTAGAATATTTCTTTGTTGTAACTGCTTGGCAATAAATCTTATACTGTTGGAAAGCCTGTTTATTTCCCTAAATTGTGCCACATTTGTAAGTAAAATCATTTTTTGGGATGAGCAGATGGGTATTTGAAAAAAAAAAAGCATTATAAAGACTATATTGTCACCAAACATCCGACCAACAGTGCCATAGTTCCAAATAATTGAGCACTAAATGTGTAAAATCTGTGAAAACTGTTCACAGCCAACAGATGACTTAAACTGCTGATTTTGCACTGTGGTGGGTTGAAAGACAAGTTTGAACATTAGAAATAGGTGTCATTTCTGAATTAATGTGGACCATGGAACAACAACCTACATTAAAAAACAGCAAGATATAAGTAATCACGAGTGTGCACTAGTTTCAGGGCAGCAGTTTTTTCCTTTAAAATTCAAACAGCTATTTTTCATGTGTAGGCCTCTAAGTTTGCGAGCGATCAAAAGAGCAGCCAAAGTGCGCCGACATCTGCGCCTTTATCGACATGTATCAATATTATAACGTTTGACTACATTTGATCATGTTTCAGCTGAACACTCTCAATCTATCATTAAAAACGCAATTTTCTTATAAGTGCAAAGTAACAAACTCACCTGTCTGTGAGCAGCTGTTTTCCCTGTCAGCTTTGTTTCACTTTCATTTCTGTAAATTTCATTTACGACAATGACGTCATCGCCACATGCAATTATGGCCGGTTAGCTCAGTTGGTTAGAGCGTGGTGCTAATAACGCCAAGGTCGCGGGTTCGATCCCCGTACGGGCCAATCTTTTTGAGTACAAAGAAAGGCTACCTGAGATAATTGTTTTTTTGGCACTTGAGAGCTGGAGTAATAGATAGATAGATAGATACTTTATAAGTTGCAGTCTTAAGTCCTGTCCGAGCAAGTAATTAAGATATTACTTTAGTTATCACTCTCTCAATCATTACTTTCTTTAAATTAGCCTTTAATGCATGACCCACTTTTGTGATGTAACATTAGCCTACATATCAAGTGTCTCATGATTTGTGTAGAAAGATTATTTGGAAATCTTATTCATGATTATTCTCTGTAAATGGAAACATCTACACAGTGACACAAGCCATAATTAACAGTCAAAAAAGGAGAGCAGTTTGCTGCACTCCACTGATTTAAAGGTAAAATAGCCTACATACAGTAACAACACTTTAAACCACTCTTACATGTTGATCAGGTTCTGTAGGCTATTTTTTATACAAAAATAGAAAAGGAGTGTGCGTATCTGTGCCACAAGACACACATGCAAAAATGGCCACTGATATTTTATTTAAAGTACATACTCCCTCTTTATTTCCCTATTACAATAATAAGGACGTAATAGTAAGACTATTACATATGCTTAAGGTGGGATTAGAAACGGTCTCTTCAATTTTTTTCATTAAAGGTTGATCACAACTTAATCATAATGCATTATAGTTAGAATTGAGTTTCAGCTCACTGACATCCTTTCAGAGTACAAAGACAATTATTCAATGGCATTTGAAAAAAACAGTTAAACCCATGGAAGGATTTGAACCTGTGCCCTTCCCTTTTTTCTTCCCCCTTCCTTCTTCTTCTTCCCCATCTTAGATAGATAGATAGATAGATAGATAGATAGATAGATAGATAGATAGATAGATAGATAGATAGATAGATAGATAGATAGATAGATAGATAGATAGATAGATAGATAGATAGATAGATAGATACTTTATTGATCTATCTTAGATCGGGATTATCTTTATTGATCCCGAGGGAAATTCAAGAAAGACTATTGTTCCCCAGCTTTCGCGGTGAAAGTATGAAACAGGTTAAGTAAAACATACTATTACAGGTGATTAGCTGTGATATTATAGAGAGGAATTTGCAATATTTTAACATATTCTGCTTTTTAATCAAATTACAAAACTGTCCCTTTTTTTCATGCACTTAAACATTGAATTGTGTGAAAACTAATTAATGTTCTTTCATCAAGCTTCAATTGAAGTGACAAAGAGAATGAAAGTAACATTATGGACAACTCATCTTCCTCTATAAATCTCTAAATATGAACTAGATTTTTTAATTGACTATATGCTAAATAAAACTATTTAAAAAATGATCCATTATTTAGTTCACTTCACAAAAGATAGTGTCTGATTTGTCTGTGTGATTGAGTTTAACAAAGTCACAGTGTGCATATATAACTGACAAGAATAAAGCCTTCAGCACTCCTCTAACAGTCAAGCCTTGTGTGGACAGAGAGATGAATCAATTTCTACAGGACAAGTTTGATTACAACAAGGGGCTAATTATCAGTTGAATGTCAATTGTCACCAAGCTCTACCTGCACTTTGCTGTGGCTGTACTTGAAAGCCTTCTGAAGCTCTTCCTTGCTAAGGCGGGACTTGATGTCCCCTATCTGCATCAGGGACTCGATGGCATCATGCATGGACAGGAAGCCTGGGCAAAAGAGAGGCAGAGTGTGCAAAGGATCAGCAGAAAGAAAAATTATGATTTTTGATTGATTGATGTGATATATTGGTACTGAGTTTGACTTTTGTTCACTTTTACAACTATTAATGATGTTAGTTTAATGCACTTTAGTGTATGTCCACAAAGTGAGGGTCAGCTATGCTCAGTGCAGCTACATGCTGATGAGTCCTTAGACAAGACACTTAACCCCACTGTAGCTTCGTCAGTGGCATGTGAATGTGTATGAATGGGATAAACGAATATGATGGACATTTTACATACAAAGCAGCCTCTGCCATCAATGTGTGAATGGGTGTGACATGCAGTGAATAAGCACTTTGAGAAGTCAAAAGTCTCGAAAAGCTCTAGTCAAGCTCAACTCTATCCACCCAAAGCACTTTGTAAACACATGTTTTTAAAGATTCTATATAGATAAAGTTGTTATTAATAATTATGATGTTTCTGATTTTGGGTTTCGATAAAGAAATAACTGTTTTTCTCTCTCTCTTTTCTTGTGTCAGCGTAAAGCTTTCTCTAATCAGTTATCATAACTTCATTAGTTTAGAACAGCAGCCTAAAATAAAAAGATGTTTCATTATTGCATTGAACTAATATTCTGTGGCTCTGAACTTGGTGTAAAGATAACCTTTAGCCTCTAAAGGATATTACATTTCTCCTTCTCTGTCAGTCGGATGACCTGCTTCTTGGAAAGAATATTTATGACACTCATCAATTATGTAATGCTTTCTCCCCTTTATCACCCTCTCCTTCCATCTTTTCATCCCTTAAGATAGAGTGATGGCTCTCTCACACAGAGATCGGCAGCTGAGCAGTGATTCATAGAATAGTTCACCGTTTATTTACTGAGGGAGGCCTTGGCTCCTCTCTTTTAATCTATGATTTAACAAAATCTGGAAATTGAGAGAAGTTGACTAAAGAACTGAGGGCTCCTGAATTTCCCAGGAACCCAGGGCTCCTGGGAAATAAGCATCCAGTTGGCACAGCAGTGAGATGGGGATGGATGTCAACAGCAAAGGCAGAGCTGAGCTTCAGCACTTTAGTTAACTGACTCTTTCTGTGGTTTGTCCTGTCTATACCTATGTGATTTAACATGGTATTATGGAGCTTGTGTTAGTTAACATGTGGCTGGCCCGAGTAGACAAAGGCCTGGTTCTGATCAGGCTCCACAAACTTCATGGTTGTCTATAATATCCCTGGGAGAAGGCAATTTGTATTGCAGTCAGCAGTAAAACACAGCCAACAATAACCACAACATAAAATACACCAAAATAAGTAAGAGTCCAATGGATAATAAATACAACAAGTAACCTCCTCCCCTTCCACCACACACACACACACACACACACACACACACACACCTACACACACCTACACACACACACACACACACACACACACACACTTCTTATACATTTCACATTTCTTATTCTTGTTTATAGTCAGAACAAAGCTTCTCATTGTCCTCATGCTGGCAGGCTAACTCTGCAGCTAGAAGCCCTGATTAGTTGATCAAAAAAAAAACTGAGAAGGAAGTTCTTTCTAGAAACTGCCATGATTCTAAGAATTAGGAGAAACTGTTAGTAGGAGGCTTTTGAATACTGGGTATTTCTCATGTCTCCCATGGTGAGTTAAAAATAATCTGAATTCGGCAAGTCACTATTTCCTAATGTATTCTTCTCATGTTTAATTAAACATATCATCATCAAGTCATTGACCACTGTCATGTAAAATGATATTAAGCATCTCACTTGTGAGCAAAAAATAATGATCATATTAATCAAGCAGCCAGGTCACTTCAGTGTATGATTAATATTTCCGTCTATCTTTGTTCGGCTCTTATGTGAACATGTTCAGCATATGCATTTTTCCTTGACGTATATGGTAAATGTTAGCAAACACATGTTTTTGTTTCCTCTCTGATGACAGCCAGTCACAATGATCCCTCACCTTTATGATATTCCTGTTTGAGCAGCTGCAGCTCCTGATGAAGGCCGCTCTCCACTGAGGTCATTCTTTTACTCAGTACAGCTTCACAGCGTTTCATCTGGTCTGCCTGCCTTTGGTGGATCTGGTCCTTCTCGGCCTCAAACAGATCTACACGGGCCTCAACAGCATGTAGACGGTCAGATAATCTGGAGGCTGATTCTTTCTTCACACACAACACAAACAGAAAGGTCACAGATGACACTTATTTGACCCTCACACTGTTTTACGTACCTTGAATAAGCATTTAAACCCTCATTTAAAGCAGCTACTTTCAACATTTGCCCGTTAAAAACTTAAAAAAACATTCAAATGAAATTGTATTTGTTTAGTAATGCTAATAGTTCCTCATGTTATTCCCTTTAATGTATTAACATGTTATGTAATGTCAATAAAGTGACCTTCAATCCTTCAAATAGGAACTTGTATCACAGGTCTAAGTACATTATAGTGGTTTATAATAATGTATTGATACTTGTCCCTTATGTCTCACACTGCAGTGTTATAACTCACTCATACTCCCCCAGTAACCTATACTGCACTTTCCTCTCACTTGATTCTAATTTCTTCAAACTCAAATAACACTTGCTTTTTCTGCTGAGTCACAGCTCAATAAGTGTGACTAAAACTTGCACGGTTCAACACAGCACACAAACAAGCAACCTCTCGCACAATCTGGCAAGAAGGTGACAAACATAAAAACACGATTCTGAACGCAAATACTTGCTTGCATTTTGCCTTTATAAACTGTAGTTCTTTTAGTACCATTTTATCCTGCTGATGAGTGCAGTGCTGGACAGAGGTGTCAAGCTGCTGTTTTGTCCACTTCCTTAGTGAGTCTGTTTGCTCTTTTGCTTCCTTTAAGCCGCCGGAGATCCTCAAAAGCCAACAGATAAAAAACACATTGAAAACGTAGCAACAAATGAAAGTTATAGATATGGATATTTGGGTATTCTATTCATAAAGAAATTGTACTTTTCCCTTGAAAATACTTTATTGTTCTCTCCTCCTCTCTATACTTGTGTATCTTTATCATCATTATGTCAATTATACATCAATATTTAATCTTTACCAAAACCTGCTCAGAATGGCACCGTGTCCTTGTTAATTATGAGCACGGCTTCATCAGCAATAGAGCAGTTTTTTTTTTTTGTGGTCAATGTGATACCAGTCTCAGCAAGCAGGAAGCTGTTGCTGTTGGATGTTGCAACGTTATGTGTATAGACACAGAAATTCACATTCAACCAGATAGCAGAAAAGACATGTCGCCCACAAACGCGAACATGTGCTTGGGTAAGAACATCTTTGAAGAGATGTCTTTTTGAATTTGTTTGGAATAACTATACAGATAACCTTTACTGAAGAAAGCATTACATTTGGATAAAAACACCCTCTAGAGTTTACCTCTAGAGTTTTCCATTTGTATAGCTTTTAGTATCTCACATTACCCACCAAGCCCACTGGGTGAAAAATATTAAAATGTCTGGGATAAAAACTGCAAAGCAGGCCATGCTTGCAGGAATATTGAGTGGGCTGTATTGTAGTATACAGCCCACACTGTATCAGGCTGTAGTACAGTGTGGGTGCTGTCTTGGGCTGTTCTATGAATTTCTCCACTGTACATAAAAAGAGGTTGGCACTTCAGTTCAACTAACCTTCTCTCCCTTAATTCTTTAAATCCGAGACCTTCTCCCTCAATAAGAAAATAAACGAGGCACATGGCAGGACTGTAAGTGTGTGACATCTCATCTATCGGGCTAATGCTGACAGACTGTGTGTACTCAAGACAACAGGACAGCAGGTTTGGAAATGTTGGAGGTGTTTTCAGAATCTGCCTGCCTCCATGAAGTTCAAACATCTTCCTATTGTCAGAGTGTCGATTGTTTTTTCTCTTCTTCACTTCTTGAGTCTGAAACTTGTTGCCATGAGGATTTGATTCTTTCGTTAGGAGTCAAAGTGTTGCTACAACACACACCAAAGCAGAATTTCTAATTAATTACTGAGATACAAACTGGCAACTGAGATAGACATTTTAGAAAAATGTGTTTAAAATGCAGTCCTGAATTTTAAACTACCAATGACTTTGCATCTTATTTTGTCTGAAGTGACAGGATAGAACAACTTTTGCAAATATGCAAGGTTTCAGTTATGGGGAGTTAAACTCTGTAAAACTTCAGATATTGGAATTTATTTGATCAAAACATATTTTTCAGTTGTCTGGCTTAACGTTTTGGGCCCTTAATACTACTGCGAGGTTGGTTCCAAGAAAAACAAGATAGGAGTTGCCACTGGGTGTCTTAGCCATAACCAAATTGCTTAGAACTAAAACGGATTTGACTCAAAAGTTAAATAGGAACAAGGAGGATGTGACATCTCACGAGCTTCCCCTGTAGACCTTATTAAAAATAACACCAATGAGTTTGTAACTATGAAAGGATTGATGTATTTGTGGTCACTTCTGGAGTGGTGGATATAAGAAATAATATTTGAAAGTGTTTTTCCCCCCTTTATTTTACCTGTTTCAGAAACACAGCATTACTTTCCATACATTTTTATACATCATTCTTTAGGTTTCCACATGCTCAGTTACCTGGTTTATTACATTGCCCCATGGTAAAACTACATGATTCATTATGTGTTTTGCTGCTGATTTGGATCATTTATGCTCAGAGCTTTTAAATCAACTGAACTAACAGCTTTATTGTGCCTCTAGCATCAATATTTTGAGACTGCTATGGTTCAGAGATGCACAGCTTGAAACTGCAGAAAGTTAGGAGCATGGATATCATTTGATAAGCCAATTTGTTGCACAGATTTTTCTTTATTATGTGGGTCGGGGCAGAGTGACGAAGGGAACTTCAAAAGCCAATCACTTAGTCGTGCTGAAAACAAAATCATGAGCAGCATATGTCATAAAATGATCTTGAAGAAAGGAGAGTTTAGATGCAATGAATTTCCCTTGGGATCAATAAAGTATCTATCTATCTATCAATGACATGTTAGGTCCACTTACAGGGCAAACTTAACTTTAGGCCTGTTATTGTAGAAATACAGTTCCATACAGATATTATACTGAAGCTATGAGTGTTTGAATGTTTCCCTGAATTCAATATTTAATCATTCATACTGTTAAGGTAGATTTGGACGATTCGCTGTTGCAGTGTGCATGCATTCTACTTACTCTTAAGTTAATAAACGTACCTGTCTTCTAGTTGTTCGAGTTGCGCCTGAAGACAAGACATGAAGCTCTTTTGACCATTATATTGGTTGGACACTGAGGCCTCCAGTCCCCCCAGGTCATGATACAACTTGAGAAAAAAAAGAAATCAAACACACATATCATGTTATTTGACGCTGTAGGATCATGTGTTGCTGCCTCCATGAGATGATTTTTAACCGTTGCAGTTTCTGCTCAGTCGAGTAGACTGAGCCTCTGCACCACTCCCTCTGTCCAATTAGGGGACTTGCAGTGTGCCAGCGGTGACCCACTTTCACTACCATTTCAATTATCTTTATGGTACCTGCTTGACCAGTGCTGCACATTGAATGTGCTGCCATGACCATGATTTATTCCTGTTACCAGCAGAACAGAGTGTACGCTGAATCAAGGAGAGTGTTTGTTGACAGCGTTTTGGGCCGGCTTAAGATGAAGTAAAGTGACAGAGAGCATTATGTGACGTGTGTGTCCTAATCCAGGGTTTGAGTGTTTTCATATATTTATGCCGTATGAAAAAAAACAGGACTGAAAGGGCAGCAAAAACTGTTCAGTGTGGGACTTTGATGTTCCTGTTTGAATCCATTTCACATCATATTTCATTGTGTTTGTTGTTGCACCTCTGAGTTTTCTGTATAAGGTCCGTTTCTCTTCGCAGAAGTAGCTCTCAATAGCTTGAAAAGAAAACAACCAAACAAATAAAAAAAAAAAAAAACAGCAAGACTGAAAAGTCTAATCATCACTGGTTTCTTTTGTCAGATTATTATTTTCTTTATGCAAGTAGCAACTCAAATAGAGTAATCCCTCTTTCCTTTTTTATCCTACAAGTACAAAATAGAGCCCATTACTCTATATGATTTAAGACTGCAGCGTTCAATGAATCCTAGACTCCACTGTCTGCATAAAAAACATTGGTGGGTTGGTGGGCAAGGCTTGTAGATTTAACTTGCAAGGGGAAATATAGCATCATTTTATGTATTTAAAAACAAAATTAAAATTAACAGGCATGCTAGTATAGGGCATTAAATCCGTAATGAATCAAAGCTGGCCTTAAATGTTAAATCCAGAATACTGACGGTCAAAGTACTTGAGATGATATTAACAGGCATGATATTTAACGTGTTTGCCTTATTAATCCACTGTGTTTGTGATACTATATGTATGTTTCTTTTTGTTTGCTTTTTGTGGTTGTATCCTTTTATCTAGAGTTACCTGTATATGTTAAACATTGTTGATTATAGTTTATCTATTAGATTTGAATAATCTTTCAGAAA
This sequence comes from Symphodus melops, assembly GCF_947650265.1. Taxonomy (NCBI): domain Eukaryota; kingdom Metazoa; phylum Chordata; class Actinopteri; order Labriformes; family Labridae; genus Symphodus; species Symphodus melops. Next base: position 41,376,098 of record NC_136691.1, on the reverse strand, counting down.
TGATGTCTAGATAGAATAAAACATGGACGGAGTGTTGTCACCCATCAGTCTGTGAAGTGGACTATTGGAGCCTATTGAAGGCTGTCACCACATTAGAACTGTCTCAAACACTTTCAGTAAACTAAGTTTCAAACTAAGTAAACACGTTTATTTCTGCTGTGAAAATGGGGATTTTATATAAGTGTTGATGGAGATTCCCTGGCTTTTGGAGCCAACCTCAAGTGGACACATGACAAACTGTATTTTTTTGCACTTCTGCATTTGGTTTAGTTTTAAACACTCGAGGTTGCCACTTGGCTAAAACGTTGAATGTAACTTCTAACTGACAACCCACTAAATTAATACCAATTCGTAGAACTATGGTCTATCCACAGAAAAAAAACAACAATATTTATTAACCCTGAATATTCTTTAATCAATTGTCTTTTTGGTGTCAAGCTGATTGTCGATATTTTGGACATAAGCAAAACTGCTGCTTTACATTTGATCTGCCACGTGTTGTTTTCTTTTCCAGGCACTTAATCGTCACCTCTTACTTTGGACTCCAGTTCTTTGAGTCGTCCGTCCAAAGCTGACTTGACCCCTGCCAGTTCCTGCTGTAGTATTTTCAGCTGCTGCTCCCCCGAGTTCACGTTGCCGCTCAGCTTGGCGATGCTGGCATCACACCTGTGATAATAGGTGAGGAAGCAGAGGAGGAAGCAATGAATGAGAAGAGTGGGATGAGAGGGAGTTAAGACAGGTGTGAAAGTCACAAAAAATCATGCATATTTCACATAGTCAACAGATAGGCAGATAGAAAATAAAGATGCCACCATCGTGGATGGAAGCAAAAAGAAGGTATTCTTAATGCCAAGCAGTGTATCCTATAATACTGAAAATCCAGTGTATACATGTTTAGTTATGTTAATAAATTACTTTTTCACGTGCAGGTGAAATGCGGCATCCCATTGAATAAGTAGTTTATCAAGTATACTCAACAGATTCTGGAGAAATACATCTCACATTGAACATCTTGTTTCCAACCTTCTTTCTGTTCAGTTTATGTAATAGCTATGACCTTAACTGATCTTTATCAGCACTGCAAGACAGCTCTCTTCCTTCCTTTACTGAGTTTAAGAAACACCCACTACTAAGCCTTTGAATTCTCTCCTTTACTTCTCCATCAGGTTCACTGTGCGTGCATGTCAACATAATAATTGTGAAAAAAAAGCTGTATAAGCTCAACAATAAATTTCAGCTGCTAATTGTCAAGATTGTCAAGTTATTTCCCTGTAGACCACTACATCCTGTCCATAAAGAGCTTCACAAACCAGCACAGCTCATCAAAAACCACTGGCACTTAACTTGACCATTTATGACTGACATTTGGGAGGTCATTAGCCAGAGTGGGTTCATTTACTCTACTGCCTCCATTAGACTTTAAATAAACTGTTTGTTTAGTAATAGACTATATCTCCTGCAAGTTCTGAGCAATCATTGCTGGAAATATTAATAGGAAATCAGCCACATGTAAAAAAAAACATCAATTCTTATTTAGAGCAATTGAGGCAAAGCAACTTAAAAAAATGCCTCTCTAAAGCATTCCAGTCTGTTGTAATAAGCTCAACCAGCACAGACACACAATGATGAGCGTATGCTAATCAGAGTCCGAAGTGTGCTCAAATCTTCAAACTTTACTCTGGGGAGGAGGAAATAATGTGTGCATAATTGTAAGGCCGGATAAAGGTGCTAGACAGAGTGTAGAATATACAGTAATATTTCATCAGAGAGACACAAAAACAAGTATGAAATCACATAGATATAAAGCGTACAGACAGACTGAATGGGTCTTGTGCACTGTAAGTTTGACTTAACTTAACTTTCCCTTGCAGTCACTCCTTTTGACCTTCACATGGGGCAGCAGTTCAGTACTGATGTTTGAAATCTGTGTTTTTGTACCCCTTGAACCCTTTTGACTTCAATTTGAGGAAATAAACTTTGTAAACCATAACTGATGTTTCCTTGCTGGATGATGTAATCTTGACCTGATGCCCATGATGATAGTCGCTCAATAGGTCGCTCAAATTGTACTCTTCCTAACAATATTTTGATTTACTCTTCGTTGGCCAAAAATGTATTGAGTACCTGGCTACTCTTCCTCTCAGGTCCCCGATGCCTGCTGTGTTCTTCTGATCCAGTTCTTGAACAGCCTTTATTGTTCCAGAGGTGTTCAAGTCCCGCTCTGTGAGCTGTCTCTCCAGGGTCTATTCAGAACAATGACATGTTTTGCTAGTTTATTTTAGGGCAAAAGTTCCAAAATGTTTCATATCAGAAAAAACAATCAAACTTCCCAAGAAACAAAGAGTCACATACCTTTATTGATGATTTTTGAAATACAAGTTAGGTGAGACATTACCTAGCTTAGGGAAATCAGAAGAAGCAGCATTACCAGGACCAGAGTGATCACTTTCCACTTTCCACTTGTCTACATGGCCTTTACACTTAAAGGCCATGTAGCTATTTAACTACTTCTGCTTCAAATAATCTCTGATGAGTCTGAATCGTTAAAGTTCATGTTACTGGTTTTTGATTTTTTTTTTTAAATGTAGCATCATTTTGGATTTATGTGTCTGAGTAGATGTAAAATTCTATAATGATAAACCATTGGTTAGTCATCACTTCACCACCAATGCATGAATGATCAATATATAGGCTGTATAGTAGGCCTATCATTGATATCCCAACATCAAAGACAGAACCCTCTGGCTTGTCATCTGTGAAAAAAAAAAGACAGTGGATGATCATTTAATTTGATTGAGCAGCATATCCACTGCGTATCCTAGTTTATTAATTCTTCATGTACAGAATTAATTAGCTCTTATGTATTTATGTCATATTTCTGAGAATGACAACATCGAATCACATTAATGACCCATTGAGCATGCATTTACGCACTCAAGGATTTCATTCTTACTCACTCTTTGTATACGGCTGTTGAGTTTTTACTGGAATCAAATTTCAAACACTTCACAGTATTTTTTCTAACTGCCGTTTTTCAAAGGTTAGCAAGTGCTTGACTTGCAGTATTTATTCAACCACATACTGTGTACATCTTACATTTTCTGCTTATACAGACAGAATCTCTAAAGGCTTGCTGTTGACGAAGACTCGGGCAGGCTCTGCTCAGGCACTGCTGCACCATTCTATCAGGTGTAATCAAATCAGCTGTGAGTTTGTGGTCGTGAGTGGGGTTGTGTGCTGCACATCAAAAGAGACGAGAAGAAGCGGAGGCAGATAAAAGGGCGGGCAGGGACAGAAAACCAAAGAAGAACTGAGAAAAGAGAAACCACACAGATGGGAAATGACTTCATCCATGAAATGAGACACACCCTCCTCACTAACCCCCTTGTATACCTGTATGTCCTTGCTAAGATGCTTCACAATGCGTGTAACAGTCAGTATGTGATTTTCCAGCAGTCTGCGGGACATTGCCTCCACCTGGAGGGATCCTCTGGTGGACTGCAGACCTGCTGCCACCTCTTCTTTGATCCTGAAAGCCTGCTCCAGCAACACTGCTAGTGTCCTCTCCTGACCGCTAAGGCCACCTTCAAATACATCAGACCTAAAATAGGAAGAAACAAGGACAGAAAAGGCAAGCTATGAGTCTGTAAAGATAGGAAGCTCATTAATATTGATTTTGGTAATAGAGGGATTTGTGTTGTAAATAAGGTCAAGTTAATTTCTTTCACGCTGGAGGCACAGGGTGATAGATTAGGGTGATAAAATACACTATCAGAGGGTGACCCAGAAGAATAACACAGAGGTGATTCAATCGGCTTTAATGCCATGAGATCACTTAAAGTCACCAGATCTTTCATTTCATCGTTGTTCCCGACCCGTTTTCTGAAACAGTGAAATAGTTGCAATAGTTAAATGAATGTTGAAATATTCTTTAAACCTTTTTAGGGCATTTTTCAAAACACTTAACAGAGAATTTTTTGGGGGGGTGAAGTGAATAAATATTCCATAATTTGGTGTTTTAAAAAGGATTGAAAATTGACATCTGCTGATAAAACATAGACATGAAGGATGAAGATCTAAAGTGTGGAGAAGCCTTGAAGTACTCAGGTATATATATGTTCCTTTTCACATGATATTTTATTCAACCAGTCTTTGTTTGTAATTCAACACAAATGCTACTTTTCAAAAGAGAAGGTAACACATCAAACTATTTGTTATAGTATCTGACCTAACGCGAATCCATCATGAGCAAAAACAAATATTTGAGAAAATAAGTATAAGTTACCTGCTGTGATTCTTATACGACTGTAACTTTGGCTTGTACGACATTCTTTTTCTCTGAAAGAGAAAAACATATTAAACACTTTGAGTGTAATATATAATAGCTTTTACCCCACTGTGTGTACCCCCCCCCCCCCCCCCCCCCCCCACACACACACACACACACACACATATTAAAACAAAACATATTCATTTATAAACATTGTCTATACAGATTCAGTTGTTTTACATTTTAGAGTACTCACAGGTCTGATCTTTTCTCCAGCTAGAAATCTTGAGTTCATGTGTTTGTGTTGACACTTGGTAACTGTGGTTTCCTTGAGTGGGGAGTGCCTGACTGCCACTGTGAATTTTTTCAGTACGGTAATGTGAGATTAATGTGTGGCATACTCTGCCTAACTTCATCAGCATGACTTAGCAAACCAGAGCATAGACTGTGGACTCTCACTCATACTATAAATGTATCTGACTTACTCACCTGTCCACAACATAACAAATTCTCACAGCAGCAGTTTCTCCAGTGAAAAGAGAAATTGTGGAGCTTCCTTTATGTTAGACCAACCTCAATGGTTGATTTCTTCAGACAGAAATCTTAAAACTGTTCAGTAATGTAATGTTTTGTTTTGTTTTGTTTTGTTTTACCTTTTCCCTTCATTATAAACTGTAATTTTACTTTTTTGTTTCAACATTTGGGCTACATTTGGTGTCTTATTGTACTTGGCACCTACTTCAAGTTTAAGTACAGTATTAAAGAAATAACCTTATCATAACTTGTTCAAACTTTTCATTAATTTTTGCTTTTGTCTGTGAACTTCATGTGCTTGACCACAGACGAACCTATTACTCTGATTGCACATTTTCATTTCAGTTATTAAGAATCAAAATAACAACCTGAAACCTTTTCTTCACACAACAGACGAGTTGGTCCTACTCTGCAGTAGTTTCACTTAAACTTCATAATTCTGACTCAAAACCATTTCAAACATGAAGTATTCAGAGTACAGGAAAGATTCATAAAATGTGTACCTGAATTTCCCTCGGGATCAATAAAGTATCTATCTATCTATCTATCTATCTATCTATCTATCTATCTATCTATCTATCTATCTATCTATCTATCTATCTGAGTCGTTCTTTAACATTTAAGACATAGGTCATTTTAGGTCATTGGTCAGTATGGGGAACATTTCTGACTAAATCATGCTAATGCTGGTAAACAGCAAATTTATGATTCCATGAACTGGGATTTGGTATTAAGGGAATATAAATCATCTAAAACATAAAAGGCTCTGTAAGCCGTCGCACACAGTTATGCTATACTCTTTCAACGTTCAGCCTCGCTCTGTCTTAATGAACCATGAGGTATGATTCAGCCCCTGGTTTGAAAATGACCTCAACATGTTTTTTAAGTGAGACCTATCGTACAGTATTACGCCCGAAGACCCTGAAATTACCTTCAGCTGAAAAATACAAATTTGACTCTTTGAATGTATTTTTGCAGATTTGTTTGTGCTGTCCCACACAAATGTTCAGCATTAGGCAAGCGTTAGTTCAGCATTATCAATAGGAGCAGGATCATTAAGAGGGAAGGCCGGCTTACTGCAGGTTCATCAGTTATCCACCCTGGCCAAAAAGACAAGCTGATGGTCGCTGAAAGGAAGTGTCTGGCTCATATGCTTGCATCTCCATCTACCTAAATGAGAGAAGGGTTGAGAGGCAGTGTGCTGTGTTGCTGCCAGTTCCCCTTCTGCTTATAGTTCAAGTATTTTATTTTGTAGGGTGGCAGAGAATTCATGCAACTAACTTAAGATAAGGAGACCTGGAATTGACTTTTGACTCAATGTTTTGGTATTAGTATCAGTATTAATCAGATATATTTATAGGACATACAAATCAAATAATGTTACAAAACTCTACATCGAAGCAAAGCATACACTTAAGGCTGATTTTATGATTGATAGACTTTCAAGGCTGAAACAAACAGAATGCTGCATCAGAGCCACTTATACACCTTTAAAGGGGACATATTATACATTTGGTCACCTTTTCAAACAGTCCCTTGTGCTCTAAATGAAGTATCTGTGTTGTGCTGTGGTCAAAATATAACATGAATTAAGCAACAGAGGAGGTATGTGACCCTGCAGAAAACCAGCTCTCACAGAATGCTCAGTTTTGGTATGTGCCTCTTTAAATGCAATGACACCCCCCCCCCCCAGTTTTCCCAGTAGACATCACTCTATAGTGAGAAAGTGAGAATAAAAATGGCAGACCTGCGTGAACGTTTTGCTCTAGGCTGGAGGTGGAGTCCATGGGTGGAAATACCAGGGGAGGGGAGGGAATTTTCTTACCAGAAACCAACTTGTGATGTCACAAACTAAGAATTTTTAAATTTTCTCCGTGTGGTAAGACTAAAGCCTAGTTTATACTTCTGCGTCGCGTCAACGCCATGCCCTCGGAGTAGACCTGACGCCGTCGTTGAGCATTCGTAGTTCTGCGTCGAAGGAATGCGTTGCCCTGCAATTCACCGCCAAGCCGCTAGGATGAAAGAGACGTTTGCGGAGGCGGTCTGTTCAACAACTAAACCGATCGAGGCTGAAAACCATTGAATTTAACACACTCGTTAGCCCACTGAGGAACCTGGATGAAGAAATGCATTTACGCTACTTTCGAATGTGGCTGATTTTCTTCGCTGTATACAGCCTTTTAATATTTCCGTTGTGACTGTAAAAGCAACTGCTGGAAATGACGTTCTGAGCGGACCAATCACAGTCCTTGCGGTTTGCGTCAATGCAACGCGTAGTCAGGATTTTTGGGAGGTGCACCTAGGGCCACTGTGGAGGGTCCGCATAGGGGTCCACATCGACCGCGTAGCTACGGTGTCGACGTGATGCAGTATAAACTATAGGCTTAAGGCAGACAACAAACAAAAGATGGATGGATGAATTTATTTCAAATTCTGTGGATTTTCATAATATGTGCTTTAATCATCACCAAGGTCATATGATGGTTCATAAAAATACATTTCAATGCAAGCAGCTTTTAAGCATCTGACTTCTTGCAAGAAAAAGTAAATTCATGCATTACAACCACCAGTCAGATTAAGAAAAGCGTTCTTTCTCGTAATTATTGTCTGTGTTGTGTTTATGAGAAAGCGGGCACAGTGTTCAGGGATATGGAGCAGGTCAGCACTGGAGCAAGGGCTAGAGGATAAGACATAATGAACTGTAACACACACACACACACACACACACACACACACACACACACAGAGCAAAGCACAGCAGCAGTAGTACAGCAGCCTTAAATAGAGAGGAGGCTGTTGAGCGCTGCCTCCTCGCTGCTGCTTGTAATGATAGCATTCACTGATGCCTGACCTATTTGACGGGTTGAAGATATCAAGACTATAGTGGTTAAGGTGAAAAAATAAATCCACATGACACAGGTTGTACATCCAATCCAAATGTTTCAAACCCAGTGTCAGTTCTGGATTCACCAAGGATGTTGTGAAACATTGGCTTTAATAACCCAACACACACAGCACATGTCACACTACACAGATAAACTCAGATGCTTGTGACAGGGAATGCACAACTGAATCATAAACATATCCACGAGGCATTTTGGGGTTGCATTATGCAATCACCAGCATAGAGATTATCCAGTCAAGTGAGATGGTTGGCCAGAGGGAGGCGCGGTGCAGCCTGGGTTCTGCATTTAAATATAAAACAATAAATGAGGAAGTTTGACTGAACCCTTGTAAAGCAGATTGGACGGAACAAGGACGCAAAGACGGTCTGCAACTAAACGGAGCATCTATAGACAATTACCTTGCAGAAGTCACTGCATATGTCAACATCACCGCTGAGAGGAGATATAGTCTATCTTCAAAACAAGAGGATATTGCATTTTGTCAGCGAGCTGCACAGTGTCATAAACATTCACGCTGTTGCCTGCCTGAACAGACAATCTACAAGGTTCGTTGTGAGACTTGCTCCCCTTTCATCATCACGCGTCTCCTTCTTGGCGCTCTTTAAACTGATCATCAGTGGAAGTGCTCCCGAGCTGCAAGAGCCCAACTGTCACAACCCTCCACCACTCAGAGTGTGCTCAGGCTGGCTGGCTGCTGCACAGGCACCATGGAGCAAAAATCACCCAAGGCTGATAGCCCCGCAAAGGGACAAGAGTCTCTGTCATATCAGCGGAGGATGTGGAAGAATTTCCAGGAGAAAACCAAGCCCTGGCTCAGTCCTAAACTAGGATCGGAGCGTCGCGGTACCGGGGGCGCTGAGGGCAGCAAAAAGGAGTCTGGATTATGGATGTTTAAGAGGAAAAAGAAACAGTTAGACCGGGTTTTTTCGTCGTCTCAGCCGAATCTCTTCTGTTCTGCGCCAGCGCCTTTTCAAGGAGATAGTCAGACTCTTGGTAGCGATGCGGTCCCGGGCACCAGCAGCGACGTGCAGCCTCTTCTCCATCATCTTGGCGCAGCTTCTGGAGCCACGGGGAGCAAACCCGAGCTAACGACGCATGGGAGTCCTAAACTCCCTGTCTCTCAGCTGATCATGTACCAGCAGAAGAGCTCGTCTCTCGGGTCGGCTTGCTTCGAGAAACTGGTAGTTGACCCGGCCGCGGTGCTGGGAGAGGATGAGCAACTGCGTAAAAACGCAAGTGATTCTGTGAGTATAGGCTGCATCATGTGGTAAAAAAAACAACCCGCACGTAGTTGATTATGTGTTACTACCAAGTTGAACTTAAGAGTCTTATAATCGATACGGAGGTGGGTTGGGCTACACTACACTGGAAATTGAAAAGGAGATAAGTTTTACGATAGTGATTCTGCTGCTGCTCTCTGCTCCTGTCATGTGATGCGCTCATCGATTTGACAGTTCGTTGCTTTCTTTACCCTGTCCTGGAGACTGGGTGACTACAAACACGGCCATTGTTAGGCTATATGTCTGTATTAGAAGACTATGTCATATTTTGGGTTTGTTTTCTGGTAACCATTACCCCAATGCTATATATCCTGGCTGTGCATAGTAAAAAGACTGGAGGGATATACTTTGCTCATTTACTGTGTCCTTTTGCCAGCATGCATCGTTTTATTCAAGTGAAAGGGACTGTCCCCTAGCTTCACTGTCCATCTGTCACAGTGTCCTTGCCTCGGCTACAACGGTCCCATGCATGCTCAAGGGTTCATCATGCCTGTCCTTTTCATGAGAAGGGGCCAGCTGGCAAATGATTATAAGGCACCAGCAGTGTGGAGATTCATGACGAGTATATTCCCACACAACTCAGCATGCTGAGTCAGGGTTCCCCTATAAGAGAGACAGGAGCTAAAGGAGTAGTGAGGGTTGCGTTCACAAAAATGACACTCAGGCCTACATGTTTGAGAATAAGAAGGATTTTCAGTCAAGTCATGAAAAATATGAAAAGAGTTTTGATTTTTGTCTAGAAGACTTGTCACACGATTACCACATCCCTGAGAAGGACAAGCCATTTCAGACAAACAGTGCTTATATTTAATAGCACTGTCAATAAATATAATATGGAAGACATAGAATGTGTTAAAGCCAACAAGTGCATTACATTTCGGAGGCAGTAGTTGTTGCAAAGCGTTTTTCCCAGCCCTCGCAAAGCATTCCAGACTCGCTTCTGAGCACCATCCAGATCGCTGTCGAAAAGTGATTTAGCATTCAAGCACACTTACCCATTAAATCGCCTAGACAAGTGGAGCGGACTCTGCTGAAGAGGTAAAAGAAAGCAAATACTATATTAATGACTTCATTGAAATTGATCTTGCAGTTAAATGAAAGCACTTCACCACATCAGTTACATAATACAGAGATTGCACTTTGCTAAATAGAGTTTTAGCATTCAGCTTGAGCCACTATTTTACCTCCTGTTGTTGCCATTTTTATCCAAACTTCTGTTGTTCTTTAGTCGGATTTTCCTCATAGTATGCAAAATGTGGGCAGCAGCAGTAAACAAAGTGACATCACCATCTTCTCAGTGGAGCGATAGTGTAATTTGTTGTGCATTCACAGCCACTGATGTATCAGATACAGTCTGTTCTTTGTTATGTAATAGTATGTAATAAGGTTAGAGGAAGAAGACAGAGCAGTAGTGGCAGGAGATGATGGGATGAGAGGGTGTAAAGGTGCTGAGGACATACAGGGTAAGTCCAAGTGAAAGTTGACGAGGGAATGTGTGATAGGAGAAGATTTAAAAAAAGAGAGGGGAAGACAAGAGGTGAGCAGAGATGAAATGAGATTGGAGATGCTTTATGTTGCATTTTATCAGCAAAATGAACGCTCAACATCCAAAGTCAGAGGCAAACACGTTACTTCAATATCCTTAGCTGTTGCAGTTTTGCATGTGTCTATATGTGCATCCAAAAGAAGAATTAAAGTGCATAATGCTCTTTAATCCTGCCAAAACACCTACCAAGCAAGGATTATAACATGAAGTCTTCATGCTCAAATCGAGCATCAGGTGAATGTACAACTTGTCACTACTAAAATGAGAGCCTATGGTTTCAAACTACAATTTTACAAATTTGACATGAAATCGATAATTTTATTGTAAACATTTGAAACATAATTAACAGAATGTCTGCAAATTTTGGAAATTTGATAATGAGATTTGGAAAGTAAATGACGGAAGAGATGAATGCCCAGTGCTTGAAGTCATTTCATTATAATTCTAATGGAGTGTAAAAACAACACATTTCCTTTTTTTCTGCTTGCTATTCAGGCCTTGCATTTTAAAGCAATAGTCTATATTCACTTTCATGTTGAGAGCAATAGTATGAGAATGGCCATGGTCATATTGTTGCTTATCTAAGCTTCACATTTTTTAAATGATCTCTATTGTACACATAAGAGCTTTGGTGGATCAGATATAATTTGAGCTAAACCTTCTCAACTTAAACTGGTGCGCATTTCTCAAAAATTGTAAGCTTCTCAAGCTCTGAGAAGCCCAGTTTCAAGTACAACAGTGTTTTAAAATAAAATTGATTGAGTGTGTTTTTTTGGTACTAAAGATAAACTACTAAACTCTGAGCCTATCTTGCAATGAAGAAATGTAAACATTCAAATGAGTAAATAAGTAAGCAGTATTTTCTTTTAGAACCTGTTAACTGATGTAGGTAATGCAAACACTAGTGATGTTTCTAAAAAAAAATGCTTTGTCACGCAGTTTATACGAGATTGGCTCTTTTAACTAAACGTAACTTTTTAAGTGTGTTAGTTTATAACTAGTTTCAGTATAACATAATGTTCGACTACTATTGGAGTTCTTTGCATCTTGACATGTTTTTGCTGGGGTAAAACATGGGGAAAATAAAATTTGAGTTGTCACAGGAAACAGGATAAAAAATCCACAATGGGGGAAATTTGGTTGTTACAGCAGCTCAAGCAGAGCAGAATTTTGGAGAAACAAAATGCAGAACACAGAGTTGGAGGCAGGGAGCAGGTGCAGAGGAGTGATTTATTAACAAAACTTAAATCTTAAGTGATTCCGTAGTTCAGGGGAGCATAACGAGCTGAGATAGGCAGGTACGTTTGCAGAGGTGGAAGGCTGGTTGGTGAGTCCCGAATGTTGTGTTGATCCGATCTGAATCTAGTTGAAGCAGGAGTGGGATGGAGGCAGAAGATGGCATGGGGTAACTGAAGGCAAAAGAACACGTTTCAGTAATTTGGAAAGGAAAAGGACAAGGACGTTCAATGAATTGGCTTGACCAAGACTAACTGCGGTAACAGAGTCTACGATCTGGCAGAGCGGTGGGGCTGAAGCCCAGAGTTGGTAGCAGAGTTGATTGAAGGTGGTTTGCAGCTGCAGCAAAACTCCTACACACCTGATCCCACTCCTGCAATCAAGAACACACACACACACACACACACACACACACACACACACACACACACACACACACACACACACACACACACACACACACACACACACACCCAACAGGCTAGGATGAAGCAGAGGACAAGTGAATAGAAACTTAAAATCATCTATCATGTTTTTCAGCTGTACAATCAATCAATCGTGTATTGCATTGGATCCATTTGGCCTGTTTCCTGCATTTAGTCACTTGAACTGTCGCTGTCCATGGTGTTCATTTGAGATTCTTGAAGACAGCCTGAATCTTGAACAGACTAGTAACCCACCTCAATAGCTATCATTGTAAGAACAACCTGAGCTTCAACCATCCTTCTCTGTCATCTCCTGTCAGTTTAGTTATCTTTGTATACAAGTTTGAACATGAAAGAAATCAATCTTCTTAGTTTTTGAAGTATTTGTTGGCGTGTAAAGAATAGGCTACATTATCTTTGTATTAATTTCAATGAAAGAAGGGATTATTAAACGAAACAGGCTATCTAAGAACGCATCTGTGTCTTAATATTTGAGGCTGGTTTTCTGAGACTCCCAGTACTCTGCTTTCATTTTTTTTCAGTCACGCTTCCCTCCTCCTTCCTGCTTTGTTCCTTCTGCTCAGCTCATGTGAAGTACTTTAAAATATTTAACACTTATGAAACAGGGAAGTAGGTTTTTGTGTCACGGAGACTATACTATCACTCACACTCGCAGCCTAATGCTAAATATATCAGATGTAAAACATGGGGCGTATTTTTCAATTCAACTATCCAGTCTGTAGGACATTGTGTATGATAATGTCTGTATGATGTAGTACATGACCTCCACAAGTGCTTCACCCAGTGTAGGTTTATTACTGACGTATTAGGGCAGTTTATGAGTTTTTATCTTCAGTGTTTTATTCTAAAAACATTGCAAATACAGGTTAACAGTTGAGTTATGTAACGTTATAAAAAAAACACTCCAGTCCAGCTATAATAGCTTCATTGTTTTTGTGATTGTTTTCCGACTTAATCAAAATAAACTCAGTAGTGTCTTGCTGGAAAAGCCAATCATTTTCTGGCTTGCTTGGTTTCCTAAACAGATTTCAGATCCATGAAATCAGAACAGTACATGTCAGGTACAGATAATGTTTCTTTGAGATTATTGAAGTTAATGTCCTCTTTTGATATGACAGTGCCTGTGAAATGAGCCATATTTAGATGTCCTGTAGGAATATGTGTGCTTCTTGTCGTTGATGTCTGGGTGGTTTTGTGAGAACAGCATCTCAGTCACTTGGACACAGCCCCTGGCCTGGTTCTGGAAATGTCCTGATCGCAGCTTAAATTAGGATTCCTAACAACCCCAGGGCCAACGGCTGTAACACACACAGACAAGCACATGATTGATGTTTGACCTCAAAGCTGTCATCATGAAGGCCAGAAAGAGAAAAATTCAACTTGGTGAAACTGACACCTTTTGGGGTTGTTGATGGGTTTTTAGCTCTCACTTTGTAATTGAGTGTCTTGTAGTGGCTCCTGTCTGCCTCCTACATGTCCCAGAGTGCCTGTTTCTTTGTCACTGAAATGTAAAAAGCCTCGTGGATGTATTTGATTTGATGAGTGGAAAAGTGACTTTATGAGCAGCAAATGTTGATTTAATTTTATTTAATGAGGTGGTGAGATGGCACAGCATGGTTTCCCATCGCTTCCTAAAAGCCTGAGAGCTGAGCTGTTGGAATTTGAAGATTTGCTTAGGAGATTCAACATTTGTGAGCACCCATGTGTAAATGGAAGAACCTGCAGGCCGAGCTTTGAGTGACCTCAAAGAATAAATAACACATTCTATCATTGTTACCTAATTTGATTGTAAAATCAATAATTTGATTGTAAAATCAAATTCTTTTCGTCTCTTCAATTATTGTCATTCTTGATCTTTAATTAAATCTCCTTAAATTATCTTTGATTGAGCTGTTCTGCGTCTGTGTTTTGTTGAAGCCAACAACAATGTGGGCGATCACACTGATGGATATTAACAAAGAACAGCTTGTGTGAAACAAAAGGTTGAAATACAATTATAGACAAAGGGATGGGGGTTTGAGGTAGGGGCAGAAATAAATGCAGGTAGTTTGAAAATGAAAACAACAATGTTAGAGAATCTCAGTTAACCTGGTGGGCTTCTGCCTCAGTATCTGAAGTGTTATGAAATAGTCATCTGAAACATTTTTGGTAAATATTATAATAATAAGTATATAATAAAACTGATCTTTCATTTAGTGTGAATAATTTAAAAACAGAACAGCCATTGACTTTAAAGTGAGACAGACTCCCTTCAGTACTGCATTCAGCAGCCGGATCAAGTATCACTCGATCAAAAGCAACCTTTCACACAGCTCACATCAAAGAATTCCAAAAGCAACTTTGTATTTTGTTTGTCAGTGGCTTCAAAATCAAATTGTTTCCATTTTCTTCCTTCCCATCATCCCAAAATTGGCCCCTGCACCTTCCCGGTCCCAGTCTAAGACTCTCTGATAATAACATTTTTCCCTTAAAAGAGCTTTCTGGGGGTCGCCGGTGGCGCAGCGGCAGTGCGCGCGACCCCACGTATTGAGGCTCAGTCCTCGCGCGCGGGCGGCCCGGGTTCGCGTCCGGCCTGTGGCCCATTTCCCGCATGTCTCTCCCCACTCTCTCTCCCCCTTTCCGACTCTATCCACTGTCCTCCCTCTACAATAAAGGCAAAAAGGCCAAAAACAAATCTTAAAAAAAAAAAAAAAAAAAAAAAGAGCTTTCTGAGGACTGATCCAAAATATATTCTGGCCTGTCAGAAGAACAGTCTGCAAACTGCAAGATGAGGAAACTCTGCACTGTGACATTGTGATACCCTCCAGCGTTGTTCTCTCCAGTCTCAGGCAGAGCCATTACACAGTCTCATTACAAACTCAGCCAGGCACGTGCACACTCAACAAAGGTATGCACAGGCACGCGTACCCACCCATACACATCGTCTGAGCATGTGCATGAGTGTGATAGTAAATAAAGTAGAAGCATGACCCTGCAGTCTGCTTAATGAGTCACGAGTCCAGACTCGTCTTTAATAATGACGGCGTTATACGAAGAGATTGATGAGGCCCTATCTCTGAACCAATAGAGACATTCAACTCCCTCATTTCTTTTCTCTCATTACGGCATCAGGCAATAATCAAAGATGCAAAGATAATATTAAGTTAAAGGTGGCAGGCATGATTATCAGTCATGAGCGTGTGGGAAGAGATGGGTCAGCTTTTAAATGAAAAGCTTAAGCCATGGATTTTGCTTTTTAGCTCTTAATGTCTTCCCACATAGATTAATTATCACTGATTCAGTCAGTGTAGGAAGGAAACATGTGCAGTAGGGAGGGTGGTCAAATAACTGATGACATTCAATAATAGCCTGCTGGGTGATTTTTGTTGACTATCACTCAACATTGTTTGTGTTTTTGCAGTGCCTGGACTCATTTACTGTTATTTTCATCCTTAGTATCCCAAACAAAGCCTCCCTGTGTCTCCCTTATTACAACATTCTCTCTCCCTGCCCTTAAAATTCAACGACTGAGCGGTGACAGCTTTAATAAGTAGGTCGGCTGCTCAAGATGAAAGCGAGGACAAACACAAGCAGGCAACAGTAATATGCTAGTGGCCGCCACCCCCAAGATAAAACAACACGTGGTGACCAAAGGCTGTGGGCTGGTTTTCCTACACCTCATCATGCTAATATATCATTTGCAACTCAATATAGAGCCCACTTCCTCAGTGGTGAGTGGATATTGAATATTTGCAAATGAGCTCCTCTGTAGCGTAGATGAAAATTGTCTCTGAGTTGTAAATGTTCCTGCAGCTCATTTCGATCAATATGGGAGCATGGCTGTTTGTGTTCTCTGAACAACACGCTGCACCTTTATTTGATATATGTGACTCACTGATTTTCTAATGAGCTGATCAACCTAATAGTAACATGACACTGGTCTGCATCCTATGATGTGAATGTTTTGTAAGGAATGTCTATCCTCTCTGGAAGTCAGATTTCTGCTGATCGATTGCAACAAACTATGTTCAGAGATTCTTCTTCAATCCACTTCTGCTCCTACATCCCTAGAAATATAACTCCAAGAAATAAGAAGATAGAACATAACC
Source organism: Symphodus melops (assembly GCF_947650265.1). NCBI lineage: Eukaryota > Metazoa > Chordata > Actinopteri > Labriformes > Labridae > Symphodus > Symphodus melops. Next base: position 41,359,792 of record NC_136691.1, on the reverse strand, counting down.
CTTATTTGATCTAACTGAAGTTTTAGATATTGCCATACTTAATGAAGCCTCAGTAAAATAAGTAATAACATGTTTGTGAACCTTTATTTAGCCCTCATTTAATCCCACTGAGATCAGATAACTGTTTTTCAAGGGAGACCAGACAATAAAAAGTAGCAACACACAGTTAAACAACACAAACACTCAAACTCATTCAGTACACATTTCAGAATAAGAGAAATAATGGTCAAGTGCAGACATTATAGATGACGTATACTGATTGATTTGATTATTAATTCCAAAGTTCCTTTACAAATCAGGACGAAGCATCATTGGGGCTTTTTATAGCAATTCACAGTCATACATTAAGGTTGAGTGTGTCTGTGTTTCCTGAGCTTGAGGGAACATCTTTATGTGTCCGTAGACATTTCAGAGCAGTCACTGTAATCAGCTGTAAAGCCACTGTATTGATCCAGAGAAAGGGAAACAGAGACACAAAGACTCTGATGTGGAAATGTGTGCAAGTGCAGGCCATCTGCCTCCCATGTTTCCATTGGACATCTACAGCACAGTGAATTTGTTACAGAGGAAAAGAGCTTTACGACTGATTTAGAGTGGGACATGTCTGCCAATTTTTACTGCAGTTACATTTGGTGTGAAAAACTGGCCACTTTAAAAGGTTCCAATCCAAATAGGCAAATTAAAATATAGCTCTGCTCATTTCAATTAGCTACAAGCTGTCTTTTAACATGAACACACTTTGAGGTCATAATTGACTGTATGTTACATTCAACCATTCACACACCACATTCTACTGTGTAAAGTGTTCATCAGTATTATTTACTAATCCCATATACACACATTCAAACTACACTGACGCAGCAACTGGAGCAATTTGGGGTTCAGTTTATTGATTAAGGATACTTTGACATGTGACAGCACCCGACCTTCAGGTTGCCGCCAATCAGTATATCTCAATGTTCTTGCCTGTTTAATGTTTGAGAGCAGAAGAACAGAGTTGTTTTTGTAATTCTCTGTTTATCTCTCAATATATGGTGTGGTTATCTATGAGTCTTGAATCAAACGAATAAATACTCTGATTATTTTTGTCATGTGAGGATGGGGACCTCTGACGGAGAAGATGTGTGTTTAAAAAGGTTCATCCATTTGGTTCTGAAAATTAACAAAAGAAAAGTATAATTGACCCAAATTACTCAAAATGTGTACATTCACATATCGTGAGCTTGTTGGGTTAAATAGCTCTCCATTATAAGAAAGTACACATTTGATATTTAAGGAAACTGAAGTTGTTACCTGAACAGAACTTACACTGGTGCATCTTAATATAAAGGATTTTGCACTCCGCAATGGCTTCATTTGCAGGACTGGAGGTTGTCGCTTGAACATGCCGCTGCTGCATGTAGACAAATCACAATGAGGAAGAGGAGTTTAAAAAGGTTAATTGGAGCTGAGCTCAAACTGAACTCTTTGACATTGTTCTGACATGAGTGCAGGGGATGTGTTCTTGTGAACGTCTGCATTAATGGTTGGTAGAGTGGCTCTATTCACTGGGTCCACTCATATCTTACTACTTTACTATGAAGATACAGCCTGCAATTCATATCTGGGTGTTTGATTATGTTCTCGAGATGATAGCTACAGTATATTAATAGGGCTTATGTTAAAGCTGATCTAACCCACTGTGAGCTTCATTTTACTCAAGGCAAACATTAAGGAGATTTTCTCACTCTTGAGTTAAGGGGGTCTGTAGAGCAGAGAGATGTAGTTTACTGATTTTATTAACTACACGATTAAAAGCACACTCAGAGTCTGTGGTATGCCAGATCATGCTTTTGGTTTATTTAGTTGTCAAACATTGTTCCGACAGCTGGGAAGGTTGCCATGGATACTCCAATGTTCAAATCAGCAAATAAAACAGATATAAATAACTATGAGACTATTAGCATCCTGCCTGCCAACTCTACAGTAAAATAGTAGACAAAAGAGTGACCGAACAACTGACTGGTCATCTAACAACAGCAAGAACTCAAAATATCCTGTGCTCTTTGGAATCCATTTACCACTATTTAACTGAAGCTTTGAAAAAACAAAAATGCTTCCTGGATAAGAGAGATTATGATGGTGCTGTGTTTGTGACTGGATCGTTTGACACTGCAGACCACGATGAGTGCAAAAGCCAGGGTCAAACAAATTGCCCAAAAGAAAAGAGTGCAAGGCTAATTCAAGACAACTAAGGGGGAAAGGTTTTCTATAGTTTGTTTTTGCAACTTAAATGTGCAAAGAAAAACTGTCACATCATGTAGCAGTTTGCAGATGTTACTGCTGCTGCTGCTCTGATTCACTGATGTGGAAGGATGAAACTCATCATGCCACAGCAGAGCCAGATATGGAGAATGTTATAAGCTGAGGCCGGGCTTGTTTTTTAATACAGCCTGCAATGTTAGGATGCAGGAAGACTGCTGATGAAGTTGTATGTTTAAAGTAAATCATCAAAGGATTAAAGTGGATAGACTTAAAAACACAAGTTCAGCTGATAAGTCAAGTAGTATTAGGACTTTTAAGAAAATCTGTAATTAATGAAGTTTGGATTATAGATTTATTTTGAGCTCCTATATAGAGATTGGTGCTTCAGTGAAAAAAGACCTGTGTGTTTGAAGAAGTATACTATGTACGGGGCTGGAATATTTTTCTTTAACTTAAAATCGTCACTTTGAATTTGCAATGAATGAGACAAAAAGCTCAGTTTGATTTTACTCATTGCCTTTGTCCTTAAATGACTTCTGTTGTGATCTGGCGCCATATAGAAAATTAATTGAATGAAATTTTCTTGGGGGCGCAGTGATGAGTGTGCGGAGGCTGTATCCTCCAATTGGGTGGTCTGGGTTCGAATCTGACCTGTGGCTTCTTTCCTGCAAGCCATTCCTCACTCTCTTTCCCAGATTCACGACTCTATCCAACATCCTATCTCTACAATAAAGGCATAAAACACATTTTTTAATTTACTTGACCTTCACTAATATAATGGTGGGCGAAACAATGTGCTGGCTGAGATAATCTGGTGCATTTCTAAAATCTTATTGCACCTTAAATCCATTGAGACTGAAATATGTAAAGGCTGAAAAGGAGTTTAAAATGACTAGAATTTCTCTCGAAGTTCATTGGATAATTTATTGCTGACTATTTAAGTTCAAGTTTTTAACGTCTGAGAAGTCCATCAGTCAAATGTTGTTTCAGTAGGTGACACTGTATGGCTGTCCTTTTTTCTTCAGGGAAACAGTTTTATTGAGGGCTGAGAGGAACGTCGTTCTGGCACATCATCATCATACTCGTGTTGGCGACAGCAGACTCACTCTGCTCTTCTGTGCTATGATTCTCTCTGCGGACCAGCGATCAGCTGATGGTCAGCCCTGAAATAAATGACAAACATACAATGAATGGTTTGTATCAACATAGTGTCTCTTTATTGGCACTTGATTTTTCTGCTGAATGTGGTTGGAGAGGGAAGGGACTTGGTGCCACCTACTGGTGTCTCTGAGGAGAAGACAGAGGAAACTGGCAGAATAGGGAAAGAGAGGCTTTTTGGCTGGCTGGCTGGATCATGTGATTCTTATTGTCACAGTAAAGCCACCTTCTGCCCACTCTGTTCAGCGTTCTGCACTCTCTATTTCTACTCTCCCTTTAAGATCAATGGCTTTGACCTCATTGGATGTTTCTCTGGACACTGGACATTTATTTAAAGGAAGTGTTAATGAGAAAGAAGTGCATGGCTAAAGGAAACTGTTGCTGCTTATCCAGATTTGAGAGTCCAGTGTTGTTTGTGCTGCCAGGCCTACATATTTTGGACTGTATCCTGAGAACTAAAGTAGCCTACCGGGTGTATTAGTTTTCTTCTTAATGATTTGTTTTGACTCACAGCAATGAAACTGACAAAAGGCCATTCAAATGTGTACTCATTTTGAATCTGTTTATTTCAATGACTTCAGTTTTGTTAGCTTGACTTACTTTCAGAGGTACTGATTAATCTCAGATATACTCAAAGTCAAACAAGTGAAATGGTCGTATTAAAGTAATCTCTATCATACACTTTAAGATAGATATCAGACACTTTAAGGTAGCTCGCGAGCAGTTAGGACACTTCACTTCACTTCACTTTTGTTGCTGACACTCGCTCGTGTTGTGTGCCGTTAGGTCAGGCTATTTAAGACTGATTAGGATGCTTGAAAGAATTTCACTTGCATTTGAGCTAATATGCTTCTTTTTTTTTTATTGTGAGGAAAATATTAATATATTACGTCTGTAGACAGAGCAGAACCGTCTTTCTTTGTTTATTCTTATCCCCAAAGAGTTGATTTTGAAGAAAAGAGGATTTAACTAGTGTTTCAGTAAGAGAGCAGAAGGAGAATAGTAAGTTACTTGCGAAAAAGCCCCTGGACAGTGAAGAGAAGGTCAGACCCTGACCAGCTCACCAACCCCACTGATACACACTGCAGCACCATCACATTGCAAGCAGTATTTTTGTTAATCTATTAAAACGGAATACGTTTTTTTGATGCACAATGTTTTATTTTCTGAATCAAGCACTTATTATTAGTTGTATTCTGCTTTTTGTAGGTTTCTCCTCTTGTTGCTCTGATACGGGATGAGGCCTTACTTTGTAATGTTGTCCTCTAACTTCTTGTTTGTCCATCCATTCCTTCCAGTGTATGTCCCCTCAGCACATCCTCCTGCTGCACTTATACTATATTATTTACATTTGGTACTTGAAGCTTATTTTTATACTAAAGTGGCACCATTAGATACTTGACTTGTGTCAGCATCATTGGAGGCCTCTCTGGTGTCCCCATCACTGGAATCATTCAGCAGACTTTTGGAGCTTTCCTGTGGCTCATAATTTGAGAGGATGCTGTGAGTTTCAGAGGATGTTTCCGAACTGTTTAAGCTTAAGCAGTCCATGTCAAGTAAATCTTCTTCATGTTCTTCTACCAAGTTCCTCATCATCAGAGTGTGTAAGCAGTTTCCCATCCATTGTAATATCTTCCTCTGCTCTATTTGTTTTTCCAACAGATGAGCAATCTTCTTCGTTTCAATGTTGAGCTCCATGAGGAACTCTAAACGCAGATGCAGGATTTGCTTCTCCACCTGTTTATTCACCATCCTGCAGATCCTCCTGTCATTTGCTGCCTGTTTTCTCTTCCTGTCCATTCATCAAATAAAGGTTGTTAAATATAAACACATGAAACAGATTGAACAGAATATCGTCCAGTAATGACACAGAAAAAAACAACACATTAGAAAAATACATGCATTCTATTTCTTCATAAACAACTGTAAGAAATGCACCTGAGGGTGGAGACACTGAGACGCTTCTTTCTGCCACTATCTGCCATCAGGACTTCCACTTCTCTCTGGAAAACAACTAAAGCAGAGGAAATTATCATTTAAACATAGTTTATTTTATTTGACTTTGAAGCCCTACCTCTCATTTGAATTTACTTTGTGTAGCTTGTTCTATTCTCAGTTAACACACAGAGTACAGGGACAGGGTAGAGACAGCGACAATAGTGATCTTAAAAGCTTCATTTTTGAAACCAAGAGGATTTTTTTTGTTTTGGGGGTTATTTAATTAAGATATATCTTTTTTGTCAAGGTGCACCAAAAAAAAAAAAATCTTATTCTTGTCTGATTTTGACTTTTTAATTTTTTTTGCACAAATGTAATGTATAACTGTTGCCTAGCAACACAACTGTGAATTCCAAAGCCCAGCTCTACAGTTAGCTATATTTTGTTTTAGCTAAATATATAAAACAGTTTCAATGTGTTCTTGGTATAAATATGAATAAGAGAAGTGCTGATATTTATGTATTTCACATTCATATTTAGCTTGTAAATGTTTGTTGTAAAAATAGAGAAGAAAACATCAGCGTGTCTACGTTCAGTGACCGCTAAGAACAAGTTAAAAAACAACCCGACACAAACCTATTGCACCAGTTAGCTCAGCAGAACAACAGCACTGTCACCCAAAGAGGAACTTACCTCAGTAACAAGCAATTCAAATATCTTCTGTCCTCTCCTTTTAGAACTGCATCCAACTAGACTCGTGATTTCTCTGTCGTTTACTTTTGAGCTTTCGAGAACTGTGTTGTCATGTTAATTCAGATTACATAAAATGCATGTCTTCCTCTGGAGTGTCATCTTTTTTTAAAGATAAATGTAATGAGGAATACCATGGTGACAAATAGTTTGATGGATATTGGAAACATGCCTGATTTACAAATCCTCTGAGTCATGCCAGCTGAGGATGATACTGAAGTTCATTCAACAGGTGGCTTCTATTTCTAAGTCCTGATTTTGACCACAAGCCAAGTCGTAAAAAAAAAACAAAAAAAACATACCAGCTCACAGCATGGTTTATCATGTCACTCATAATTTCACTTTTTTTTGCCACTCTCACTCTATTTATTTTGAAGTTGCATTTTATTTTTGTGTTCTCTGCCTTCTCTTATTCTCAACACATTTCTCAAGGAAACAAAGCACGTATATGTTGAGGACTGAGGAGTATTCCTGACCTGTACAATTCTAAACTCAGAAGTGTGAAGGGGCTCATATTTCTTTGTATCCTAGCTGGCTGTCAGTGAGAGGCCCTGTCATCTGCAAATGTGTTAATTTGTTGGTCAGGCATCTCAGCATTACACAGTTATATTGATGTCTGAACCAGGGGGCTTGACTAGGCGGGTCCTGCTCCTGTCCTTGTGTACACCTGCAGCTGACACACACACACACACACACATATACACACCGTATAGAAATAGCCCTTTCTCTCAGTCCTCTGACTATTACGTCGTTGTGAAAGTGTTGCTGGGACGGACACTGGACCGTTCGTACCCTGTCTCTCAGCCATGAGCTCCACACAATCAGGGGTGAGTTTAATAATACATTCCCGTCATGGTCCTTTATTTTAGATCTAGTTTACAGCACTTTCATTAATTACAAAGTTACAGAATGTGTTTTCATATTAACTTATACTAGTTGGCAAGTTCAGTATGAAAGGAAGCCCTCAAGTTTGACACATTTTTTGTTTAACACATTTGTCACAACAGTTGCCATTCCTACATTCAAAGAACGTCAACATTTCTGAGTATGAGGTTTGTGCTAGTACTTGCTTTGTCTGGATTGAAGTACAGCAACAACTCTTCACAAAAACAGCTCTGTGCTCTTTTTATGTCCTTGACTTGGACATCTCAGAAACACACACACACACACACACACACACACATCAAGATGTAGATACAAATAGAAATGTTCCTCAGTGTGTTGATGTAAGAGGACTATACTTGTACTTTGTATTGCCCAACTAAAGAGGACGACAGCCAGATTGGTTCATTCCTATCAAGATTGTGAAAAATGTCAATTCAACCATGTCTCCATTTCTGTCCCTGAAATCTACCTGGAGACCAAAAGACAAATGAAACATAGCTTTTCGAAGGGATTGCTTAGATATGAACTGTCTGAACTGCCAGTTATCTTCTGGAAGTTGTGGACTGTTTTTTTTTTAGTCAGCTATTCACCAGTTTCTTTCTCCCTCTTCATCTGCCTCTTCTTCTCACAGTCTTTGCACAACAATGCAGAACCACTTTGCACTATTATTGCAATCAGGAATTCTTTTAATAGTTGGCCACTGACTGATCACCTCCGAAGGATGGTACTGGGGCGCCGGAAAGCCTGGCGGTTAATTTGTGACTGCGGTCCTCGTCTCGGCCGCCATGGTGTTTAGTCTGACAGTGTCATTCGCTTCATGTCGCCCCCTACTCCGCCGGGCATTTTGTGTCTATCTTAAGCTGTCCTATCCACTAAAGGCAAAAGTTTCCCAAAAACATCTTTACAGAAATGAGGGACAGTCCTGCCTTATGATGGAAATGCAGATGAATCAAAAGTTCTCTGTTGGATGAAATGAGACTTGATAGTTCTCATCTTCACTCTTCATAAACCTTAAGGGCAAGGATCATTTTCATAATGAAGGCTTTTGCATAGATTTATATTTTTAATTCACGAGCGTTGGCTTTTACAGACCAATGTCACGCTCTATCGGGGCTGACAGAGCCATGTGGAGTTATTAGTGTGCATGTGGGTGTAGTAATGAAAGAGGATGAATCACTTGGTGAAACCTGTAAGGGTTGTTACTACAATCCCTCAGGTCTGGAGTGTAGGCTGTTGTGATGACACACTGTGTGGGGGAAGAATCCTTGAGTGTTTATAGCACATATCGGGGTATATCCTGCATATCTCTGCCTATATTTGTGCGGGTGTGTTTATTTCTGTATTGGTGAGTAACGTGGATACAGTTTTTTATGTCTATTCCAAATACGGATAATGTGAAGGCATGCATTTTTTTTTTTTGGTGCGTCATTGTTCAATCCTCACATGAGGGAAACTTTGGATACTACTTTAGAAGCCAGAGATACTGAGCACTACAGATAAATTCGGCCAAAAGACAATAATCATAACTTCACCTACAGCAAAGTGTGTTCAACATTGTCACTGTCATAAAGCTTTTATTTTATGGTAAATAATTAAAATAACCATCACAGTTTTATATTATGATCCCTGGATATAAAAATTGCAACTTTGTCTCGAAGAAATCATTTTACGAAATCGATGCGTGAGTATTGAATCACTATCTTTGGATGACCTATGTTTTAGAAAATGTAGATTAAGCACAGTTAATACATAATATATGCTCCTGTATACTTTAATTTCCCTAAAGGTTACAAGACAGTTTTTTCAAAGATATATGAAGTAATGGGAAAAAGTAGCCTTCTGGGTTTTTGAGAAAATGCCTGACACAGTCATATAACATCCAAGAGTGTTCTTTGGAAGTGTTTGACAAAGTAACCAAAATGCACATGCAGTGCAAGAGATGTAATGATGAGCCTGACAGTTGTTTTAGATCAGTTCTTTTTTAATAACAAGTAAAAAACAGTGGAGACGGAGGAGGTGATCTGTCATCTAGTTTCAAGGATTTACATTGTGATTGCATCAGGACAGAAAAGATTCAACAGCTTGTTTAAACAAGTAGACTAGAAATGTATTCCTGATTGTTTATTGCTCTTCTAAACTTCTTTAGTGGAGAGCTTTACAAACAGGTGTTTTCTTATGTAACTACAGTCAGTTCTTATCTTTGAGATTTTCATTATTTAGGACCTGCAGTATTATGGTTGATGGTTTTAAGACCAACACAACATGCACATGCAAATGCAAACCTGTGTAAATGAGAAGTCTCCTATAAGTCACAGGCACCTTTACAATCACAAGACAGCTGCGTATGTTTATGTAGTCAGAATTAGCTTTTATTTGCTTTTTCTTTATGAGGTCATGAAGTGGAAGTGTGTCGCCATACAACTCACATTACACTGACCTGCAAACCACTCAAACAGAAAAGAGACAGCTTTAACTTGAGTTTATTAACAGCTCCAAGGCCTGACCGATATGGGATTTCTGGGGCTTATACCAATAACAAAATTAGGAAGTGTATCCTTCAAATGCAGGGTCGACAGGATGAACAGTATAACGAACAAAAAGATGGTCACTCAACTGGAAAGTAACGACACATGTACATGCATTACAGCTTGACACTCTGAAGGGTGATTATGCTTTTGTAGTCCTTATAGCGCCTTCTGCCGGTTTAAGAGAACTGCTAGTGTGAAATACAATGAAGCTTAAATTAAATGCTATTTGACCAGTGAATAAATCTCGTAACATCGGCCCAAATCTGCGATAAAATTAGCAGATACCGATTTTCACTTGGTTTGCTAATATCGTCTGAAATCAGCTGGGCAATCGGTTGGGCTTTCTAACAGCTTAAAAGCCTCTGAACTCTTAGCACATGACAATATAAACATCAGAACATCAGCTGCTCGATATATTTGAGGCGTTTAAGAGTGAAAAACGGTTTAGCTCCTCTAGCTATGTAAAGGTCAGAGGTTTCCTCCCATCATGTCTCCTAATTAGTGTGACCAATTACTTTGACTTTGTCTCCACATTTGACTCTGAATACAAATTGACAATCTTGCTGAAACATAACCTTTCCAAGGATACTGCAGGTCAGAGTAGAGAGGAGACAAAGTGGAGACGGAGAGTTTGCCACCTGCAGCAGTGCAAGTAGCAACTGATGAAGCAAGCAAAGTCAAGGAGGGAGACGGAGAGACAGACAGAGACATGGCAGAGCCAAAAGTCAACAGAGTAGTGACATGAATCCATCTATAGATCCAAGGGAAGCACTCTTTCTCCCAGGAGGGCTTGTGCCTCCTCTGTTGGCAGCTCCTTGGACCTCTCAGCTTTAACCCAGACTGTGCCCTTTGTACATCGATGCTTTCCCTTCTCCTTCCTCAGCCCTTTGTTTATTTCTCATCTCTCTTTCTTACCAACCCCTTTGTGCATGTCATTTTTCTTCTGCCCTTGTTCTGTGTTTTTTTAAATGTAGTCTTTAAAGGGTGTCTCCTTTAATATTCCTATGACTCAGCTACAATTTATTTATTAGTGCAGTGCAAAAAACATATACTGTAATATCTGCACTTGCAACCAATACATTCATTTTTAACAGGGAATCTATTGCTAAGAGTTGTAATACAGGCTACTGATAAAGGTTTATGATGCTCCTGTGATTTTTGCTGTCAACAGACAGAGGTCTTGGTTATATAGAAACAGAATTGAGAGTGAAATGAGAGATGTTTTCCCCCCTTTGGAACAAAGATAAATCAACAAAACAACACAGAGCAGAAGAGAAAACTAAGGGCAGTGATTGAGTTCAGCTTTATGCAGGCTGCAGTGGTACAAAGCACCTCGTGGTGAGCTGCCTGCTGTGATAGAGACTGGGGATCCACTTAGTTGTTTGCACAGCCTGCTCCCAGTGGCTGCCTTACATTTTTTTTTAATTGATTGGTTATTTGAACTCCAGAGTAAATGTTACAAGCTTTCTACTTGGTATGGGGTGTCTGTGTGCTTGATTGCCTGCTTCTCCTGCTTCCCTCCCAGTCAGTCTGTCTGCCTGCTCATAGACGCCACGTTCCTTTTTTTCAGCCCTGATCACCTCTTTTAATAAGTTTTGTAAGTATCTATCTATCTCTATCTATCTCTTTACCTCTTCCTGTTTCTTCAGCCAACTGCTAACACAACAATAGTCAAAGCATGATGGGACAGGAGAAGTTTTGAAGAGCTACTGTCAGCTCCTCTGTCAGTCATGTCAGTCATTCTAAGTCAACATGTATGTGGTGTGATTTTCCCTGTTGCGTTGCTGTTCACGTTTGTGCTTGGACTATATGTTTACTCTGTGATGTGTGTGTGTTGAGTAATGAGCAGACAGATGGTGCACACTGCAGGGTTCGCTGGTGCAGACATGCCAACCCAAGAGATTCAGGCAAGGATGGAAGCAGTACATGGGTGTGTTTGTTTATCCCAGTCACAGCATGTGTGTAGAAAAAGAACAAAAACTCACATTTTTTTCTAAGGGCATATAGACAGTGTAAACATTTGTGTTTGTAAAGGCAGGTGTTTATATGTTTCCTCAGTAGCAGTGCTGGGAGCTGCTGGCATTCAGAAGAGCATCAGGCAGTTCTGACTTTAGCCTCAGTCGCCACATGTTCTCTAGATAAACATGCTTTACCGTACACATGCAGTTATATGTCTCTAAAGCCCATGGTCGTGATAATGTCATTTCTAAACCTGTCAGAAGGGCTTTGGCTTTAGGGAAATGTGTGTTATGGTGAGCACACCCAGGTGTCAGGAACTATTTGGTCAGTGTTGCTTCTTTCCCCGAGAGATTTTGGATTTCCTCTGTTTTTCTGTATCGCTTCAGGCTGTGAGGGTGAGGTGTGTTGTGCTGGATTGAACTCTGCAACTGTAGTCATATAAGACCTGCTGACAGACAATGGCGAACAAGCCTTATAAAAAAAGCACACATGAAAGGGACAGCTGCCGCGTCCTGGGGTCTGAGTCTATTGTAATACAAGACTGTACACACACACAAACACACACAGACACACGCACACATACACACACACACACACATACGCACGCACACACGCACGCACACGCACGCACACCCACCCACACACACACATTGCTCCCTCTATTTGGTGCTCCTCCACAGGGTTTTGTCGTGACTCTGCAGAGCAGTGTGTGCCAGGAAGCAGGGTGGCACCTTCCACCTCCTGTCGGGAGCCCTGTCTAAGCTGGCATTCACCCAGCGTTGCTTCCTAAATGCAAATAGATCAAAAAGGAACTCAAAAAGAAAACAAGTTTATAAACTGTTTATACTCTCCGCTGTGTTTGCACATCAGGCATTTCCTTCTAAAATTGTTGTTACCGTATTTATTGTTTCTTTAATCATCTCCTGCTTGAAAACATGGATATATGTATATATATATATATATATATATATATATATATATATATATATATATATATATATATATATGGGACAATAATTGATACTGTTGACTGCAAAGCATGCTGGGATATTTTCAACAGGGAGTATGTATGCACACAAACAGATAAATACATCTTGTATGATGCACACATGTATTTATGAGTGTATCTATTATTACGTTGTTTTTTTTTTGTTTGCAATAAAGATAAAGTGTGCATACATAAAGAGGCTCATTATGGCAAATTACTACAGGCTGTTTTCTTCACAGATTGTGTAGCTAATTGATTAACCACCTAAATGAACAAAATGAACTGTGTTCTGCGGTTTGTCTTCCTAAAGAGGGGTAGTACTGTCTCAGCAGGAAAGTTGTTGCACCAGAGTGGGGATAATTGGTTTCAGAGGGGAGGTATTAGTCCGTCTATTGTTCAACAGAGAGGAGGTTTTATTCTGCTGAGGCGTATAAAGCAATTGCACATCACCGACAGTAAAGCTAAACTGCTTTTTCAACAATTTCCCTCTGACAGACAGCTGAGAAAGGGAGAGCACATTAGGTTTGAACAGTGATATGAAGGGAAACTGTCGCAGAAGAAAATATTGTATAAGACAAAGAATCAGGTGACAGGACAGGATATCAACAGTTGTTAAAGGTCCAATACAATGCCCTTTCTAGGGTTCATATATCTATTTTATGTGTCTATTGAAGTACGTTCACGATGACTAATGTTCGAAAAAAGTATCTGTTTTCATGTACTGCTGCTACAAGAAGCCTCTCTCATCTGTCTGTATTTCTAACGCTCAGAATCCCCCAAGAAAAGAGAAAAACTAAACAAACGTGTGCCAGGTTGGATCTGATTGGTCGGCCGATCTGCCAGCCTGATGGCTTCTAACTAATTCAAAGACAGGACAGGAGGCGAAAGGAAATATTTGCAAAGCCAAGTTTGTAAATCCCCACACGATACTTAGACAACGTCAAGTGGGGTGACCACACTTTTCTGAATGGCCCGTGTGTATAGTGTTTTATAAAAGCTGCAATACTCAAGTGTTGTCAATTATTATGAATTGCAGTAAAAAAAAAAAAGGGAAAAAAAGAAAAAAGAGTGATAATAAGAGTAGGTTTGTGGGCAGCTTTGTGTGATAGACTTGGTGTTTCAATCAGTGCCATAATTCCGTAGATAGCAGCAGCATCAGCAGTGTGTGTTTGGGGGAATGCGGGGCATCAGGCAAAGCACCTTGGTACAAAAGAGCTGAGGCGTACATTGACTGTAGACTATTTGTTAGTGCTTCAGTTGCTTATCTTATCTCATCCTTTTGCACATATGTTTTTCTCTCTGGAATGTATCTCCTCATTACATCTCATATTCTGCCTCTGTCAGTACTTAGCCTCTCTGTTTCTCTGTGCCATTGTTTGATTAAGTGGATCAAATATCCAACGATGACAATATACACAACTCTCTTATTAGCTACACAAATCGGCAACAATGTAAGACTTATTCTGATGCTGCTCCATGCTTGAGAATTGGTCAGTCTCCTGTGAACATCTCCAACGGGTGTGTGTGTGAGTGAGTGACAGCTAGAAAGAGACAGAGAGAGTGAAAGAGACTGGGGGGATAGTGAGGGAACATGAGCAACCTGCAGATGTGCGAGTTGTGTATGGAGAATCTCACAGCTGGTTTGCCTTCTGCTGTGTGTGGGTGTGTGTGTGTGTATGTGTGTGTGTGAATGAGCCAGGTACAGAGCGAGCTGGTGCGTGTCTGTGTGCGGCTCTCTCATATAGGAGGGAAGCCAGCAGCAGCAGCAGCAACAGTAGTAGTACAGTCAGTGGAGCGTGTTCAGTGTCTGGATGTTTGCGCTGCCTCTCTCAGCTGCGGGACGAAGCCTTTCTGTAGGTATATACACACTCACACACACGACAGCACACATGGCATGTGTGCACAATGCTGCTCTGACTGTGTGTCTGCTGTTTTTCCTTGGAGATGCTTAAGATTGTTGCTTCTTTTACATGTTGTTTATTTGTGAGGGCGGTAAAGAGGGCTAGTATGGGAGCGGTGTTTTCCCTCTGGATTAGAGAGGCACTTGCGTGAGGTGAAGGGATTGAAATGTGCCGTTCATCACTCAAATGTTTCCATCACTTCTGCACGTTCATACATTTGCATGCACCATAGATTTTCCTACAGTATTTCCATAAATGTAAACGCCTCTTTTGTTTATGTGCTGGTTTTCTCTCATTGTTGCCTGTGGAAGATAATGGACATATTTAAAAAATGTGCTTTTATGTGAGAGTGTGTGTGATCTGAGTTGGCGAGGTAGAGGTGCTGTGGGTGTGTCATGTCCAGTTTCTAATAGAGTGGAACCTGAGCTGTCTGCTAGAATTACATGACATGGGACTGTTAGTCACTCCAGCAGGACCAAAAACAAGATCATGGGTCGATGCTGTTTGACAGAAACAGCATCGGGGTTCTGTGCATTCAGATCAGTATATTGCCAATGTCTGTTGAAGGGCTTCCCCCATTGGTCCCCCCCCCCAGCTAACCCTCTGTCTATTTCCCATGTTTGCAAACCGTGTGCCTTTTACTCTCAAGCTGCAGCCTTATTTTGGTCACTCCTGTTTTAAGGGCTGAGACGCTGAACGTGCTCAGAATCAGAGCAAAATACTCGGGGATGGTTGGGAAGAGGAAGAAAAGACTGAAGGAGAAAATGATAAGAACTGAGAGGAGGAGAGATATTAAAGCAAGATGACTAAGAAGAAGTGGGGATGGAGGAGGTTAGATAAATTGCTACATCAGGAAGTGGGAAAAGCCTGAAGATAGTGAAGAGCAATGGTCTGATGAGGAGGTCTAAGAGACTCTCACTCTCTCTTTCTCTCTCCTGATGATACTCCCAGGCCAGAAGTCACATACTGGACATACGTATTTCAGGTGTCTTCTTCAGTAATCATGGGGTTGCCCTAAGTACAATTGACATGCTCAGTTTATGGCAAGAAATATTTACGGTCAATTTCTTACCTTAAAATGTCTGTTTCACCTTTAAAAAAAAATCAAATAGTGTAACTCCCTTCACCAAGAAAAGAGTACAACAATAACTTACAACTTGTGCCCAGGCCCTTGTTGTTTCTCGTCCCTGCTTGCATTCACAGTGCATGCATAATGCACACTATGAAGTTCTCCTGGGAGAGGCTACTGGGGTTTTAGACATAAGTGCAGCATTTCTTTCACAGAGCTTTAAGTAGACTGTTGTGTTTCTGAGGTGTGACTGAATCATTCATCTCGCCATGTGAAGTTTATGTACTGCATTATATAGCATGCTTACTTTCACTTCCATACATTGAATGCATGGATACATACGGACTGGGAGAAGCTAATAGGCCCTTCTTTGTATGTGCATAGAGGTTTTCAAATCAGCATCATACTCACAGTGACTGTGATGTTCTGTTGTCTTTCAATCATTTTAATAATAAAGAAAGACTCTGAGAGGGACATAAACTATGTTTCTGTCCGTCCACTCTTCTGGGTGGAACATTACAACATTCGTCAGCTATTATGCTATATTGGCTCCCAAATTGAATTTCAAAATAGTCGAAGAACATCCAAACTGAGACTGATTGGCTGTCATCATGCCTGGCAGAGTTCAGAAAAGACTCACATTTGCAGCAGTTCTCATCAGTGTAAATATTCCAGCTTGAGAGATCTGATAAGGGGAGGCTTGTTCTTGATGGAGTGATAGATTAGATTAGTCACAGTTGCACACTTTGATATGTGGGGTTGGGGATTTTTATGACAAATACCCTGAAAGGTTTTTTTTTTTGTTTAATTTTAATGAACACAGCTCAGATAGAAAGTGCTTATATTTAAAGAAGAAAACGCTACATATATATGGAGCACAAAACTCAGACAAAGCCAACTGATTAAAAGGAACTGCACTGTTCACTTGCCAGTTGTCACAGTGCTTCACATCTCATTTCAGATCTATCTGAACTCCTACACGTTCTCTCATCTCTCAGTATTAGCTCTTGTTTTGCAAAGGTAAGGTTGTAGAAGGTACTCACTGTTCGTCATGCTGCCAGGTTGTTTGTTTGTTTGTCAGCGTGGGGGTGCTACCACCATCTTTGATCCTGCTGTGCAGGGAAGGTAACATCTGGCACAGTGACAAACTACTTCAAGTTGTGAACTTCAAAACTTCCTGGTTGGATTGGATGTCCAATTTCTAGACCTACTCATATAGTTGTTTTTAATTCAAGAAACAAGTTTGATTTTTAAGTTTATCAGCCCACAAAGATTTTTTTGCTATAAATCTTTGGTTAACTGACACCCGGAGTGATGTCAGTCCATCTGAGGGTCCAATCAGTGCAGACGGTGTTGGATCTCATACAAAATTGCTTTAAGTGTCCTAAATAATGCAGCAGCATTGATAACGTGACGCTTTCTTAACTTTTTGGCTTAACAGTTTGCAAGAAACAACACTGAAGTCTAAAAAGTTCTCAGGATCTAAGAGCCATACTCTTTATAATTACTGTTTGAATGCCCTGCGTGAAGTCTTTTCTGAAAAGACGCTGTTCGGACCAGAGATCCATACTCTTAACATCACGACTCAGGCAGAGGGAAAGTCGATTCTGATGAGAGCCCAGGCTTCATCATGCATAATCAATCTTATTACACATGGCGGCCTTTGCCATCAGTCACACACGGACAACTCAACGTTGGGGGGAAAAAAGGGGGAGAATTCTTAAAACTGTAGAAATGAGGACAGTGATGGACAGCTCTCCTGTCTTAGTAGTGTGTTCACGACAGAAAGTGTTGACACATCACTGCCTCTGTGAGACATTTTCAGTAAGAATATAAATGGTTCTCAGGGGAACCTCAACACGCAGGAGTATTTTCATGACTTTCAGAATGTTTTGAAATGATGATCTATTTTGGAGTTAACACAGAAACTATAAATGAAGCAGTGTTGGTAATTGTGAGAAAAAGTGGCAAAGGTTCATCTTCAGATGTCATAATGTGTAGAGTTTGTAACATATTAACAGCACTTAATTATTTTTTACTGTACATGACGTCGTTCAATTTGCAACAAATGACACATAAAGAGCTAATCAAACAGCAAAAAGCAGGTGGAATCACAGGGGCATTCTTATCAACTAATTATTAAAAAAAACATATGCTCGAGTTGAGCAGGAGGAAGAAGTCAAAATGGTAAATAAGGTTTTTTGTATCACCAGTTATACTTTGCAAAAAAAAAGATGCTTTGAGATTTTCATCAGTCAGTCAACCTAATATATACAGCACAGGTTAATTTCCATAAAAGCTGCACTGGAGTAGATTGGATTGGAGTTGTTCCATCAAATACATTTTGATGACTCTTAGAGGATGCCAGTCTGTGATTAATGACCTCATGTTGCACGCTCACCCTACACTTTGACTCTGGCTTTAGCCTTCATGACACCTAAATGAACTGCACAAGGATCTCACAGTGGCTGATGTTCGTTTACATTTAAACCAAAGTGTGACTGCTGCAGAAGTCAAAGGGAGATCAGAATACCAAAAAAAAATGTTTGAGTTTTAAAAGTGTTTTTAAATGCATGACATGCTGCACTCATACTAATCATCTTATCACATTAATAGTTTAAACCTCATGGAGCAAGTGGACAGCAAGCGTGAGATGTGTTCTGTTTCACAAATGAAACCTGTGCTGATTGGCTTGATTTATAACACACAATTTGGCATTGTTGGCATAATTAAAGTACATTTGCTATGTTGCAAATGTACGCTAGAGTCTTTTTTGGGCTTGATGTCTTTTGCTGTGAGCCAGCAGACAGAGTACTGGATCAACATGTTCCTGACGGACACGCTCCGCTCTGTTTGTTTGTGAGGTGTGTCAGCGTGATGTCAGGCTGTCGTTGACTGTGCTTTTGGTCAGTTGACAGGTTGGGTTGGCAGCAGGCGACCAGCTTTTCTGTTTGCGATGTCAGCAACACTTGATGCTCAAAATTCAGTGGTGATAAACGCATGGGGGGGGGACCTGTGTTGTTCTGCCGTCTGCCTTATGTGGCTGTTGTTTGAGAGATGTTTCCTGTATTTCAAACACAACACATTGTATGTACAAAGAGTTTGTCTGTGAGGGAATGTGTACCACAAAGGCCTCTTATTACCTGTCATCCTCCTCAACCGTTTTTTCAATTTTCTGAGTTTCTACTTTCTAGTTGTCATAACCTCTCTGGTTCTAAACAAAACATTCTCTCTCTCTACTTTCTTGTGATTTACCTTCATCAGTGTACACACATCTTATTTCTCTTTCAAGCTGCCAGTCTATTCAACTGCTTTTCTTCACCTCCTCCCTCTTCTTCCTCCTCCACCTCCTCCTCCTCTGTCGTTCACTCTCAGTGAAAGATCTTTCCAATTCATTATTTATGGAGCTTCCTGCGTCGTGTCGCTGTCAGATGCAGCAGACAAGCATGCCGCTTCTTCAGCATTAACTTGCACTGAAATCCGGGAAAAGTCATGTGTCATACTGTATGTACTGTGAGCGCTCATGTCCTTGTCATCGTCATCAGCTCTTTACCAGGTGTTACTTTACAGCAGCATTTTTGTCAAAAGGGAAGCTCAAAACGGCTGCATCAGAATGTGTTTTTTACACATTAAGCACTTTTAATCCACAGCCGACGCAATTCATGTAGAGGTGCTGAAAATGTCTACTTTTTTCTTTTTGTAGGTTTTCACTGATAAGTACAGTGAGTCACGTCTTCAGTACAGTAGTGAGATGTCAGTGTGCAGTGACTGTGTTAGGAGATGCTCTAATTGTGGTGTCAGTGACAGGGTGCTGTAAAACAGTCATGTGAATATGGAAGCTGGATGTCTGTAACCAGGAAAAAAATTGTCTTCTGCTTTCTTGTATTGATTAAAAAGGACTTAATGTTGATCAAAGACTGAACAGAACTTTTGGCTTGGTTTGTAAGAAGTACAAAGAGCTATCATCAGTTTTGACTGAGAAGGCCTCTTAACATTTCCTCCCTGACCTAATCGAGTTGTCTATTAATTACGTTGTGCTTCTAATATGCTAAATGTTATAATCCCTGGGAATATTGGCACAGAGTGAGATCGTCAGGTAGAAGTCATCTGTCCCTTCAAAGCTCCAGGTTGCTAATTAAAAGGGACAGCGCCATTTGCTATCTGGAACCTGCCCAGATCTACAAGGCTGTCTGAGTCAGCATCTCCCTTTTATTGTCTTTTAATATCTGAGTTTTATGAGCAAGCATCTGCTGGTTTCATTTGAATGTGCTTCGCCTATTTTATTATTGATTTTCTTAATTTGTCTCGCTGTGTAGCCCTTTTTTGCTTCAGTTTAATCTATCGTTAGACATAGAATTATTTAACTGTTTATTCATTATTAACAATTTGGACTGATTCAGCACTAATTAATTTGGGTTTTAAAAGGCCTATAATTAAGGCCAGGTTACGTCTTTTAATGGATCGAAAACCCCTTTGTTGTACTGCTTATGACACCACATAGTAACACCATGCATACTAGAAAAAAGACACATGTTTTGCTTTTTTCTTGATTCGTTCAAAGACGTTACCTTGAGCAATTAGTAGCAGCTGACCACAAAGCCGCTGCAGCAGCTTTTTCCTCAGTATGCAGTCAAATTCAAACAGAGGTTGCAAACAGTAACTAAACCGATCACTGACTAGATGGGACACAATGTGAGAATAAAGAGGTATTTATTAAATCAGAACAATCTCTCCCTCCACCCCCAAAGAAGCACACACTCACACGAGGACGTAATGTGTACATAACTGTTTTACATTTAAAGCTACTGTTTGCCTGAGTTTTGCACCTGCCTGCCCTACAGAAAGCAAGCAGACTCCACGTCGGCAGGTTAAAGCCAACACAAAGTTCAATATCATTTTGGAAAGAGCTTTATCTGCTTGGCGCTTCACCTCAATATGATTCTATTTTCTCTTCTTTGCCGACATATCCACCTCCATCATATCCGCCCATTTAAATTGCGTCCAATTGCTGAACTGTATCCATTCTTCAACTCACTTGTGCGCTGTCATTGGCTGTGGGAAACACACCAGCTCCCCACCCAGAAACGAGATACTCGAAATAAAACATGAAAGTCTAGACACAGGACAACGTCTCTGCAGACACAGTCACCACCACACGTGCACTCGAATTCAAAAGGTCATGATTGAGCAGCATTACATTTGTATAAATCGTTGTAAGTTTTTTAGGAAAAGCTACTGACTAGGTCTTCAAAGTAAAGCCTCATTATGTTATATGCCAGCAGAAGATGAAAATACTTTTTCTATGAAACACGAGGTCATTGAGGATAGCGTGAGGTAGAGATGAAACACAGAGGCTCACTTAAACACTCACAAAACCCCCAGACTACAACTTAATCTTTCTTATCATGGGATTTACTATGAACCTGGCTCTCCCTTCAGCAAGCCATGAGCAAGACTTTATCTGTTGACCTTCCATCTCCCCCACAAACCAAAGTGGGCCACACAGCGCTGCACAGCTCAGCCCTGACATCTGGTGTGACTGGGAGGGAGGGTCACAACACATCTGGCAGTAAAGCAGGAAACTGGGTTAGTATCCAGAGTATGCAGGTCAAAGCTCTGGATTAGAGTCGCACAGAGGGTAGCTGGGGGAACTTTAATAGAGGGATCATGAGGAATAGGATGATGTCCCGGCTGTCTGATCATTATGAGGCGATGCTCCTTTATTGTGAGTCTGGGGAATTTTTTGTAATCTTAACTTTTGTGGACTGTGTTGTCCATTTCATGTCTCTATTCTTCCAATTCATCCTTCAACCTCCGTCTGGTAATCTGTGTTTCTCTCTCAGCCTCCGCACAGGCTTTTTTTTGATTGTAAGACTTAAATCTCTGTTGGACATGAACCAGGCTTTCAAGTATAACCACGACGCTCTCTTCTTCCCCATGGTAACACTGCAGTGGACAGAAGAGAGAGGGCATTACATAATGATAGACACACACACACACACACACACACACACACACACACACACACACACCACTGCAAACCTGTCAGCACACTTCCGTTTAAGGGTCACTGGTTGGATGATTTAAATGGATTCAGACAAGTTGTCAACTATGACACATGGAGGTTGTGTCAGTACTGAGACAGCCTTTTTTCTCCTTGTTTAAACTTTGACTTCAATGACCTGTGCATTCAACACTTAAATAGTGTTCTTCACACTGTATTTTATGTATTTACAACAATTGACAAATGAGTCTCCTTTTTATTATTTATACATAATGTAATATTCCATTGTCTAATTGTAAACATGTCTGATTAAAATTCAAGCTTTCAGAATTGTCGTGTTTTCTGCTGCAGCGAGGTTGAAAGCTGTAGGGTATCCTGATTCGCTCTGACATGAGTGTATGCAGCTCCCGTGCTGCTCTGTCCGAGTTGTCAAAGGAGAAATGTCAGGAGCATAAGTCAGATCGAGGATTTCTGTCTTCAGCTTGCCCTTTGTTTACATTTTTCCATCCCCTCCTATAGCCATGCATTTTCAACTGAATATGTATCCCACATTCAGCATATTAAACAGCACTCAATTAAGTCTATGTTAAGAGGAGAATGTTTAGGACCTAACCCTCTCCATTTTTGTGAAAAATATTTAAAAACAAAATGTCTCTCTCTTTTACTTTACTTATGGTAGTTACAAAGGTTTTCTCATTATTCACTGAGCTGAACATAATGGAGTCTCTACTGTCTCACTTTTGTCAGAGAAAGAGATTACTTTTTGGAAGTTTAATGACAGTACAGAAGAGGCATTCATTAATTAGGAGCCCCTTTGGGTGTTATTCACCCCCTATAAAGCAGTGCTTAAATAAATCATTTGTCCTACCCTCTCTCTATTTTTCAAAAGCACCTCCGATATTTAACCTTGCTTTACTTTTACCTTGCTTTTTTCATGGAGCTTATTAGAAAAATGCACAGGCTATGTTGGCTGGGTGGAATCAGCTATATCTGAAACAGTTTCAGCTTCTATCGTTTCAAAAGTTGTTGCTTTGTCTTGAGTGTCATGTTTCTGTCTGGCATATGACTTTATAGACTTCTATACCTACTTTGAATGAACTTCTAGGTTCTTCTTTTTTTGTTTTGGATAATAGGAGCAAATGTTTCGACTCCCACAAAAGTGGTCATAGTCTGAACAAACATGATTTCAACTTTCTACGGGAATCACTCTTTTAAATTTATATTGAACTTACGTCGAATGGCATTGTCTTATTTTCTCTGTGACTCTCACTTTCTTGGTTTCTCTTTTGTTGTCGTTAGCAATTGACATCTGTAATTGTCTGTGAAACATCACCATTTGGGCTTTCAAACGTTTTTTTTTTTGCCTCAGGATAATAGGATTTGAGATTGAGAATATATCCTTAAATCATCATCATCATGTCTACCAGGGAAAGCAGTGACACTCAAAGCTTAATGTGAACGTAGTAACAAACAAGGATGGCTGCACTGACTGTATAAGTAGATTGTGTTTTTCCTGAGTATTTATTTACTATTCTTTGACGTGTTGCCCGGCAGATAGCAGGTAGTGCTGCAAGGTGTTGATGTATTTTGTATCTCTCGACCCTCCAGCTGTCACCTTTTCAAGCACATTGGAAAGCATTTAATTTCTTCTCAGCAGGACGTGAAGCCTACTGCATGTAATTACCACAGAAGCTTTATCTGATCCTTAAGAGGAATGAGAAGAATGCTTTTATTTTTTTCACAGTGTGATGCTAGACTGTTATTAAGACAACCAAGCAAAAGAGACCTCATTAGATTGCTGAGTAGCTGTTTCCCATCTCCCTGCCTTCGCCCTGCAGTAGCTCTGACTTCTTATGTCACACGTCAACACCTAGTTGCACATAGTAAGGAGAGGCAAGGCTCAACAATGGCCCTGAGACAGTTTCATGTACAGTCGAAGCTTGTTAGGTTGGGAACAGAAGTGTAGCGATGCCTAAAGTGGGTATATTCTTAATTTCTCCCTCAGATGTCTTTTTTTTTTTTTTTGCCACCGTCCAGTCGTGTATAAACAGCCTCTGATATACAGTGGCATTTAAAACTACTCTTGCACGTTTAGTCAGTGCGTAGAAACAGAGTAGGGAGGGTCATCTCCTCACAAACCAAGTAAAAAAAATTGCAGCATATTACTCAAGTTATCATCGATCAATGTTGTGAATCAGAAGAGATTTCAAAGTGACTTTACCCTGGAGACTGACAGATAAAGGTGTAATACTCTATATATTACTGCACCACACCACTGATTGGGAGATTACTGTCAATGGGACAGCATGCATTTAATTTTTAGTTTCTGAATTATAGAAATATTTAGTTTATGTCAAAGTTAACTTCACACTCAAGTAGTGCTTCATATACTGCACGGCTCTGTTTATTCTGGTGTGGCTGGTTGTGAGTTTATTTTGAATAATCCGAAAAAAGAAAGTTTAAAAGAACTGTACAATGTTTATGGTATAAAATTCACTCTGCAAGATCACGTCTCCTTGTCAGGTGGCTCTGAAGGGAGGACTGTGGTGTACTGTAACATACAGCTGGAATAAACCTCAGCCTACATCTCTTCTCCTCTATCTTCCTCCTCCATATGTCCTATAATTAGATCAAGTACATGCCATGATTCTAGTGGTTCAATACGACTCGCTGAGAGACCTCCAGAGTCTCTATTTTCTTCTGTGTCTGTCTTCAAAGTGTCTGTACAGTATGTTCATACATTTCAGAGCCATGTTTTAGGTATTTCAGAGGCTGGAGGTAGAAATTGCAAAGCACCACAGGAAACAAGTGTTTTGTTTTCTATCAGTATGATGACATTCAAACTAATGGTTCCTGCTGTCTTTGCAAGCCAGTTATATATCTCTGTGTGTATAAAACTGTGTGTGTGTTTGTGTACCTTTGTGTATCTGTGTATGGTGCTATTTTTTTTTTGTCTTGGAAGCCTAGAAATATCTGTTTGATGGATGACTGCATTGTGTGCAGACAGCCTGTTAAGAGGCTCTGTGGATGAAAATGAATCCATACAGAGGAATAATGTAAGCTCTGTATAAGGCTGTGAAAAATCTCAACTGTGACATGAAGTTACCTTTGATTTACAAAAAAAATTACTTTGTTTTTCCTGCTCAATTCAAACATTGTTTTTGTGTTCAGAAATAAGGGATGTGTTTATTGTCAGAAAAATGCAGTTATTTTGTGAGAGTCTGCTCTAGACCTTTAAGGATACACTCTGCATGTAAGAGTTTGATAATGTAACAGACTACTCTACAAAGTGTATTTCAATTTTTCTCAGTTTTGTAATGAACCTACCTGTGTATTTTTCTATTGTTTAGGCTCAGTTACAGTGTGTCTATCTTAAGCTTCAGGCTGCTCACCACGGCTTGATTTTGTAACCAGATAACTAAAACTCTGAGATGAGGTGCAGTGGATAGTAGGGATGTAAAGATTGATGGTAAGGCTGTTTAAAATCGATTCAAAGGTGTCAAGGTTTGAATCGGTTCTCTGAAAAATGAATCGCAGTAATATTGTGAGCGTCAGCAGCTGTAGAGCAGACACATATAGCACAAACATGATGCAGCAATTAATCGACATCACAATGTGAAGCTCCAATCACCTGCCGGTTCTCTCAAAATAAATCGTGAGGGAATTGTATTGTGAACCCAGTATCGTGGTTCGTATTGTGAGTTGAGTTAAACGTTACATCCCTGTAGTGGATAGTTTAACGGTCATATTTGAATCTCCATGTGCAGATGCTACAGTCTGTGTTGGACCCTCTGCACTGGGCCACACGTCATTCCTTCCTCTCTTACCTTAGCTTCCTACTCCTCTGTTCTCTGCAATAAAAGCAGAAAAGCAAAAATGCATACAAATTGACACATCAGCTTAGGTTTGGGCTGTTCTATTAATTATGATGACTTTATTGATAGATTTTATGTAACTACTTCTTCTTAAGGCAGTTTAAGTATTTCAGTGGGATTAAAAATCAAATGCAGGGGCGCCGATAGCTCAGCGGCAGCGACTGCGCGCGTACCATGTTGCGAGGCCTTGCTCCTCGCGCGGGCGGCCCGGGTTCGCGTCCGGCCTGTGGCCACTTTCCCGCATGTCTCTCCCCACTCTCTCCCCCTTTCCGACTCTATCTGTCCTATCAATAAAGGCAAAAAGGCCAAAAATAATCCTTAAAAAAAAAAAAAAATCAAATGCAGATATTTTTTTTTATACAGACACAAAGTTTGTGATGTGACTTTTATTTTCAAAATAGGTATAAAATAAGGTTAAAAAATATTCTCAGTTTTATTTTTGCTCATCTCACGTAACCCAAATAAAAAGATATCTTTGTGTGTATCTATAGATTTGCTCACTTTAATAATAATCTTAACTGGTAAAAACACTTGTCCATCAATGACAGTAATGAAGTTTATTAAATGGTTATTAAAAGGAATCATAGAGATGACATGAATTTTGGACTAAAACCAGAGAGGATTCAACGTAATTATAAAAAGGAGTCACTAGGTTTCACGTGTGATTGTAGGGAGATGGCATCTTTACTAACAGAAGGAGAACTGTTGTGACTCTCCTGCTAATGAGTGACGCAGGATCAGGTTTATTGTTATTTGAATTGGAGGTGCAGAGCCTGTGAGGAATTAGGAACTGGCTCCAAACGTTGCCCAGGGCTACAAACAGGCCTCCACCTCCATTAAGTCGTGACAGTCTTGGCCTTAAATCCTGGATGAGAAATATTGGAGTCTGGTTGGCCTACCAAACAGAAAGTTTTATTATTCTGTTCTGTTCTTCCAATGTGAAAAACAAGACTACATTGCTCGGCTTGTATTTGCAGAGTACTGCCATGGAGCACAATTTTGAGAATAAAGTCACTGACGGCCGTCATGAAGAAACTCTGGGAGTTCACAGATATTTGAAACTGAAGAACATAAATTAAACACATAAGTCTTTTGTGTGCCACCCTTGAATTATTAACACCTGAGAAGTGGAAGAGGGAAACTCTGTTCCTGCATCGGTGTTGAATATTTCTTAAAAAGCTAGCATGAAAGTTTAGGCCCATTGAGTTGAATGAAAGAGGGCCGAATGGAACTTTCTACTTTTTTTCTCATCTGATGCTCAAATACAGGAATCAGACAGAACAGCAACGTCCTTCCAAGTCCACCAACATAACGCTCTGACTTATTGTGTACTTACCTGGAAACTGATACCTTGGACTGTGCGTTGGGTTTCTCACACTAATTTTCAAGTACTGTTGAACTTTGGTGGCAGCAGTCTGCACGTGCTCCTTTTTATATGGTATTTCTAATTGATTGGACACCTACACTTCTGGTTTCCACCTTCTAAAGTCTGGACAAATTCACCCAGAGCCTGACATTTTCTGTCAGATAGTTGAAAGTTGTGTGTGAGAGTATTATTCTTGGTTAAGAGTCACAGATGACTTGTGCTGCCAGGCTGTCACTCTCAGTTTGCTACATTTTATGAGTTTGAAACTGGCTTCAATTCAGAGGCAGGATGTTGATGTAAAATGCCAACATGTTCCTAATTAGCTCAGAAAGTGGGCGTAAAAAGGTCAAGGATTAAGTTTTAGTTTCCTGCATACGGGTCTGTAGAAAAGACCTAAAGTGTCTACAGTTCCAACAGAAAACAAGCTGCTACATTTCCCTGCTCATCTTATTTAATTTCAGAGCCGTAACACTGTTTCACAGACGTCTGTATGTGTGTGTGTGTGTGTGTGTGTGTGTGTGTGTGTGTGGGGTAGAGTGCTAGTTTAATTAAGATTAAAGAACGTAAATATTAGAGTCTGTTTCACTAAGTGGCTTTTATGGCTTCATATCATGTCTCCAAGCTGAACTGATGCCTTTGCAGTCCATCCAGATAATGTACTCATAACCCTCCTGTGCCCTCTTGCTTAGACTGTCGGCTGCAGATAATACACACTGTGTCGACTGGAGTCTGCTGGTGTGGAATATCGTATTGAACATTTACCCTCACGGTTTGAAAAGCGTGATGCATCATCTGTTTTACTTATTGATGAGAGTTCAGCCCACCTCTGATTCATTGTCTAAGATTCCACACACACACACACACACACACACACACACACACTCTCTTACTCTTTGTGTATAAAATGACACATGCAAACGGCCGAACGTCTCCCTTGAGATGATGCAAGGTTGCCGTCAATACTTGAAATGGAACGTTTGAAACCTGCTACCCCATCAAAGTAGTATTCACTTAATGGAAGATAAAATTTGGCATTGTTTAATATCTGAACAGATTCTGTGCCTCATCCAGAAAATGTAATGGAACACACCTTTCTTTCCTGTGTTTAAATTGTGCTGGTGGATGTTATTTATTCAAACACTTGTGTTTTTAAATGCAGGGTTAGGTCATCTTTAGTACAGAGTCTAAAGAAAAGCTGTGCTCGAAACGTTACTCATGGGATGTGCTTACAATAAAATGCACGAAAAAGGAACAAGCGTGCAGTTTTCTTTTTACTCTTCTGAACCTGGACCTTGAGAAAGGCACCTAACTGGATGTGCGTGACTACAACTTTTACACATCTTTAGTATAGAGGAAATAGTCTGGGCAATTGTGTAACACATACACCCTCATTTAAATCATCTGTATGGTTCCTTTAAAGTGATTGCCCTCTGTGATTCGAGAGATCGACTGGGATGTAGAATACTGTTTATTTGTCTTATAGAATCTTGGTACACAGAGCAGGTGGGCTAGTATGGACCGCAGCTGCCTTTGTTTTGTTCTCTCTGGCCCTCTTCTTATTTCTGTCAATATGAATGTGTGTAGTAGTAGTCGTGTGTCTGTAATATGTGCCTCTCTCCGCTGAGCTCTCAGTTTGCAGAGGTAATGGCTGAGGTCTACTGGACTCAGGGGACGGACTAGAAATGAGTCACCCTGGTTGATTCTGTCCCAAAGGATGTGCAGGGATGATGGTTATTAAATGAAATGGTCTTAGACCCTGAGTCTGGGGGCGTGTATTAGAACTTTTAGCAGATTTTTACAGAGCTTCTACGAAACTTTTTATATATATTAGTATCTAACATTTTGATGTTTTTGCAGAGGGATATTTTACAGCTCTACTGTTATTTTACTTTTATTGCTCTATGTAATGGATTTGTTCCTAAATGATCTCCCATTAAGTTTTGCTATTCCATGATACATTTTGTCTCACACACACTAACATCCTCAAATCTGTTTAAGCAAACATATAGTCTGATCAGGACGCACAGCATGGTCCATAATGTGCATGATCACTCAGCCCAAGAGCTTTCACTAATCTGCAAATCAAGTTTAAATCCTGTGCTCGCTATTATCAGTCTGTGCTTTGTGTGTGTATATTGTTGTCCCTTGTGTGTCTGTGTTAGCTGTACTTTACAGCTGAGGCACCACAAACCCGGACAAATGAATAAAAAGGCAATTCAAGT
This sequence comes from Symphodus melops, assembly GCF_947650265.1. NCBI lineage: Eukaryota > Metazoa > Chordata > Actinopteri > Labriformes > Labridae > Symphodus > Symphodus melops. The sequence goes on along the minus strand of NC_136691.1, from coordinate 41,330,905 downwards.
GAAAATAAACCAACATGTGCACTAGCATCTTCTGAGGGCACAAAGTGTCTAATCGTTAATCGCTTTGTGCTATGATGATGTGACCTGACTCGACATTGTGTTGTTGTGGTTCTGTGTCTAATGCCCCCCTACACACACACACACACACACACACACACACATTTTTTACTTGTTACCACAGGTGCTGCTGGGGAGCTAAAATGGTTTTGGGTCGAGTTTCCATGGAGATTTGGGATTTATAAAGCTCTTAAAGGTCCACATTTGTCATTGAGCAGCTATGGTTTTCACTTTTGCTTTGTCTGGTCTCATTTTTTATACTCTTCATCATAGGTATTTAAATGATTAATTCGTTATTGCTCTTATTGTTGTCTGACAGTTCAATCTAATGTGTTATGTTTAGAGGCGTAATTTAGCAGTTATATTACAAATCCCTCTTCCATCTCTACCATTGGACCTAAAGAAGAGCTGTTTTTACTGTAGTAATAACTAGTCGGGATCCCCCATAAAAAATTAATAAATCTTTGGTGCAAACAAGTACACATTTGTAGATTGTTTATCATGTGGCAAACATATTTACAAATTATTATAATAATAATAATAATTATTATTATTATTATTATTATCATCATTATTATTATTATATAATTACAAATTATTTTTATTATTATTGTTTATTTCCTATTGCATATTAAATTCTTAAATAGGCGTTTCTGTTATAGAATGTATCATTAGTTTCAGCACGAGAAATTAACTGATAAAACAGGACGACATGGACCAGAATGTTGCTGAAGTCACACTAATTAAGCTGCAGCCTCAACAATCCTTAACAATGGATGAACGATGCTGCACCATCATAGTCAACCTCAAAACCTCAACACTCCATCATGCTTCTACTGATTATAAGGCCTTTCAGTTCATCTTCTGTCTATATTCTGTACAAATTGCATATTTTTGGGTGATTTTTGCCTTTTATTGGATTGGACAGCTGAACAGAGACAGGAAATGTTGGAAGGAGTGAGTAGGGGATGAAATGAAGCAAAATGGCCATGGCCAGATTTGAACCCACGACCACTGCGGCAAAGACTACAGTCTGTTTGCCTTTGGTGCGTGTCATAACCGGTTGGCTATCTGATGCACTGCAACACTTTCAGGGTCTCTCCATAACATTACCATTTTTGTAGAAAAAGTTGCCCACTCCATTATGTTTAATGGCAGTTGGACATTATTCTTCAGGGAAGCTGATTATTAATTACATAAAATGTGTGACAACCTGATTTGAAAATCTGCAGTTTGATCGTGTTAATTGGGACTCTCCCTGTAGTTCTTCCATCCTCCTTATTCCCATTTGCGTACTCACCCAGTGTGTTGCTGCTCAGAGGTCTCTCTGTTCTTATTCTCCTCATGCTTCAGCTGGCAGTCTGTTGGTTGCCTCCCAGTGGCCCACTAGCATTTTCCTGCTCTTTTTGTAGTTATTCTTAGGCTCATCTCAGAGAACGAAAGCTATGCAGACATGACAGGAGCACCCACGCACGGGTTGTCTAATGGGAAGAGAGAGAACAAGACAGAAAATAGAACAAAACAGAAGATAGAGAAAGATCATAAGCTGTGGTTGATCTTGGAGCATAGCCTGCTTCATTGTGCAGCTTGCCGATGGACCTCTTGGTCCCAAAAGGAGCCTGTGGGGTCCCCCTGTCAAAGTGGTGTGTACTGATTCAGGGCTACAACGTGACATGAAAGCCACAAAGATGACTCCTTCCAACAGCTGTATACTTAGAGGCTTCCCAAGGAGGCTGAATGCTTGCTTTGATTATTTATGAGACTGCAAAAGCAACATGAGTGTTTTTTTTTCTTTGACTACACTTGTTTCTTGACTCATGTACTTTTTTCATCTCTCCTTTCCTCGTGCAGATGCGTCATGTTTGTTCTTGTCATGTCTTTTGTCCTCAGGAATTCATGATACAGGAAGTGATATGGACTGTATGTCACTTTTTTCTTTCTACAGGGCATCAACATAGTGGGGCCCAGTAATGCAGAAACCACTCCACGACCTCCCAGTCCAGCCATGTACCAGCTGGACATTATCCTAAAGAAAGGGAACAACCTGGCCATTCGAGACAGGACGGGTAGGAGCTCTGTTTATTTGGTCTGTTAACTCAACGATACAGAGAGGCAACTTATTTTTCAGCCCCCAAACGAAAGCCAGCCAGCCCTGCCTCTGTCGATCTGTCTCGATCGGTTTGTCATTGACAGGCAGTGTTGAGCCCAGGAGGCTTCATTATTATATTTTCTATTCATCTGCTGTCTTTATGAGTCTACCTCCAATTTTGTTTATTCACATTTTTTGTCGATAAGAAATTATCTTTGCGCCCCCCTTCACATCTGTTCTTTGTATTTTCACCTTTTCTTTCCCTCTCCCTCTTGACTCTCTCCATGTCTGAGGTTTTATTAAATCACACGTCTGGTACTCCCAGCTCACTCCATTGCTTATGTGTGAAGTGAAATGGATTTACTAGGAATGGTTCAGCCCATTTCTTGTGCTTCCCAGCATGAAAATAATATAATCCTTTGCCTGAGCCGGAACTCAATCCTAGCCCGCTTCCTTTAGCGTAGACTATGAAAATCTAAATCCAGTTTTGACTCTTGACTCCACACCTTTTAGGCTTTTAGTACTCGTGAGACTGTATAGTGTTGTTTATAACCGTAGGAGACCTTTACGCTCACATAGGTTTCTTTCTTTCTTTCTTTTTATTAATAATGAATAAATAGACTTTAGACGACCAAAGTCAGGGCTCCATGAGAAAGCTGAGTGGCACATCATGTTGGAAGAAGAGCGATGGTGGAGTAGCAGCAGTATAGTTATTTTAAGTTGATAGATTCACTGCATACACTGGCTTTTTACTAGAGGAAGGATATTGAGCCTGTCTAAAAAGTGGAGGACAGATAGCCTTCTGCCTGTGAAAGCACTCCTTTGACTATTTGAGGCGATAATGTCTCTCATAGTGTAACAGAAACAAGCAGGACCTCAGATTTTCACACAACCTCTCACATGACAATGTTTTGGGTATGCTGATCTCATTAGGGGTTTTAGCCGTCACCATGACGCCACATTTGAATAAACGTGCCCTGCTCTCTCTCCTGACTACCTGTCCGTCCACATAATGAGCAGCGAGGCTCAGAGCTCACCTGTCCTGTCCTGAGCACATCCAGAGAGCTCATTAGAGAGAGAGAGAGAGAGAGAGAGAGAGGGAGAGAGAGAGAGGGAGAGAGAGAGAGACAGAGAGAGAGACATAGAGAGAGAGAGAGAGAGAGACAGAGAGAGAGAGACAGATAGAGACAGATAGAGAGAGAGAGAGAGAGACTCATAATCATACAACATACAGCAGACTTCATTTCCAGCAACAAAGATGTTTTAATGATTTTGTTTGTCTTTCCATGCGAGGTTGCCTTTAAATATGAGTATGTACAGCTGAAGCCAAGTCTTCCCTTCACTACATGTTGCTTCTGTGGTGCAGCAGGCACAGAAAAAAGCACAGACAGACAGACATGGATTTGTGGGATTTTCCATGAGCAGATCAGTCTTGTCAGATATGTAGATGTGAGCACAGCTGGGTTCTCAAATTGGAGTAGTTTTTTCTGGGAAAAGCTATTTAATTCTATTTCCTATTTATTCCCTAAAATCCTTTGACATGTATGAATCACAGATCAAACAAATAGTTTCCAATTTGGTCTGCGAAACATGCATTTTCAGATTTTCCTATCCAGTGAACCTGACATGTCAACGTCAAACAGGCCTGCTTATCAATTATCAAGCCTAATTTTTAACTACTGCGCTATTTAAACCACAAGCCCAGCTAAATTAATATCAAACTTATATGATTAATAACCTGTCCTTAGGAAGACAAGCAGCTTGATCATCATATTTTGGACAAATTGTTTAAGGCCACATTTAAGCTTCAACCAGTCTGAAACATTATAGATCATTGCAGATATTTTGAACACCTGACCACAGAGATCAACCAGAAACAAATGAAAATGCAGCTCTGATCCAGTCATCAACATGTTGCATGCAACCACAGTCCAGGCTGACGAGCCAGACTCAAAGAGGAGGAGAGGCAGTTTCCCCATTAGCACGTTCTTAGGTATTAAAAACCTGACAGAGGCCTCACAGAAGATCAAAGGAGGCACTGCTGTAACACAATTGAATCACAGTTCAGCAGACGTGAGTTTGGACTCCTCTTAAGATCTTCTATCTAAAAGTTATTTGATTTTTTGGCAGTTCAATTTTTTTTTTTTATGGAACTGCCACTGCGCCACCAGCGCCCCCCTCTGCTTCCTTTTCTCCAGTCCATCTCACTGTGTTGGTATTGATCATGCGAGTATCAGCTGGTGGCTGCACATAATACCAGGAATGTTTCTAAGTGGTGTAGCCTGCAGCTGCAAACCTTGCCAAACGCAATCTGTTACTGACTGTTGTGTTTGCTCCATAAACTGAAGATATACTGTAGCATGTGCTGCAGCTGCACACACACAAACACACACACACACACACACACACACACACACACACATACACACACGTGCTAAATGAACAGTGTGGGCATGTTAGATGTTCGATATTTAAAAGGCGTTTTTGTAGTTCATAGGAAACGTGTTATTCACAAAAAGATGTTAGATTCTTTTGTAAAGTTTTTGTCTCTGATGGGGGATGACAGTTACTGTTACCGGTGTAACAATCTGTGATCTGGACCGTGGGACTTGTGATCTGCTGCACCACTAGTTGTTGGGGAAGCATGGGCGTCCTTTATCCAGTCATCCTGGCTTCCCTGCTTCTCTAGAGCTCCTGGGAGGATTGCTGATTTGAGCAACAACACTGTGGCTGGATAATTCCATCAGTTTACTAACACGTTGCCAAGATGCATTCATTCAAATAATAATTAACTACACCACTTACCCCGTTCAGGGTAGCAAGTTTCTGGAGCAACATGGAGCTTAGGTAATAAGGAAAAACCTTGATGAGATTACGTGTCCTTTTCAACAGTTTGCTGACAAGCAGCAGCACAGATCAAGATTCAAAAAATAAAAAACATGACTGTAATACAGTACAATAAAATGGTGTGAAAACAAAACAAATTAAATGAGCAAAACTGTATCAAGAACTCTATCACAAGTGTATCAGGCAGAACATCTACAGCCAGACGTGCTTGCGTAGTTGGTCAGAATCACCTTAATAGTGTCCAGTGAGGTCAGCGAAGTGAGTTTCAAGCAAGTGCATACAGCAAACAAATGTGTGAGGGCTTTCAGTGAGTGTTGGACCTCAGTACTCCACGATACAGAGTCCTGCACGTGTAAGCTTTGAGAAGAGGCGTGCATGTATAAATACACACAATAAAAGTGGCAGCAACCCATCTCTTTCTAAAATAAAAACTTAATTTCAGTTTTTGTCTCTTTACTAACTGCTGAATATGAGGTAAGAGAGGGATTCATTCATAAAAATACCAAGATATCTAAAAATGACGATATCTGTGTAATGTGGATGAAACAAACATAATATAATATTGAACCGTTTGGTAAAGCAACCCGAAAAACAGGACATCAAGAAGATCCAAGTGTAGCATCCAGACTGTGTGAATGTGTGATTTTATATACAGGCATAATTGAATTCCAGTCATTGATAAGTAATATCCATATGGTGTTTAGTGGTTGCTTTTCATCTCGCTGAGCCATCATAGTTCACAGAGGGTAGATTTCCCTCAGAGGTCGCCGCAAGGCTGCTTAACACGAATCATCCCTCGCTCATTTGTCTGGTGTTAAACACACATGAGACATTTGGGAGCAGTCTGGAGCACAACCACAGTGAGTTTCAAGCATTTTTTCATCAGTCTCTGTTCAGCCTGCACAGAGTAAAATGCTTCACAGTTTGTAGCCAGGAAAGACAGCCAACGCTGTGACATGGTTCAATATTATGACAACATGACAAATACCCTCACTGGATATGGATGATTAAAGTAGACATGAGGTACACAGACATGTTTCACAGGCGCGTTAACAACACAAATTGAACTGAAGAAGTGTCAACTCTGTGTTTCCTTTCCTCTGCTCATTCACACCTTACTTGAGTGAAATGGTATTGAATTAAATCAGAAGAGTAGAGACAGCGATGTAGAGCAGTGGATATAAAGGAGAAGTTACATCACATATAAACTTGCTTTGCATTTCATCCTGTCAGGGAAAGACCCTGTAGTGTTCCAAGTACACCCATCGCGTCCTTAACTGCCTTATATGATGAGCAGTTTCTCTTCTCTTCTCCATTTGTATTGAACCAATACACATTTATCCTTTTTTTGTTCAGCAACATCAAACGTCCCATTTTTCTTCAGCTTTCTCAGTAGGGGTCTCATGTAGAAAATGTATTGTCAAGGCAATACTAGACTATCGGTATCGGCTCAATTTATCACAGATATGATATATTTGAAGGGCTAATATTAGTATGCCGGTTTCTTGAAGTACAGAGAGCACAGCTTGCCTTATTATCTTGCTTGCAGTTTTTAGTGATGTTCTCTGTGTTCATCTCCTTATGTTACTCTCCCACATGCTGCTTTATTTCGTTTTAGCTCATACTTCACAACTGCGTACACCACCGATCTCGCCATTGTTGTGTTTCTCACTTTAACAGTATGATGTCGCACATTAATGATGTTGCATTCTGAGTAAAAGTCAATGCAGAACAGGAAAAAAGGCAGATACATGCATGTATGTGTTTGTGTGTTGTTGTAATGAGGCTTTGAACCTCCACATCCCATGATGGAGTTCTTCGTCTTTTCACTCTTGCCCAATACATCCTCAAGAGCAGATTGCATTCTGGGTAATGGGAATCCCTAGAGCTGCAACCATCTGTCAGTCTTGACAGTACAAATGGACCAGGGAGACACACAACAATGCACACGCGCACACACCTTGGTGCACGAGAATGCTGTAGTGTTTTCAGCTTGAGCTAAACTACAGTTTTTTGGGCAGTTTTGCACACTAAATCCTCTTCTGTTTCCACATCCTCCTGCACACACTGTAACTGTCTTTTCACAGGCAACGTGCTGGCCGCCCATGAATGGGACCTCCTGAACTATATATCACGAAAGTTGTGTGTCTAAGGAAATTTAAAGTTAAGGGTGAATACCGGATTTTGAAGTTAACAGTCAGGTTAATATTGTCCAATATATGTACTATTGACTAACTGAATCTCCATGTACGAGATTCAGTTTCAGCATTTTTATGAACGTGTGTCTTTAAAAGGTTTGACATCCTGCAAAATGAACTTCAAATATGTTAGATCAGGGAGAATCATTTGAAACTACCACAGGAAAGGCACAGTTACAACCAATATCATATTAATAGTATAATTCATAGTAATAAACATTAAACATGAACAATCATGTTACCCTGCAAGTTAATCAATTAGTAGTTAGCTATATAATTCATTAGACCTATCGATCCTAACGGTGTGTGTGTGTGTGTGTGTGTGTGTGTGTGTGTTTGTGTGTGTGTGTTTGTGTGTGTGTGTGTTTGTGTATGTGTGTTTGTGTGTGTGTGTGTGTGTGTGTGTGTGTGTGTGTGTGTGTGTATGTTTTGTCTATCTGTCTGTCTGTCTGTCTGTCGGTCGGTCGGTCGGTCGGTCGGTCTCTCTCTCTCTCTGCTCTTTTGTGAAGTGTCTTGAGGTAGCAATTTTTAAGAATTGCCACAATACAAATAAAGATTGATTGAAATTTTATTACCAGACCTTCATTTAATGCATTTAAATTGCGTCTATTAATGGCTCCTAAAGTAAAAATCGATATTTTCTATATAACACTGAGTGCTTTGTTTCTCTGATATTTTCACAGTTTGACACCTTGAGATAGGATAAGAGAATCAATCAATCAATCAATCGATCTTTATTCATATAGCGTCAATTCATAACAGGCATTATCTCGAGACACTTTACAAAAGCAGAATCTGTTATTCATCACAAAAAATGAAAAATTTGTGTTACAGCAGCAAAGCAGGATAGCAGTAGAAAATATTAAATTAGATAAAAAATTAAAAATGTTAATAGTTATATATGATATTGCACAATTTATCTCATAAAGTATTGTTGCAGTGCAAATCAAATAAAAAATACAAATAAGATCAGGTGACATCTTATAACATTCTTATAACACAAGACGTAGTAATGAATTGTCCGGTTTGTGGGTGAGTTTTGCGATCTACTTGGAGCAGTCTTGGTTAAACAGTCTGACTGCAGCAGGAAGGAAGGACCTGCGGTATCTCTCCTTCAGACACCACGGGTGGCGAAGACACATTGTCACTGAAGGGGCTGCCCAGTACTGTTACAGTATCCTGCAGGGGATGGGAGACGTTCTCCGTCAGGGATGATATATTTTTCATCATCCTCCTGTCTGGCCTTCTTCACTAGTTTGTTCAGTCTTTTCCTGTCTGCAGCCGTGGTGCTGCTGCTCCAGCAGACCACTCTGTAAAGGATGGCTGATGCCACCACTGAGTCATAAAATGTCCTTAAGAATGCTCTCTGCACTCCGAAAGACCTGAGTCTCCTCAGCAAGTGAAGTCTGCTCTGGCCATTTTCACAGAGTGTTTTGAAAAAGACTGAAAACATCTGTCTTTGTACTTTGGTTATGTGTCACAGTAATATTAAGACACACAGGACACATTTTACTACTGTAATCCATTGTAACATACAAAAGAGTCACTGAATCTTTTTTCTCATAAAGAATGAAACTTATTTTTAGAATATGAGATCACACTGTCTTCTTAAGGAATGTAATTACATACTCATAAATGACCCATGAGTATTCAGGGCCGTTTGTCTGCCCTGACACAGAAACCTATTGATCAAATTGTGTAATGAGTATCTACAATTGATGACGGAAACTGGAGCAGTATAATTAACTTATGAATTGATACACACATCAGTGTTGAAGCCTTTTCTTATAGAAATATGCAGCTAAAATATCCCTGCATCAACATTACCTTTCCACCAGGCTGCCTCTAACGAGCTCCTTGTAATTAGCTTATTAAAAATTATTTACCAAAGATAGTGTGCCGAGCAGTCTAGACTGTTTTTTACAGGCTTGACTTTGACCTTTCCACATATAATGACATTTTAACTGTAGAAAAGCCCTCTGGTCACTAGCATGCATATCCTAGCATCTGCTCTCTCAGACAGACAGGAGTTATTTTTGCTATTACAGAAATGTTCATACAAGTTTTGAGGCCTCATGTCTGACATCCCTGTTTGTTTTATTGTTGCTGCTTCCAGACAGAACAATAAACTAGACAAGTGTTTGCCGTACTTATAATATGACTTATAGTATGAGTCCCTAAGTTCTGAATTTCTCCAATGTGCTTATGTAAGAATGTTGGCACAAAGATAAATATTCAAAGAAGTGTAGTGGTGACTTTGTACAGTATATGGCGTAACTTTGCTTTGTGCGAGTGCATCTGGGTTGTTGCATAAACACACAGGTAGAAACTTCTTTTTTTTCTTCTTCTTCTTTGAAAGTGTGAAATGAATAAATCCTCCGTTTTTTCGGAGGGTTTTAGTTTCCAGAGCAGCACTCATATTTAAAAGAGAGCATCAGCTCGTGTGTATAATGACTGTAATGTTACATCATAGCTTCAGCTGCTAGAACTGATAGTTTTCACGTCCACTACTTCCTTAAAGGACTTGCACGACAAATGATTGTGTGTTATTTAAAAAGCCTGACCCAGTAACAGTCAGGAATCTTTGAATAATTCAAAATTTGTCTGAAATTAGAACAAATTAAAACATATACAGAACATATACATACTTTACCACGTGGCATGTGTTGAAATAATACAAGCAATCCCATACAGTGGTCGAAAAGCTGAATTCACGTCCACTCTACTGTATCTGGTCTTTCAGTTACATTTTGTCTCCATTTTGCTCCATCCTCTTTTTGCTCATCTTATTTTCATTTCACCCGAGGCAAATCGTTCTTCCTGAAGAGCGAGCAGGCTGCTTGATGATGTGGTGAGAATATGTCAATGCCAAAACTTCCACAAAGTACCTACGGCAGTAATAAGTGTCAGTTAGTGTGATGAGGCTCCATAATGTAATTTAATTTAGAGAGCTGGAGGAGAGATCATGAACACACTGAGAAACAAAGAAAATGAACAGCAAAGTTGTTAGCAGCAAAAAGAAGCTGATTTGAAAGTGCACCAAACCGAAAGGGACAGAGTGACCAAACCAAATCACTGTTTTTGAAGATTAAGTCAAATGAGGCCAATAAATGGCAACATTTAATCAAATGGATATTGTATTGATAAAATGAAAAAGCTGCAGGGGTTTTTTTAAACTTGAGTTTTATTATTTCTTCTTTGCACAGACAAAATGGAACAAACACAGGTACAGTATATACCGTAAATTCCGGACTATAAGCCGCTACTTTTTTCTCACACTTCGAGCACTGCGGCTTCTACTCCGGTGCGGCTAATGCATGGATTTTTTATGGGGGACAATGAGCTTCTGCCGCAAAAACATTTGACTTCGTCACGTCGGATCTTAATATCAGTCATTTTGCGCTTCATGCACGCACCCTCATCATGGAAAACACACGGAGAAATACATATGATGCAGCTTTCAAGTTAAAGGCGATCGACCTCGCTGTCAAAGAAGCTAACAGAGCTGCTGCACGTTAAGATGACACTGACAGCGACAACAGAGACTGAGGAAGTGAGTAATGAAGTCATTCTGAGGCAGTGAATGGATGGACTTTTTCTTGTGAAATATATTACGGTCATCTTTTTCATCAGCCGTGTTACAGACACCGTCGGCTAGGCTTCGTATTGTAACGGTTCATGTTGTAAAGTCAGTAGTTGATAATGTGTTCATAATTCCGATTATGTGGAGAGTCAGTGAATGCACCAGCGAGAACGTGTTGAGTGGCTGTATGAGAGAACGCTGGGGGAGAGAGTTGGATTGTTACGGCAAGTTATGTGTTGCTCTCTGCTGTAAACGGCGTGGTCACGGCCGACAGTGATCGGGTTATTAAAAGTTATTATTTGAACGCTCTCGTCGTCCTTTAACGTCCGTACGGACGCTACAGTATTTGCGGATGTTACCGGTAGCCTACGTCCGTGTAAATAGCTCTTGTTATAGCGTGGACACCTGCGGCTTATAATCAAGTGCGGCTTATATATGTACAAATACATTTATTTACTTATTTTTAGCCGGTGCGGCTTATATCCAGGTGCGCTCAATAGTACGGAATTTACGGTATATGTTTGTGTGTGCGTGTGTGTGTATATATATATACATACAGTATATACAGTATATACACACACACACACACACACACACACACACACATATATGGTTCTTTTGAAAATATCTCATAGCTATTTATTTGGCTCCTTTGGCCAATCTGGGTTAATGTATGTAACACAAAAAGGTCTTGGGTTGGTGTGAACCTTTATATGAATTTATCAATCTAAAGGTGATGCATGTTTTTGTTAGAGTGAGTCTTTGTTTCAATTTGGACCAGGAATTGAGCTTGTGGGCTGTCTCAGGTAGATGAGTTGTCTAGCTTACAGCAAATAGACAGTGAGAAGTATTTTAATGGCGGCTGTCCATTAGGTCTTCAGTAGAGATAAGAGTGTGGTGGATTATGTTTTCAACTGGCTGTCAGGGAGATGGAGTGCAGTTATCAAGATCCAGTCTATTATGGGCTTTTAGATCTACCACCTAAGGTAAAAATGTACCTGCTGAGTGTGCCTCAGGGTCCTCTAACAGACATTTATTTCTCCTCCCAGTTACTGTTACAGTGTGTAGTGGAGGCCTTTAATGGAATCAGAGCAGATGATTCTATTAACACCTGGATATAAACCACTCAATGTCTCTTTGTGTCCTTTGCACTGTCTTGTCATTCACTCACCCGCCCACCAGTCTGACAACCTCTGGGGAGATCACTGCAGAAGTCCTGGATTTTTGATTAAAAAACAAGACAAACACAGGCTCTCAGAGTAAACTATTTTTCTGTCTCCTTTCCTGAAATTTACCCGAGTCCTTAGGCCAACATCCCACCAAGCTTGATTTACAGTTTTAATAGATTTCTTAAAAATATATAGGAATATATGCATGACTAAAAGAAATGACTAAAAAACAAGTTATGCTTTTTTGTATCTATAAAATGTTCAGAATCAAACTGAATTTCTCTTGATGTTCTCTTGTAGTTTTAATAAAAACTTCAAACTTCTTCCGCAAACAGCATAAAATCTTCAGCATACAAAATGAGATAAAAATGTGTGTATTGCTCAGCCAGTCAGTAGCCAGTAGTTGGTCATGGCAAAGCAACTGTTTAAGTTGGCAGGAATCATGAAGGCATTCTCTCTTTGTCTTACAATGTAATAGTATCTATAGTCCCTACACTTTTTTGCACCAAACTTGCTCCACATAATTTACAGACTGCTCCACAAACAATCCAGCCAGATTTGTGTCATATGTAAAAAATTAAAACCGTCGACAGTGTTAACTAATTTTCAAACTAAATGAGGTACAACCTTATTGAAATAAAGTAAAGTAAAGCATACGCTTGATGAAATGAAAATTTCAGAATAAAATCTAAAAATAAACAAGAATAAAACATCTTTTGTCATCAATGTGTTTCTTCATGGAATTGTCCGTCTTTAGCACATCATAAGTTGTGGAAAAAGTGAAGTAGAAAATAATGTTTTACTTGTCAGCCTTCTATCCATCCTCGTTCATGCCTAATTCTTAGTATGACACCACCTCTACATTTCGTATTTCTCTGGAAAGTTCAACATGATCTCAATGTGAAGTTTGTCACTTTGTCTTTTCATACCCTGGCAGATGCAGGATGAAGACCATTTACCTGCTCAGGCATATATGTACCTGCTGTTACTCATTGGAGTGAAAACAGACTTAAAGATGCAGTATATTATAATTTTGTTCTGGAAGTTCTGTTTTAAATGACTCGCCTGACTGAATCCAATGAATATAAGACTTTTTCATATTCTTTTGTCTGTTTAGGGGCTTTCTGGCAGGATTTTCATTCAAGTTTCTGATACTTTCCTTGTTTAAGGCACCACATATCTAAAAGAGCAGATGTACATCGCTCAATTGCAACTTTTAGAGTTGTTTGGTCTTCCCTATACCTATACCTTTGACTCTTTAAATCACAGATTACACAGAGTAGCTCATTCATTTTCATTCATCAGACTTTTTTTTCTCCACTGCTGCACTTAAGTTCCTCCGGTTCCTACAGTACTTCCCTTTACCAGTTAATCAATGAGTGACACATTGACCCCTTACAACGAATCTGTCCTTATACAGCTCTACCATTTCACAGCCTTTTGCCCACAAGGTGGACACACACCCAGGGGTGCACCATCCATCAAACCCACTGTCCTTAACCCAACTGCTTTTAGACATTTTTGTACTCCATTACTCATTCTTCTAAAGCTTATTGATCCTGTAATACCTACTGCTTATTGACCTACTCACCCACCAGCTTTTATGTAGGACATTTACTCACTCCTCTCCTTATGGAATCTCCTAAACTGTTGGTCATCTATATATATAAAGACTCTCATGGAAATGTCATATATGATGTTTCATAGAAAGTTCCACTGCGATCCGTCCTCTGGGCTGTACCCCCCACGATAACTCATATTCAGCCATCACCCACCTACAGCGAACCACCAACCTTTTCCATTTCATACTTTACTGCCTTTGTGTGTTTATGGCATCATAAAGCATGCACTGTGGGAAGCAGAGGCTCAGAGTCACTGATGTGTGTCTGGGGAATATCGACCTGGTGGGACGCACAAAGAGAGAAGAGAGAGAGAGAGAGCAAGAGAGAGAGAGAGAGAGAGCTGCTGGAGTTTTAGAGATAAGTGGCTTTTGCCCCCATGTTGCAGTGTGGGACTAATTCTCTTTAGTCTCATGTGTACATAAAAGTATCACAAAAAAATCTCACTTTCACTAGAAACAAGGATTCTGTTAGATTTGATGCATCTATTTCAAGTATCCTGAAATGTCTGACAGAACTGTAAATATTTCCTCTTTCATCTTACTGCATCTCTTCTCTTCTGCCTTCTGCGCAGCAGTGTGTTAAAGGTTGACAAATGTGTGTGATAGTGTTTGTTGTGTGTATAAAGGTGTTAGATGGTGTATGAAAAAGTGGAAATCTTTCCCCACCTTTGGTTGGTATCTTGTTGCTCTCATATAAACTTGAACACAGCTGAAAATCATATGAGCATTTTTTTCCCCCAAGGAAACACGAGTGTGATGCTTTAAAATCAGAAATACTTTATTGATCCCTGAGGGGGTTTAGCTCGCAATTTAATTGTTTTTTTAATTAGCTGGTGATTTAAGTGTTTCAAGTTGTTCAAGGCACATTTATGCCAGATAGATATCTTAATGAAGCCTGGTTCACACCACCAGGATTTAAAATCCAGATTTTGAAATGGGTAAAGCATCACGCCTATAAGGAGAATCTTTACAGATATTCTCCTCCTTAATCTTAAGCATGCACACCATACAAGATATGAAAGTCATGACACATTAAAGGATTTGTGGGGAGGAACTTACCACCTCATGTTACCTCACATAAACAATGATGCTGGTGATTAGATGTGCGAATAAGCATTAACTATAAACACATTTTACATGAAGAAATGTTTGGGAAAATGTGGACAAAATGGATTGTGTCACAGATTCAGGTAGAAAAACAGGAGGAACAGTGAATATCCAGATAATCCGAGGAGACAGGGTACAAGAGACAGGATGCCGCGCACGCACGTATGGGGGGAGGATCCATTCTAAATTCATACGCACCAGTCATACCAACGCGTACCCTGCGCCTGCAAAGACGTCTGCGATCTGACCAACGTCTGGCACTACACCTACATGTTCCATAGACTTAGAATGGTCACATGGGCACAATGCAAAAGTCGCGTCTGCATGTGTGCATGATGCGCCTTAACACAGACGCCACAGCTGCGCCACACTTTAAAGCGTATGCACAGCTACGCCACACCTGCATGACACCTAACAATAATAAATATATTAGTCACACGTAGATACAGGTGTGGCGAGAGTGAAGCTGTACGGGTTGTGTCTTACTGCTGGTCACCAGAAGTGTCTTATGACTTATGACTGCCGTCTCTTGTCTTGTCATAATTGTAGTCTTGTAGACTTTCACCAGACCTTTTCATGACATAATTGTCACGATTTCAAATTTTAAATCAAAAATGTTTGTAATAAATCAAGACGATCACTGAGCTGATCGGGGGCGTTGGGGCTGGATCTTTACTCGATTTACCCATTGTTGGAAAGGAGGAATCAGACTCCAAATCAGCCTGATTATCCTGCAGTCTGAGCCAGACATGAATTCGTAATTCGTCTCTCTTTTTAGTCATTACATTAGAAACGTATTTGTACTGGATTTTTTTGTTGATGGTTGCTTTAAATTTTTTAAATTTAACATTTAGTGCATTACGCCTGAGTGTCTGATCTTTCAAGCGTTTGATCGGACAGTTGCTGGCACAAATTAGAACCGCAAGCCCAGAGTGACAATAACATGTTAATAGGATGCACTCCCCTCCGTTGTGACACCCTGGTAATCACTTTGGTCACAGCAGATGATAATATGACACTGATTTGAGACACACACAGCACAAACAAACAGCTCAGTCCAGTATAAACAAACCCTATTTCACAAGAAGTCACTGCTCATCATCAAGGATGTCTAAAAGGAAGGTAGACGTAAGGAGAGAGTCATCCGGCGGGGGAAACACTACAAGAAAATGAGCCTGATTCCCGCCTTCTGACCAAAGTCAGCAAGGGCCTGACTATCTGATGTGTCTAAAAATGTACTTGCCAGATTCTCCTGTGGTGTGAGGTGTGTTAAGAGTGATTTTACCTTCCCCGATCTGCTTGGAAAACGAGACAGCCTGCCATGATTTGAAATCGTAAATATGAAAGACGTTCAATATTTAGAATGAGGAATACAGTTGTGTGGGGAGAACACTGAGGACAGCTGAGGACAGACTGTGTGAATTTTCTTATGAAACGCAACAATAAGCCAATAGGTAAGCAAGTTGAAGCAGGAAGCACACCTAAAATTACCAACAGCAAACATAAAGTGTAAATCATAGTGTTTTTACAACCTCTCCTGTAAAACAAACCACAACTGACAAGTAAGGAAGTTGGACCAAAAAGTTTTGGATGCACAAGCTAACAGCTAGCAACATTTAGCCAGACCATCACGTTTGTTCGTTCTTGAGTCGCATTTGACTGAGCGAAATTACACATGTTGATAGTCAAGACTCGGTTTTTAGGTGAATAAACTGTTTTGTGTGTGGAGTGCTAAGTTGGTACTAGAAAAAAAAAAAGTGTTTTTCTTTGCCTTGAAGTTTTCATATTGCATCACATGAAGAAAACTTCCAGGCAAAGAAAAACACATTTTTCTCGTCTCAGGGCAAAATGAGGGTTGGATTCACAACCATTCAACACTACTACCATGTTTCTAATGATACACAGCTTCATGTAAATGGGTGAAGTGTCCCTTTAATTGATAATCTGTCAGGATTTGTTGTAATGTGTGGGGTCTCATATTTTTAAAATCTTTTCGTGTGTGCCAGGCTTTATTTGCTTTCTTTATTTTCTGTTTTAGACAGTGATCAACATTTTACTGATTGGATTGCAGAGGATTTATTCCACTGTATTTGTATTCCATGTATAATGTGTTCAATCAAATGTTATCTGATAGTGTTTTGAATGAGGAATGCTACAGTTTTACATGATGATGTTTTTGGTACCTATGCAGTGTCATGAGGAATAAATTCTGACACCATGAAAAGTTTTCCAGCTCTTGGTTATATATCTGACAGATGAGTGTGTGTCTTCACTAATGACATTACTTACAGTGTTTATAGCTCGGTCTATTAAAACATTGCTTAACTTGACCCTAACCTCTCAAAGTAGAATAACATACAATAACCCTACCCTAACCCTACCCCTGATTTTAACCCTACCCTAACTGGGTTGAACTTTGTGTATTTGAAGTAACTATAAATGTATGGAAAATGTCTTTGATCATTTATCCTATTGAGGTTGAGTTGACCAATTTATGTACCGATGGAGTTGAACAGACTCACAAACCAGTAAACTGGATTATCACCTGCACACACACAGCTCTGAATGCACCACACATACCTCCCTGTCTCCCCTAAGCTGTTTTCTTATTTGTTCTTTCGTTTAGGTGATGTTAAATATTTAAACTTTTTAAAATATTTCCATAATTACATATCCCATATCAGGGAAAATTCAGATTCTGGATTCATTGATCCCAGAAAATTCATTAGTCACTCACATGGAATAACTCAAATATATACCAATGGCTCCACCCACTGGTCAAATAGTGGTACTGTATAGGACTTGTGCGCAGCTTTAACCGTTATAGTTTGCCGGTCACATGACGCACAGAATAAGTCACATGACTCCCCTTGTAGTCTCCTCCTTTGGCTTTCAAAGCAGAACTGTCTCTGTATTTGAAGCTGTCTGGAAAGAATTTACACATTATTTGTGTCTGACGGTACAAGAGATATTACTATAAAGAAATACATATTCTGAAGAGAAATCCTAAAAAGTTCAGATGTTATCCATTTTATAATGGTTAATGCAATCATAAAGCATTCACCTAGAATATTTGAATACATTGTTGAGCATTTATTAACCAATTGCCAAGGTTTGTTTGATGCATCAATGCCTTTACATCTTTAACCACAATGGTAGACTAGTGACACGCTGAAAAAGCTTACCTGCTTATTGTTTTATTTAGACCCTCATAGTTGACTCTGGGTACTGACATATGCTGCGTGACTCCTCATATTGTGGTTTATTATCTTCTTCATATTATTTTTCTGTGTGTCCTTTCTCCCCCTGCAGGGACCAGTGACCCATATGTGAAGTTCAAGATTGCGGGGAAGGAGGTTTTCAGGAGTAAGACCATCCATAAGAACCTCAACCCGGTGTGGGAGGAGAGAGTAAGCCTTCTGGTGGATACCCTGAGGGACCCGCTGTATGTGAAGGTACGCAAGACCAGTCATGAACTTTAAATGTCATCCTGCTGCAATATCAATTGTATTTGGATTGTTGATTCCCGATCAATCTGAAATTTCAGTGGAAGCTTCCTCTGAGTTATAGGTTTGAAAAGAATAAGGAAATTGTAGATTATTAAAAATGACATTCTCTGTGTGTTTTCCGATATCCTCTGATGACAGATGATCTGTATTTTCTATTTTTAGGTTTTTGACTATGACTTTGGACTTCAGGATGATTTCATGGGCTCAGCATACCTCCACCTGGAGTCGCTGGAACATCAAAGGTCATTTTGTCTTCCCTGCCTGCTGAACTTTCTGTCTCGGTTGTATTGGGATTCCTTTATAGCTGTATTCCTTAAGTAAAAGACAAGCTCAGAAAATTTTACATTTTAAAGGGCTTTTATTAAACATCCTTTTTGTTTCACACAGCCCCTCTAAAGTATCTTTATTTTCTTCTGGTGTCATCTTTTTCCTCAAATACAGTTTTTGCCTCCCTCTAGTGGCAGTCTTTGGTATTTCACCTTGAAAACTCACGAAACAAGTCTGTACTCGGGAGGGATTGTATGAAGAAGTGTGTGAAAAGGAAGGGATTTACCATGAAAATGTACTGCCAAGTAGAAATAGAAAATAGAAAAACATTAGACATGTAAATCCTGCAACAGTGGAAAAAAAACATTCAGCAATAAAAAGATAAATATTCTATTATTCTATTCAAGCATTCCAATTCGAATGAATCGTGAATAAGAGGAACTCAGCCATCAATAATCTCAATGTTGACACCTGTGTCTCTGCAGTGTCCTGTGAAATGCTTTCTGCTTGAAAAAGATGTGATTTCTTAACAAGTGATAGATCATACTGTAACATGGAATCTGCAAGAGTGATAAATGTGATAGCTCATTTTTATATCAGTAACAGGGTAAACAATGTGTTTTTTTTAAAAACTCTTTACCGTACAATTGATTGCGTATTTTAAATGAGCGGTCTTTACTGCAGGCTAATGGCTGTAGAACTTGATACGTTTTTTTTTTGTTTTTTTTCAATTACAATTCTGATCGACTTGCCTGCCAAGTCTCACCACTAGAAGAAGTGTTATTCCTTTATCGTGGATAGGGAACAGTGAAAAGAAGCAGTAACCTGCCAGTGGGGAATAATGGAGCCATGGGCCAAAATTAAACCTGGAAGAACTACAGCTTCTGTACATGTGGCACACAAATGTACCATAGGCCAAGGTCAAACTGAGACTTTATTACATATTCTCAAACCTTCATAACCCTTGCTGTTGCTTTTACTTCTAGCTATATACGACATGTAGAGCAACTTAGGTGCTGACTTGGACCCATGGGACACAATGTTGCATTTTGTTAGCATTCTCTCTAAGGAAATAAAATTGACTTTTTAACTTCTTACAATAGTCAAAAGCAGGTTGACACTGAGACAATGTCAAGAAGGGAAGCAGAAAATAGTGGTCAGCTTAGTAGGCCTGTTTCTTGCACTGCTACACTTGAGTCAAACATGAACTGATTGGATATTTTGAGTCTAAATGGAGTTGTGTAAGTAATTCATGCATTCATGTGTCTACATGTGGGCTTCATGCACTTTAAGAATAGACATGTACAGAAGAATGTAAGCAAAAACAATTACTTTGTCAATTAAAACTGTTCACCATGTTTCCTTGTAGGACACTGGACGTGACTCTGGACCTGAGGGACCCACAGTACCCTGAACATAACCTGGGCAGTCTGGAACTAGCTGTCACACTGTCGCCAAAGGAGGACATGAAGGATGCTGTAAGAAAACTTCAAAAAATAAATATTCATTTCTCTTGTCCTGCACATGCAAAATGTTTTCTCCTCTTTTCTTGAGAGATTTGCCTTTAAATCCAACTCACCTCTCTTTACACCATCTATCAAACGTCTTTGCAAAATTGGGGAAAAAAAGGCCTGATATCGTTTAAACAAGAAGGAAAAACTAAGGACCTGTGTTGCGCGTAACTGCTAATCAGTAAAATGAGTTGTTTCATTTTCCTCAGAGTTCAGCAGCAGTGTAATTTCGTGTACGTTTGCACATCAGAAGCTGCGGCATGCTGTGTTGAACTAGAATATGTAGACTTCAGCCAGCCTCAGCTGTTGGAAACTCTTCAACTGAGCAAATACGTATGCAAAAAACACAAGTGTAATTAATATGTTGTGTGAAAGAGTTCCATGTTCAAAGAGCACAAGATTCTCTAATTATGTTGGCTCGTGCCTCTGCGGCCGTGCTCGATGTTTCAGCTTTGCATTTATTTCTGTTCAATTATTTGTTTGCTTAATTGGACCCCTGCATGCTAGATCCAGAACAAGGCAGAGTCATGAGGGAAATGTTTTATTCCTTTTGATCTGATGTCTTAATTCTGCTACTTATTAAGTGCCGTAGTTCAGAGAGTCCACATTTGACAGAACAAATAAACTCTATTTAGGTTAAGCATCATTTTGGATCTCTCCAACTGCAGAAAACGAGTACAAGGTTATACTAGTGCATTCTGGATTCTGTGTTGCCACCTACTGGTGTGGAAGGGTAAGGGAGAAGATGAATTTTCAGTCTACTTCTTCATCATACACTGCCTACCATCTGGTTAATTTAGAAAACAAAATGCATTCATGATATTTATGAATATATGATCTGTATTATATACTCAGTGGTTTACAGTTCACCTGTGCTACAATATATGTCAGAGATTCTCTAAAGCATTTTTTGAAACGTTTTCATGGATTGACACAAGCCTAACTTTCCCATAAAAATTAATTGAAGTTATAAATACAACAAAATCTCATGCATTTCTGTGAAAGTGTTCATAATACTCATTTGGTCTTATCTGCCTGATGAATAATTGTTCTTCTAGAGTCCACTACCACTAGTAGATTCCAAATAATTACACCAAACAGAAAGTGAAAACCAAACAAATATTGAATTTGTTGTCTTTCCTTATTTTTAGGAATGGAAGTACCCTGTGTGAAAATATAGAAAAGTTAGTTGTACATGTAAAGCTGCAGCTACTTATATAAATGTAAATATGTGTGTGCTGGCATGTCAACTACTTATGCAAATACCTCATCACAACATGTATCAACAAATAGTGCTATACTCACACACTTCTTGCTTATTTAACTTGCATGAATACCAGCTGCTCCTCTCTCTTCATCAACACCCCCCTCAACCCCGCACCAAGCCAGGCTTGTCGATCAATATCATCCTTCACAATGCTTTTAACCTCTGAAAATGCAGCACCAATGGGGGGGCAGTAGGGGGCGCTCTGTAACAGCTTTGTCTCATTTACAGACTATGCTTTTGAGAAGGAACTGGAAGCGATCTAGTAAGGTAAACTAAACCAGCATGTAACCCCCCTCTTACCCATAATCCTCTGACTGTACTGCACCTCACCTCTCCTGCACTCTTCACGTGTGTCCTGGTACATGGATGGAGTCTCCCTGGCCCTCACCCTTCTTTTTCTCCTCCCACAGTGGTATTTGCAGTTTTTATTTTCTTTATCAGTTCTCATTGCCATCGCCGTGTTTTTCACAAGCTGCAATATACATCCTGCTATTAACATCATTGTAAGGGCTTACAGTGAACTTGAGCTTACATATGATGATGTTGTGCTTCTTCCACCTTTGATCTGCATGCTGTATGGCAGCTTCTGTGTGGAAAAAAAACCAGCAGTTCATTTGTTTTTAGGGGCATTAAATTAGTCCTGTTCACTAAATCAATGTGAAATAAGAAGGTTTGATAACGGGACACTCTTAGACCCCTTTACATCAATTAGTAATCTTTGATGTTCACCTTATTTGAGTTTCCATGCTGCCATACGTACTGTAAGAGACCTTTAGGGTTCTTTTTTTCATTCTCGCTGGCTGTCGGGTTGAACAGAAAGCATGCTGGTCCAATTTCTGTTTTCTGTTATTGGTGCATGTGTTAAGCACTTTTCTTTTATCATCAGCAACATACAGCAAGCATTTTGTTTGAGATAACTTTGCAAACCTAGCTGAGTTTATTCACAGTTTTGGTTTACTCGTGTTTTGATATATTAAGTAAAATTCTTGGTAACGTAAAAATGTTAATTTAGAGGGAAGCAAGTTTAACTTGTAATCTTAATTTGGCTCTCAGTTGAACTCTTAGCTAACATCAGGAGGCAACGAGTTTCATTAACTGAGAAAAAGTTGAATGTCCACTTGCATACGCAGATGTACATCTGAAGTGAGCTTGGTCGGAGGTGGGCAGATGTCCTGCTGTAGCTGCTTCCCTAAACCGAGTCTTTGAAGCCTCCAAACTGGGCCATCCTGCCTGTGACTGGGGAATTAAACACTGACTAACTAACTGCTGTGCTGCTCTCTGTCCAAAAAGGCGCGGCTCCTGAGTGCTTCTACAGTACAAAGTTATTTTTAAACAACCACTTTTTTTAATGAAGGATCTATGAGTGTTGAACAGACAGCTCAAGATGCAAAGTACTCCAGAAGTAGTTGGAGATGATTATTATGAGTCAGAGGCATATTAATGCAGGTCTCTTTAACTTTACCACCAGGCAAAATGCTTATTTTGGTACTTCAAACATTTTTCTTCATAGGAACTGATGAAAGTTGAACCATGTGCAAGAGTGTATTAATTGTTTAACTGAATGTTAGAATCTCTTATGAGGTTTTCAGCCTCCAAACTTCTCTGTGCATGATCTCTCCTGCTGTGCTCTGGCAGAGAAGATGAGAATTCCCCATCCAAATCACCCATGGTTTTCTGCTGCAAGGAATATGCAGCAACAAAACAAGGAAACAATTAGGATTGTACTCGAGTAGGACATGAGAGCGACCTCTCATCATTACCATAAAGTGTGTACACGGCAAACGAACACTAGAATCGAAAGATGTGGGAGTTGGGAGTTTCTGTATGTGAGGTTGGCTATATTGCAGGGAGCCATTCGCATTGTTTAATGTCTGGAGAATGGAAATTAAGAGGCTCCGTCTCCAGATCAAAGGGCCTGCGCTCACGAGGCAGGGTTTGTTCAGAGTTTAATGAAATTCACCCGCAAAACAAAAGCTATGCTAATAAATTCTCCCTAACGAGGAAGGAGGAGAGGGAGAGACAGAAGAAGAAGAAGAGAGAGAGAGAGAGAGAGGGCTGTGTTTGTTTGACAAATAAATACCCAGCTCTTTGTTTTAGTGCGGGATACTGACATGATTCAAAGAGAGGTTAAATAGGCCTGTAAGTGCTAGGAAAACTGTTTGGGGGGGAAAAAAAACAACAACCTTAATATCGGGAAAATCATCAATCTGAATTTGCAGCGCTGTCAGCTTACTGTACTGCTACATGGAGTGACAAATGTGGAGTACCACAGTTGCAGCATTTCAGCGGTCTTCCCATTATGCTAAACCCTTTACCAATGATTTGTTATTTCTATTCTATTCATTTGTGCAAAAAAAGTCCAGAAATACTCACTCTTGAGCTGACGTAGCCATTTTGTCTGCATTAGATTCTGACTAAACACTCACATTAGTTACAAAACCAGTGATTGTGTCTCAGCGATTCAAGTTGTCATCGCTCCTCTGGCTGCAGTCGTTTGATACTCATATGTCAGGGTAGCTCATACTTCAGGGGTAAATTGTGTTGAATTGGATCATTTTGTGTTCAAGTGTTATCTTGTGTGTTTTGCCTGCTCCTCTCTGTTGTCTTCATGTGTTTGCCCCCCCTCCCCTGTTGACTAAGATTACACAGGCCATTACTCTATCTGGAGGTTCATATATGCATATTTGTGTTTATTCTGTGTGTGTGTGTGTGTGTGTGTTTGCCTGCTCCAGTATCAGAGTATGCGTCTGTCAGATGTGCACAGAAAAGCCCAGCTGTGGCGAGGGATAGTCAGCATCAGTCTGATCGAGGGTCGCAGCCTCCAGCCCATGGACAACAACGGCCTCAGCGACCCGTACGTCAAATTCAGGATGGGCCACCAAAAGTACAAGAGCAAGGTGAACACTCTGCTGCTTAGGAGCACTTACTTATAAATCTTACGAAGACTTTGTTTTGTATAAAAGTAACAGTCTCTGTCAATGTCAAAGTCATGAACTTTTTAAAGCTGAGACTGAACTTTTTCCACATTTTTAGCTGAAAGTGAAACAGACTGCGTACAGCAGCATTAATGTAGAAGAAAAGCAGAACCCATCTGCATTAAATCCCTCCAACAGATATTTCTCATCACTTCCGCATTTCTTCAGCTAATCAGACTTTACTCTTAAAACAGTAATAAAATGTTTTAACTTTGTTCCCTGTCTTGTAAAACTGCAAGGTGATTACTCACAAAGTCTGTTTACTATTACGTTCTTTATGATCTGTGTCAGCATATATGTAAAGAATGTACAGTTTATACCTTGTGCATGTCTCTAATGAGCACTCGTAGATCATTTGTTTCCTTCTGTTGTTTACTCAGACGATTTCCAAAACATTGAACCCGCAATGGAGAGAGCAGTTTGATTTTCACCTGTATGAAGAGCAGGGAGGCTACGTGGACATCACGGTCTGGGACAAAGATGCTGGCAAGAAGGATGACTTCATGGGAAGGTTCATAAGTCGTCATCAGTCATTCTTTATTCAGCATGAGGCTGTATTATACTTTTTTTTGAGATTGTATAGAAAGCAGGTGTAGCTCACCAAATGTATTTGGTTCTGCAACAAGCACCTCAAAATATTCTAATATTTCCACTTAGTTCAGATGTAAACTGTTCTGTCTTTGTGCAACAAAACTTCCATTTCCCCCCCCCCCCCACCCCCCCTCCAACATCCATCCATTCCTGTGCCAATGTACACCTTTGATAAATGCTGCACCATCTCCTGTGAAAAAATAGTTTTTCATCAGAATGGAGGCACTCAAGGAAGCCTCGTCTTTGAACTCTTTGACCCTAGTTCAATAATTACTATTGGCTTGCCTTGATAATAACTGGAGATTTATTAAGGGAGTGCCAAAAAATCAATTCAGCCAAGAGTAGATGCTCTCTAGTGCCTACTGTGAGCTTTAATTGTGTTATCTTTGGCAATGTTGTCTGCAGCTGCTGCAGTTTATTCCACACATGAATCTTACCGTGGGTTTACTAATATCATGTTGTTGTTATTGATATGTTTGAGTGCAGTGTAAAATGTATGCAGACTCTTTGATAAGCTAATAACTCAGCTATGTAATAAACCTGGCAAGAGAACTAGGTAGTGTAAAATGTAGCACTTGATATGCACAGCAGACTAATACAGTAATTCAATTTCAGCTTTTGTGTGTCTGTGTTCACTTTAGGTGTACCATCGACCTGTCGCTTCTCAGTAAAGAACACACGCACAAGTTGGATCTGCCACTGGAGGAAGGCGAAGGTGTGCTGGTGCTGCTGGTTACACTCACTGCTTCCGCCGCCGTTTCCATTTCAGACCTGTCCGTCAACATGCTGGACGACCCGAATGAGAGACATCAGATCATGCAGAGATATGTGAGTTAGTTTTTTATAGAAGGATGGCTTTATGTTGTTTGTGTATGTTTGGGAAAAGGATGCTTTGAAAGGAGAGCCTATAATTAGACTTCAAAAAAACGAAAGCTGGGTATTTCTAAATGACCACATAGGATCAGTGGCTGTGTGATGTGTTGAAGACACTACACAACAAACAAGAAATATTGTTTCTTTTGAGTCATGAGTCAGGCTGACGTGTCAAACAACAACTCCCTCTTACATTTATCATCATACTTCTAATTGTTCTGAAGTCATGAAGATTCTCACTTATTCATCAAAAAAATGGTCCTTTCTTGTGCTAAGATTCAAAAGCAAAAATCCGACAAGATACAGCTGGGGTTTGAAGTTGGAAGAGAGCGGTGAAGTGGGTGACGGTGACATTTAAAGGAGAAAGGAAGGAAGAAACATGAGGGTTGAGAGGTCAGGGAGGAGAGCACAAGTCTCCGTGACATGACCAGGACAAGTTTTTTGAACAAATTGTTGGAAAAAGATGGAGGCTCAAATTGTTTCTGCTGCTGCGATTTGCTCCACCCGTATTGTGCAGTATTTGCATCAACATCCCGCAGTGAGCTGTGTGTGTGTGTGTTTTGCATTACTACATGTGGGCTAATTTATTTGGGTGTAAGATGTCTTCACTCGTCAGCCAGTTGTCATCGATTTGAGCTTAGTATTAAAAAGAGAGAGAGAGAAGAAGAAAGAGAGAGAGAGAGAGAGAGAGGGACCCCTAAGGCCCCATCTGCTCCAGAGGCCCTCCAATCAACACAATAGTTTCTGCCTATGTCTTTGTCTTAGCCCAGTTAACCCTTCACACCCTGTCCTCACTCCTTACCACAAAAGAGACACTCACAACTCACACACATACTGCACACGCACTTTGAATACATTTCATTCACCGACAGCCTTGATATTCTCTGCCCATCAGTACAACATTAGGAGGCTTTCTTATTCAGTACTGCAGCCATATGTGCGTTTAGTCATCATGAATTGTGCAAAAAAAAAAACTACAGGATATTTGTTCATTTAATGCTTTTAGTTTCATTTAGCCGTTAAAGTGAAAGAATGGCTAAAGAAGAAACCCATAAACAAAAGCTTTATTTGATCTTTATCTGGAGCTATTACATTTAATTATCTTGGAGATTTGTTGCAGAATATTTCCCACGAGTGCCCCTGAGTTTTGTGTTCTTTTATATGTGTGAAAACTGTGTGTGTTCACAAACTGTACGAATCACGACATAGCCGTCTGTGTTTGTAAGATTAGAGGATGTGTTCTGATTTCAGTTAACACAACGCCCCCCAGCTGGTGTGTGTGTTTGCGTCTTTCTCTGTGTGTATAAGCACCAGCCGCGAGACTCCACAGGCCGAACATGGGTGCACCGACCTACATAACCGTGGTGCAGCCTGTTTGGCTAGCCACGGGAGGTCGAATACTCCACTCCGCGCTGCAGCAACCACCAAATATCAGAGGGGGGAGCTCTAGGACTGAGACACACACACGCTGCTTCTCCTGCTCACAGCCACAAAATGAGGACAGGGCGTGTGAGTGTATGCGTGGTAGTGTGTGCTTGTGTGAGTGTGTATAATAGGGGGCGAGAGGTAAAGGATGAGGGTTGCACCGGGAAGGGAAGGCGTGTAAAATGAAAAGAAAAAGCTATTTCACCTCTCTCACAACTCGCGTAGACCCCGTTTTTCTGCTCGGCTGAAGGCGAGACATTTTCCTTCCCTTTCGCCCACCTTTTTCTGCTGCCTCCTTCTCTCTTACGCACTCCCCGTCTCCGTCCTGCTCGCCCGGCAGCCTTGGTTCTTTGTCTGTTGCCACTGTGGCCCTGCCATTAGATGAAGGGATGGTGAGATAGAGGGGAAGAGAGGAAGGTGGAGGATACAGATGGAGGGGCATAGTGAGGTCGGTTGGAAGACTTGAATGGTCTCTACCTATTAACATATTCCTTTTCCCCAGACTGGCCGTCTTTCAGTTGGAGAATTTAATAAAGATGTACCTTATCAAAGAGCTCCGATAAAACCAAGTACCACCACTAATGCATTACAGTGCTGCTCAAAGCCCACTAATCTGCCTTGTATGTGTGTGTGTGTGTGTGTGTGTGTGTGTGTGTACGTGTAGATATATGTTATTATGCTTTGGCACATTTTAACTGGCTGGTTTTATCGCCTTGAAATCAGCTGTCCTGCACAACTGCTAATCACAAACATGCACACGTACAGACGGACGCATGGAAAAAAAAAACATTTCTTTCCTGCGTCAGCTGTCAAGTAAAAAAAGAAGATGGGGGGGTTGGAGGAGAAGTACATGTACCATGCCGTCATTATCACAGCTTTAAGGAGCAGATTCCTTCACAAATGAGAATGAGGAAGAGAAAACTTCTGGAATGCTTTGCCTGTCCTGGCCTTCAGGAGCACGGACCACCCTGCACATCAGAAAAACACTCAAAGTATTACGATTTAAGTGTCAGTGGAATACATAAGTGTACATACAAATGAAAAAAAGATAATCATATGCATTCAATCATATATAAAAAAAACATATTTGGTCACAATGATTTCATTATGCTGTATTTGGCAGGTGTCTTTTCCTCATCCAAATTTGTAGCCTTTGACAAAAGTTGATAATAGACACCTGACTACTTGGTTCTAATGCTAACGTCTCTCTCTTTCTAGCTGATCTGCATTGTCTGCATGTTGTCCAGGTTTGTGAGAGCCTCCATACACTCGCATGTACTGCATGCAAGCTCTTAAAAGAGTACACATGATTCACATGATCTGCAAACTACTTTGAATGCAGCTGATGGAGGACGTCTATGCAACACAGTGAAATACACTTAGTGACAACTGCTTTAGATGTACTATTGCTACCCGTAACCTTTCCTTCATCCCTAATTACTGTTTCCCAGAAGTAGAGAGGGACACAGAGAGAGAGAGAGAAGAAGAGGAAGAGATTTATGCATTATGACGGCAAAGAAGCACACACACTAATGGCTCTTAATGGGCCTAAGGTGGCTACAGGATGGGTGGATGAGACGAGGAGGACATGGTGACCTCCGCTGAAGTGGTGACACTTCACCACCCACCCTCATGCAGTCACACACACACACACACACACACACACACACACACACCTGCAATACCTCTCCCACCCTCTCTGGTGCACTGCTCTAAGGTGAGGAGGAAGGACACAACCCAGACTGGAAGTGAGATAAGGGGCAAATAAACAACAGGCACAGAGCAAACTATGCGAGAGAATTTAGACAGACAGTAATCCTGACTGGATGAAAAGGAATACCAATTTGAGCAGAGAGGAGGAAGTTGTTAGTGCATTTTATACTCATTTGATTAAATGTTCTTAAAACTGCGTGGCTGCTGGGCAGAAGCTTTGTGTGCATCTGAGTGTGAAACGTTATATGGAGCGCTGATGAAAGGTGACACGATGCAAAGATGACAGCGAGTCATAAGCCTATGCAGAGGCTGATTCATTTGTGCGTTTGTGTGTCTGTTGAGTGTGACAGAGACAGGAAGAAGATGTCACAGTGACAACACGTCAATCAAACACAGGACAGGGGTTTGTTTTATGAAAGACAACAATGTCCTATTTTCTCGTCTCTGTTCATCCCACCTTTTCATCTCTCCCCGTCATTCCACCTGCACTGATGGGGGTGTGGGGAGTCATCAATGAGAGAGAGAGTGGGGGTCGCTCTTGGCCTCCATTCATCTCTTTCTCTCTACCTGTCTGACTGTGTATACGTCTGCCTGTTCCATCGTTTGCATGTCTGTCTTTCTGATGAGGATTTGAATCCATGTGGAGGATGGGTTCGTTGTCTTCTCCAGTCATGGATTGAGGCTGGAACCTAAACGTCCCCTCAGGGAGACTGCAGGGTGGGAGGAAGGGATGCAGTGTGTATGATGGGTTGGGGGGGGTGCATCTTAAGTCCGTTTCTGTCATCTTCTTCATTCAGCTTCTGTCCATATGAATACTAACCCTGTGAAGATATTTATTTTTGGGGACTACGTGGCATACACATTCTAGATGTTTCAGTTTGCCCATGATTGTCCCAGAGTCATGCTGTGTGTCCTGACCTTTACTGAAGACCAGTAAAACATTGCTCTTGTTTTTTTCAACAAGTACCAGGAAACCAAAACTCTGCATCAATGGCATCCGTGGTGTTAATATGTGCACTGTGTTGGCGTGCCAGGTGCTGAAGTAATTGTCCCATCCTGCTGAAAATACCTTTGGTACTTGCAAAAGTGCAGGATTATGCAGTAAACTTAAGGATCCCATTTTAAGGTTTGAAAATAAGTTCAACCTAACAAAATAGTACACATTGTACTTTAGTAATGCCTAACTTTTGTGATTTTTTTAAAATTCAATTTAATAAAAAAGCTAAACTTCTCAAAAGTTAGATGTCTCAACAAAAATCAGCCTTATGAGAAGCAAAAACAGTCAAGGTGGCACCAATTCCAATTAAAATAAAGTAAAATTAAGAAAACTAAGAACTGATTAAGAAAGCATTGAATAGAAAAAATAATAAACAATAAAACACGATCTAAAGTTCTAAAAGACTAGATGAAATAATTTGCTGACAAGATCATGAAGTATGAGCAGACATTCAGCGTCACCCATTTGTCTAGTTTTTGAAACCAGTTGAAACGGACGCATTTCAGTCGGCACCGAAAAAAGTAAAGATGCTCGATTCCCAGCTTGGTTATCAGCATCACGGGGAGTTCTACAGCTTAAAACAAACACATTTTGTAGTTAGCCTTCAGTTTGCCCTTTTCTCTTCCCCTGTTTCCTCTCCCCTCCTCACATGCCCTCACCCCTCTTTCTTGGCTGTTTCCCAATAATCACAACAAGCAGCTGTATCTTCAGAGAAATCATGCCCTAAAATTGAGAGTTGTCCCCTCTTGCCTCCGCTCTTTCTCTCTTCTCTCTTTCCCCCTCTTTTTTCTCGGCACACTCTCCCCTCTCATCTTCTTTAGAGAGCTTTTGGACAATGATATCGCTGGAAACAGGCAGAGTCTGACAGAGTTGGTAATAATGAATTAAGTCTGTAGCCTGGCCTTGACTCTGAAATTTAAATTATAATTACTCCTGTGGGGATGGAAGGGGTTATTGCCAGGGAGAGAGAAATAAATTGAAGTGAAGTGCATTTTTACTCTGCTTTTAAGACACGCCGACATGCTACTCAATTTGGCCTCAGTGTAGGTTTTCAATGCATGTGTTTATACCAGAGTACTTGGGTGTGAACAAAAGCACAAGTTTATGATTGTGCTTCACCTCCTTGCTGATGATTTCTACAAGTCTCTCTTTAATTTTTCAGGTTTACTAACAAATATCTACACCGCCATCGTTCACTCTCGTGGTTATTAAAACACTGTACATGCAGTATTTCTCATCTCATCGGAGCCAGTCAAAAGGCCTCATGGCTCCTTGAAAGTGTAAATATGTCCTTATGATGTGGGGACATGTAGGAGTCTACTTACCACAACATCTCCGTTCTATTATTGGCCAAAGACTCTCTCTTAATCATTCCACTCCTTACTCTCTAAAGCAAAAAAGTGTCGACAGTTTTGAACAGAAAATCATGCTGTTATGTCTTAAACATGTATCTTTCATTATTTTTCTTATAAACAATTATTTTTTTCTGTGTAAAAAGATTTGTTTGTTATTAAAAATGTCTCAGTTCATACTGAATATTTTACTTATTTCTTCTCCTGCTGAGCAAGTGCTTCTTTTCAGACACCCTCTTGACACTTCTCTTTTCATTACAAATCGCATTGTGATGGAGTCAAATCGTCGAATGACTCAAAAAGTAAATACCAGCCAGCATTTTCAAATAATGGATCCACTCGACGTGCACTAGGGAGCAGATCAAGCCTTTAAAAAAAACCTGCAATTCATCCGATAATGTTTGAGAAAGTTACTTAAAACCGAGCTTTTGTATTTTTGTTCATAAAAAAGAGACCAGTCTAAACGTTTTATTTTGACAAAAGCCGATAAAAAGGACACACGTTTGTCGGTAGTTGGGGGTGAAAAGTCTTTCCTCTGACAGTGATAATTTTCAAACATAGATTTAACTGCTGTATTATTTTATAACATTTATACTCTACACTTTCTGTTTGTTCACAAGATAACCTTGAATTAGGAAAAAAATATGATTTAAGACACAGTAATAAAACTATGCTATTGTACTTCCCCTGTTATGCTTTTGATACTGACTTTTATAGATGTTCTCTTTTTGCCTTTTTCTAACAATACCTTAATGGCGTTTTCCAAAATCAGTGAAGTTCAATTTTATCCAAAAAGTACAAAGTTTCAAACAGCCGAGCACAGCTATTAAGTGAAATTAAATATGGCCATTTGTGCTCCATCATACCCGACTATAAATGCCAACTCCACATTTTCAAATGAGCACTGTTAAAGGACATATTCTACCCCTTCCCTCTTAATGAAATGTCAGGCTACTGACCTGACTTTCTGTTTAATGCTAATCTGCCGTCCTCTTTGACCCTTCAACCCCTGTCTCTGTGATGTTTCAGAACGCGTGGAGATCATTCCACAACCTGAAAGACGTCGGCGTGGTGCAGGTGAAGGTCATCAGGGCTGAGGGACTGATGGCAGCCGATGTCACAGGTAAGACAATGAGCTAAAGTCCAAAGAAGAGAACTGTTACTTTGTGGTTCTCCAATACAAACCTTTCATTTCTCCCTTGTGTGTTTACACCCTTACTATGATGCACTTAAAAAAACATCTGATTTAAAAAAGCGCACCTTCTGTTGCTACTTTACATGAAGAGTGAGAAACTGATCGAAAACAATATCTATTACATGAGTGGTTGCTTGTTTAATACAACCTTTTCTTTGTTTCGCAGGTAGATTTTGACGATTTTTTTGCGACACTGTTTTTTTCATCCAACGAAAGATAAAGTCAGGCTGTAACTTTGGTTTAAGGGATGATGTTTTTCAAAAATCCTCTGAGAGATAAAGTCTACTTTGCTCTAAATTTGTCCCTGCATTTTTAGCAAAGATGCAGGGTGCTCATTTGAATAAGAGAGAAAAAGTACATATTTGAACCAACAAATCTCTCTCGCGCCTCTTCTCCTCCTCCTGCTCTTTCTGTTTGCTCTCTCTGAATCTTCCATTCTCCATTAATTCTTACTTTTAATTAGGTCTACAGTGGACAGGCCTAGTTTTTCACTCTGTATTATCTAGTTGAGAGAGGAGGAAATGTGTGTGTGTGTGTGTGTGTGTGTGAGAGAGAGAGAGAGAGAGAGAGAGACAGAGAGGGAGAGAGAGAGAGAGTGTCTAGAGTTTTTCTCCATTTGAAACAGTCCCATTAGCAAATACAGAGTGGAGCCGGTTGATTTGGGTTATTGCGTGGGGCAAGCGAAGCAGCCGGAGTGCAGGGCTAATGGCTCTCTGGCTCTTGTATTTTCACTCAGTGCAGAAATTTGCTCTGTGACCTCGTTGTAGAGCTCATCATTCAGTCTGAACTTCATGGAGCTTAAAAAAACAAAAACAAAAAAATAAAAGAGTAAAACAGTGGATGTATAAAGTCTACTGGCTGTTTGTTTTCTTGGATCTGCATTATATGTTGTGACACCTTGGCACAGGATAGTTGAAAACAATAAAACTTTTTTATTTGATATCATTTTGCCTTTATTTAAAGTCACATGTAAATTCATAGGAAGTCGTACTTAACATGTCACTGAGGAATTCTCCCCAGAATGTTTGTTTGATATGGATAACTTGCATTTCACATATAAGAACACAAACTATGGGGTAAGCTGTCCTTACATAATACTTAAAAAAAAAGCCCAGGAAAAAAAGATGTTCCACATGTAAGCAATAAAATGAACTCAAAATCAGGCAAAGAAAATGTGATTTCCAAAATATCAAAAACTTTGAGTTGTTCTGAAGGGAGATTCAACAGTGAGAATGGGATATAGGTAGCAGACAGGCTGTTTTTCTACATGGCTTATTCCTGTTATGAGTATTTGGCTGTGCAGTGCGCTTGTGTGTGTGTGTGTGTGTGTGTGTGTGTGTGTGTGTGTGTGTGTGTGTGTGTGTCACTGGCAGAAACAATAGCTCTGTGAGAGCCACATAAGAGCCCTCACCACATGAACACCCTATTTTAACAGCCTGGACCAAGAGAGGGTCAGGAGCAAGGTGAAAGAGAAAACAGACGGACAGACAAACAGACAGCAAGAGAGGGAGAAAGGGAGGGAGAGAGAGAGGAGAGGTCAGTGAGACAGAAAGAGTTCACCATTTCTGTTCCATTCAAGCTGCCTGTCTGCTCTTCTGTCTCCCCTCCTCCTCCTCCTCCCTCTCTCTCTCTCTCTCTCTCTCTCTCTCTCTCTCGCTCTCTCTCTCTCTCTCCCTCCCTCCTCTCTCTCTCTCTCTCCTCTCTGGCCTTCTCTCTCTCTCTCTCTCTAATTGAAGTGTTTTTGTGGAGTAGCTCCTCTCCAGCCCGAGTAGGATAACTGAAAATAGTCTCTAAAACCAACAATCCCTTTTGTCTGCCAGCTCTTGTCCCTCTGAGTGGATGCTGTACTGTAAGAACATTTCAATAGTGCCACACACTGACACACATGCATACACACACAACTCCAGTGGCAACAGCACAGAGTGTGTAGAAGTCTTTCTTTCCCCTTCGATATCAAAACAAAACCTGTCAGTTGAATGTAGATTTTCCCTCTCCTGCCACATGAAGGTCTACTGTAGGTAATCTTGTATAGCCGTATTAAAAGTGATGTATAAGTGGAAAATCATTGCAACAGAAATGTGATTGATTTACATTTTAGAGTCTAACTCGTAATTAATTGTGATCATACAGGACCATGAGTGTATGCGCTACCTCCCTAACCTCCAACTCCTCGCTTACTTTAAAATTCCTGCAAGGCAATTACAGCACGCTTCCTCGTTTCTGTGCCGTATTCATCCTCCACACTTATCTCAGGGCACCCTGAAATGAGTTTGAGCCTGCTCCTCGCTGCAAACCATCTTCCATCGCCTCAGAGATGGGACCCAGAGGGGGGGAGGAGCTTTGCTCGGACATTACCTGGACGATCTCTGAGTGGCGCTCAAACCTGAGCGTGTAATTGGTTAAGACAGCTGCCTCTGGTGCTTGCGGCCAATAAGGTGAAAGTTCATCACCAATAACAACTGGCTCTCTGCGGCAACACAGCCTGCCATGTCATTAAAAACAGAATATTAGAGAGAAAATGGGGGAGGGTGGGGGTTCTGCAGAAATAATTTCCATCTCTTAATTTGGCCGATTGCATTTAAATTTCATCAGAACTGGATTGTAGGGACACCATCGTAATCGTTTATGCTATGGAGGGTTTGGAATTATTTCAAATGTTCACAAGTGTGAAAATGAATTCAAAATGCTGGGGAAAAAAAGATTAGTATTTGTTGACTTTTTTTTACTGAGTGCATTTCCAATGGTTCCAAAGGTTTGTGCTATCCAAGCAATACAGATGGCAAAGCGATGGAAATGCATTGAAAAATAGCCTCTTGAGCTCATAGTCTTTTTTTTTTTTTTTTTCTGTTTGAACATATCTTGTTTTCTCTTGTAGGAGTCCTAGCTGTCAATATCCCCTTCAACGCCACATCAATAGGGCGCCACAAACAGATATGAAAGGCAACACCTACGGCTCTGCATTGATCACAGTGACATTTACTTTGCACACCCACTAAATGTCCTGCCCTTGTCACAACATTTGAAGAAAATCATACCAATCAATGACACTCACACACTCACACTCACACACACACACACGCACACACACACACGCGCGCACACACACACACACACACACACACACACACACACACACACACACACACACACACACACACACACACACACACACACACACAGACATACACAGCACACAGACATACACAGTGGTGGGGGGTGTTGAACTTAATGCCAACTTTATTGAGTCTTATTATACAACATTGCAGCGTTACCACAACTTCAAAATTGTCAGTATTTTTAATGTGAAAATTATGTGGGACATATTATTTTTTTAACACCCTGACCCAGCCTTTTCAAGTGATAAGTTGAACAAACAGCAGCAGCGGCTCCGAACAGTTTGAAAGAAAAATCAAGATCAAAGCCAACGTTAAGAGTTTTGTTGTTTTTAGTTCATTTGGAGGCAGACGTAGGGAGGTGGGCTGGAGGCATGGGGAGCTGGTCTCACTCTCCTTTGCGTACAAAGAAAATTGAAAATGTGAGATGTTAGTAAACAAATAGAGGACATATAGGAAACGACTGGGTTTGATTAGTATAGTGCAGTATGACATTCTCAGGAGGAAGAAATAAGTCTGTAATTATCTTTATTTCTCCCTGCAGTCTCTCTCTGCCCTGTTACGTAACTGACAAAACTAAGTTTTGTCGGAATGAATTAACATGACTGAAATGATTCAGAGTGAATCATGAATCCTTTTTTCAAGTTCTCACATAGTGTATTCATGTTTTCTCTTTTGGCAGGAATAGGCCACTCAAATATTTTTATACGTGATGCTTGAGTTTCTAAAATGATTTATTCAGCAGGATACATCTACAGTTTGATCAGTGTTGTTTTTTCTAATATTACTGTAAATATCACTGGAGTAATATTTATAAAAAACGTGATTGCCCTCAATGTACCGAATGCCAGCAGAGATTTTCCAGAAATAAACACAGAAGATACATCTTCTACTTTTAGTGTTTTCAAACTAGAATTTTGGTCTGTTTTTTTTTTTTATGTTCCTTCACACCGTTTTCAGTCGATCAAAGGAAGAAAGAATGACAAGGAAGAAGTGTTTATTCTGTCATTTCTCATTTTATTGTTGTATCTTTCTGCTCTACACGTTTCTTTCTTCACATCATTGTTGCTACGGTAAGGCTTACCCGGAATCGCTAATCACAGAGCAGTTATGTTTCAGACACCACTCTGAACATCTTCGGCCTTCAAAAGCAAATTGTCCTCTGGGTTTTCTTTCTATTCTCCCCCTCACACCTCCTCTTTGTGACGGCCCAGGGTCCAGTTTTCCTGAAGCTTAGCTTCACATGAAAACCCAGAGGACAATGTGTTGATGGAAACGACTTGCTGCTGTTTCACTGATATATACTTTTCTGATAAAGTCAAAGTATTGAAGCTGTCAATCGCAATAAGGGGAGAATTCTATAATATTGTTTTTGACTGAAAAAGACGCAAAGCAGTTGGATACTTGCAATTCTTGAATTTCTTGAGCTCGACTGTATTTATGTTTTTATTTTATTATGACAGCTTGTTTTTTGTTTTTGTTGTGTTTTTTTGTCCTGTGTTTGACAGGAAAGAGTGACCCTTTCTGTGTAGTGGAGCTGAGTAACGATCGGCTGCAGACGCACACTGTGTATAAAAACCTCAACCCCGAGTGGAACAAGGTCTTCACTTTGTGAGTGGCTCTTCTAATACACACAGTTTGATTGAATCGAGTAAAGGACACAGAAATTGAAGGTTTTTTAGAATTATAGAGAGTTAAAAAAAAAAATAATAATAATTATACTGGATTTAACTTAAATACTTTTTTTTTTTTTTTACATTTCTAGGTATTAATGAAATTCCACTCTGAGCGTTGAAAAAAAAAAACTGATTCTGATTTAAAGTGTGAAACACTGTTTTTAGGCAACTAACTTTAGACTTAAATTACAAATGCTTT
This sequence comes from Symphodus melops, assembly GCF_947650265.1. Lineage (NCBI taxonomy): Eukaryota > Metazoa > Chordata > Actinopteri > Labriformes > Labridae > Symphodus > Symphodus melops. Next base: position 41,293,571 of record NC_136691.1, on the reverse strand, counting down.
ACTAAAGTACTTCAAGTTGTATCCTATAAAGCAATAACTCCATCAATACATCATAAAATATAAAGCTCATCGTGCTGCTCCTTGTTTGCAGGGTACATTTTTTTTAAAATGTAGTTCATTTAAAGCTAAAGTGAATTGTAAATGTCGTTTTTCCTCTGCAAAGTATCTTCTATATATTGTGCGATTTCATTCCACTCGTGAATTCCCAGCGATGGGACGGGTTAATTTAGTCATTCTTTGAGTGCACGTCTCTCTCATATCCTCCTTTCTATACATAACACCAGCAATCTTCTTTCTAGCCTAGTTTTCAAAAGATGACACATATGAGCTCCACACTTTAGTTCTACTTAGCTCTGGCTGTAAGTTGTTCATTATCACATAAAGCATTATTATGTGGTTATTCTAAAACATTTATGTAAATGAGGGTATTCATATTAAGCTTTGTTATGACTTACATTTTAGATTTGAATCTGTTTTCTGTGCGTCTTTAATATTCATAGAAGCAAGATGTGATAGCTTCCACACTGTTTCCCATAGTATATCTCCGTTGTTTTTCGTCTTTGTGTGTGGTCCAGCAACGTCAAGGACATCCACTCCGTACTTGAGGTCACTGTTTACGACGAGGACCGAGACAGAAGTGCAGACTTCCTGGGAAAAGTGGCTATCCCTTTACTAAATGTGAGTCAAAGGCAGATTTCTGAGTGTGTTTCTTTTTTTCCTTTGGGGATAATAGAACGTACATAGAGGAACAGAAAGAATGAAAACACACAGTGGAAGATATAAAAAGCAGAGGTTATTTTTGCAACTACACAGATGAGACCGTTATTATTTCACAAAGAAAAAGCAATGACAGGAGGGAGAAAAAGATGGAAGAGAGGCTGAGTAGAAATAGGAGATTGATAGGTGAGAAGAAAGAGAGTGAGGGAATGAGAGATGATATGAAAATGACACTGATCGGAAGAATGAACGCTGCGATTCAGGGAAAAAAAGGGCGACGGATTTATATATGTTTGAAAAAAATATAGATAGCCTGTGAAAGAGCTGTGTGTAATCTATCTGTGCTCTGCTGTACAGTATGATTCCCCAGGATAGTTAATTTCTGTTTGACAGAGCCGAGCTGCACTGGGTAATGAACAGGTACTTGTCATAGTTGCCACAGTTGTTTTGGGTTCCCTGTCAGCGCCAGCAGCTGGGGTTCAAAGGTGGCCCGGGGAGCCGATTCAGCCGGGTATTGCCAGACAGACGCCTGTCATGTCCCTCTCCCACAGATCCAAAATGGAGAACGCAAAGCCTACGCCTTGAAAAGCAAGGAGCTGACAGGGCCAACAAAAGGGGTCATCTTTCTCGAAATAGACGTGATTTTTAATGCTGTAAGTCTTTCTTTTGCTTTTTTGATCCCCCCCCCCCTTTCACCACCGATGTGTTTTTTGTTTTTTTTTGGCCCCCCAACCCCATTATCCTCTTTCTACATCCCTCTCTTGTTCTCTCCAGCATCCCCCCCCCCCTTCACTCTGCGCTGCTGTTGTCTTTATTCTGTTTGTGTGTCCCCCCTCCTTTCGCTTCCATCTCATCCCTCGTCCCTTGTCCCTCGTCCTCGTTTTGGCTTTAATTATCGAAGACTCCCTCTCAACAGCCTTTGTTCACCCATTCACCATCGCTGTGTGTGTCCTATAGCGGCCATCTTACAGCTCTCTCCCGCGCTCTTTCTAGCCTCTGACATGGGGCACGCTCTATGCATGTGCTTACTTATTACAATCGTACACAGTGTTTAAAAACTCTTAAAAATATAGTTGTTCTCTAATCCCTGTGATGTCATATGTTCATTAATTTACCTAGATGTGTATCACTCTCACCTTTTGCTGTCTATGAAGCTGTGTGTGCTCTCCCCCTCCAGGTGAAGGCTGGTCTCAGGACATTGATTCCCATTGAGCAGAAGTATATTGAGGAGGAGCCTAGAGTGTCCAAACAGGTACAGCTATTCTCTTTTACCACTCTGCCTCATGTTTTATCTGTGTACACCCTTGTACCCACTTTCCTCCTCAGCTGTCTGAAGCAAAATCAACAATCCCGCAGAGTGGCATCCTGTAAACTACAACAACTGTTCGTCCAAGATACAACAGGAAGATTGAAAGAAAAGCAGCATTTTGTTTTTTCTTTTTTTTCTCTCTCTCTCCCTCCTCTCATCTCTCCCGCCCTTACATCCACTCTGAGTGGTGAATAGAAATGTCAAGCTGTCAGCTCTGGGGTGCATAAGTAGATTGGCCATCCTTATAGTTGGCCCTCTATGCCACTGCTGCTTTGCACTTCATTGTCACGCCGCTCAGTGTGGCGGCACCACAAAAGGCTGAATAGTAGGGGCTGGCCCGCATCAGACGTGTCATATGAGTGACCGTTTGGGCTCAGCAGTCAATGCTGCTCTATGCACAGTCGAGCACAGCTCAACACTCACACCAGATCCCGAACCATTCTTTTGTCAGCCCTATTCCCTTCTTTCCTCACTGTTGCTACCAAGTCTACACCTCTCTCTAGAGTGAAGAATCCTTTTTCATCTCCATTTCACCTCTGACTCATAGAGATGACCCATGTCAGCGTCTCGCAATGATGATGTCACCGGCTGCTTTGGAGGGTTTGCCCCGTGAGGGCTCTTTTGTGTGGGAGCAGCTCCCCTGCTGTGGCTTGCTTCTTAGTGTGCAGAAACACACACACTGAAATGAAAAAAAAAAAAAAACACACACACATAAGCTGCCTGCCAAACAAAACCATTTAATTGTAACTGTGACATTTGAGTGAAATAAATGACTTTGCCATTTTTCTAAGTGGTTGTAAAGAATAACTAAAGGCGCTCTTTGAAATAATTCACGGAAAAAGGATATTCTTATCCAGTCAGTTATGGCAATAATGAGCCAAGAAGAATACAGCATGTACATCAAGTACATGCGCTGAGGAACGTGGAAATGAATGATTCACAGTCTTGCTGTCCTCAGGGTCTGTGTGTCCCCAGCAGGACACCATACAGTCATCCTTAGTTTGGCAACAAAAAGCCTCTCATAATTATACATAGAGAAAGAGGAATCCTCCTCTCATCTAGCATCAAAGCAGCCAAGCTACCCCTAACCAAATGCAAATCAATCCGGAAGCACACATGCTTACTGTACAGACAATGGATGTTACTGTAGTGCTTCAGACACACTGAATACCCACAGTTTTCAAACATTGAACACACACACACACACACACACACACACACACACAATTTTTCGAAGTGTAAAATAATGGCCTAGAATTTCTCTGAACAGCGATCTGCAGAGACAGTGTGTCCTTTGGGAGCACTTTCTCCAAGTGGTGACCTGATTGGGTGGTTTGCGTTCTGCACTGCTGTTATGCTATTCCCTGAATGGTTGGCAGCCCTGGGGGAGGACAGCAGTTTGCCAGCTCCCTCTCTCCTATCTGGCCGAATGCACGGAGAACCCTCAGGGAGGAGAATCCAGGGACTGTGCTGGAAACTGTTATTATTGTACTCAACTTTATCACTGGGAAAGTAGACTTGAAGAAACACTTTGAGTTAGCTTGTCAGACTCTTAAGTGACCGTTTGTCCTATACGCTGAACCATATCCATATATAGCTATCTAAAGATGGAAAACATGGTGTTCTCAGTGATGTAATGCTGTAATAAAGAAGGGAACGTGAGGTCAGAACTGCAAATCCCCAAGTTGTAAAAGTTATTGCTCAAGTGAACTTTCCAAAGTGACAGCAGAACGAGACGCTGCATGGTTTGAACCTCTCTTATTCAAACTTACTAACAGAATGTCGTCATATGTGGACCGACTTCTAAGATGTTACATGTTTACCTTTATTGTGATGGATTCAGACCTCAACTAAACACAAAGGAGACACAATTAACATCTTACAAAGTGTCTCCCAAACTTCTTTAACAGAGGTGTGCTCTGTAAAGATTTGTAAAGAGATGTTTCCTCCTGCTTAAAATGTGTCTTGGATTGTTCTTTTAAAACAATATACACGTCAAGCCAGCTAATATTGACATGCTATAAACAAAACTGGGCTTATATCATAATTATGTCAAACAAAGACTTCTCAGTTCTCCCTGTCGTCACAGAGCAGCATTTTTACTGTGATTCACAGTATCTCCATGTTGCTAACTACTCGAACAATGAAGTGTGATATCTTGTACACAACACAATCATTTTTTTCTGATTGTGTTTCATTCAGTATTTTAAATATGCACTTTGTTGTTTTGTCTCCTTTAGCTGCTGTTGCGCAACTTTAACAGAGTTCGGCGCTGCATCATGTTCCTGATCAACACAGGCTGCTACATCAACAGCTGCTTTGAATGGGAATCTCCACAGAGGAGCATCTGTGCTTTTGTGGTACGTGGAGGTGCCCTTATTATTTTTGATCACACAAACATAAGAGAATCGAAACAGGTGCTCCTTTACGTTCTGTTGGGTATAATTACTCTACTTGCCAGAAAGATGATGATTCTGTTTCCTTCATCTTTGCTGTGTCAGGTTTCTAATGAAGGGGGAAGTAAGGATCTCCAGAATGTAGTTTTGCCCTCTTTAAAAAGGTGGCTGTACACTCAAATTTATGGTCAATAAACTCTTTAACTCGTGACTGAAAATAATCAGTTTTCCTGGAAACAACTTTTTACATCAGTTAACATCTGCACACATGCATTATAAGGAGAGCATCATGTTCACAAGGCCTGTAACAAGTTCTGATATAAAAGTATGGCTCATTCACTGGTAATTGCGCACTCTAACATAAGAGATTGTTGATGTCTCAAGTACATTACCACAGTCTAACTCTCTCTACACGCTCTTAACCACACACTCAAATATCTTGAAATGATGTTTTTGATTAAAACCTTTTTCCAGCCTCATATTCAAACTAAAAACCTGCATTTTGTGTGAATGACAAGTGTCTGTATATACGCTCAGCTGCTGGGATTGATTGGAAAGTTGTTGATGCATCTTAAACAAGGCATACAGAATGCTTAAGAACACTATCTATTGAAGTGCAAGCTGTCTTTTGCAGACAATGCAATTGGAAGCATCTTTCTCTCTCCTCCTATCCGCCACCTCTTCATCCTCTCTCTCTTTCTCTCTGCCCTGTCTCTCTCCATCCTGTCATCCGTGTGTGGTATTAAAAGGTGAAGTGTAATTGGACAGCAGAGCTATCAGTAAGAGACATTCTCCTGCAGGGTGGTGAGTGGCTGCACAGAGGTTCCTACCCTGAAGATGACAGAGCAGGCTTTTAATCCTGTCTGGTTTAGTGTCCTGACTTAAGTAGTTACAGGACAGGTGGACCCGCCCTGCCCCAGCCCTTTACAGAGGGGGCACAGCAGCAGACATTAGACATTAGCAACATTTGGCTGTCTGACACCAGTTTCATCTCTGCAGATGCTGTATGTGTGTGTGTTTGAACAGCGGGTCACAGTGTCATCACAAGACACGGTTCAGAAGAGACATAGTATTGATCAGTTAACATTTTCCCTCTATGTGTCTGCAAGCATCCCCGTGTGCTCGCCTGGTGCTTGTGTGACAGTTTCTCTTATTTAAGGCTGAACTGGATGTAAGCCTTTGTCCTGGATCTTTTTAAAAGTAATGAAAATGTCAGACTAAAAAAAAAAAAAAGGTTAAAGAATTCACAGAAAACAAGGTCACTTCAGAATTGTCATTCTACATAGTTAATAGGGAGGCAAAGATGTAGAGAAGCCTTCATGTCTCACACAGACCTTTTTGCCTTGCATAGCTTTTCAACCATTCTGAAAACAAAGCATATAATACATTCACTTCCACTTCTGAGTTACTGTGCAGACTATTCATTTTCTCATTGTACTTACTTTAATTCCAAATATTCAGATGACGGTAAAGGATGTATCTAGGCCAAGGGCGTAGCGTTTTCTAGTTTATAGAAAGTCTGAAATTTAGGTGTCATTGTGCCCCCCCCCCCTCCCCCGCTCTTTTGGGAGTCTGTTATCGTAGGAGTATGCACTTAGCTAAAAGCATCAGAGTATTTAGAGCCTCTGCTCTACACAGGTACTCCCTCCCCTTCCATTTCTTCATCCCTCTCTCATTTCTCCCTCACTTTGAGAGGCCTCTTAATCACTTCGCTCATCTCTTTAAGTGGGTTTTTATGGGGGGCCATCTGGCCAAGGTGGTGCGTTCATGAAGGTGTACGGCTGTGTGTGATTACGGGCATGTGTGTCTGTTCATATGTGCACGTGTGTTTCTGTCTGGCAGTCGTTCTAGACAGATGTTACACTTAACTTTCGAACACGGCTGTTGCTACAGAGGTGGAGTTGTGGGTAATTCAACCTCTAAACTTACAGATGTGTGTACTTATTAACTGTTAAGGAAGCCTGAGGAGGGTGTGCTCTCACTTTTATTTTTAGTTTTGGTGAATGCAATCGCAGCATCAAAATGCATTTGTCATACAGTTGTCACTTCACAACATTTCCTCGATAAAAACCCTCAAAAATGTCTTCCCTCCTTCTGCACGATTTTTGCAATGCCAGCTCGAGTACACATCGCTCATTAGGGCCAGCTGTGATTAGTGTGTACGTTGTGTGTGTTTTGTGTGCATGTGAGAGAAAGAGTGATATCACATAGTCTCACATGCAGCCTTTCTCTCTCCCTCTCACACCCACACTGCTGTCACCAACCCATCCCGACAGTGAATCAGCCACCGTGGCAGCTTTGCCTGAGGCGTTGGCACAATGGACGGGACTGGAGTTACCTCCTGTCCTGCATGATGGGTGGTGTCTGTGTGTACGTGTGTTTGTGTGTGTGTGTGTGTGAAAGGGTCTCAGTGTCTACGTCTGCCTGTCTCGGGGTTAAGCGTCTGCTTCCTCTCTCCACACCTGCAAGCTGAGCGTCTCTCCCTTCTATCTGTGCATCCATCCCTGTTCCTTTTTATCTCTCCCTCTCCTCCTCTCCCTTTGCTTTTCCCTCCTGGAGAGTTGAGGCCATTGTGGGGCCGAGCGGTGTTGGGTTCTGTTCTCCTGCTGCTGCCAGCTCTCCCCACGGCCCAGCAAGACAAGGCTGTTATTGCCCCAGGGACCACAGGCCTCAGCAGCTCTTCCTCCAAACAAATTTGCTGTAACTTTATCTGCAATTGGGCCCTGAATTGGGAGCAAATAGAGGCAGCTTTGTGAAGCTTGGGGAAGGGCGAGGGCAGGGAGCTGGGGGTTGTTGGGGAGGCAGGGGAAATGATACCGGGCTCTTTTATGTCAGGCAAAGTAGGACTCTTATCAGGAAGAGAGCCCAGACAAGGGAGCTACTTCTAGAGGAAACTGGAGCACCTATCACCTGCTTTGCATTTAGATAAAAATTCACCCTGCTGAAATAAAAAAGGGAAAAAAGCAAAGACAGGTACAGAAGCAACTATTCGAGTGTGTGTGTGTGTGTGTGTGTGTGTTTGCACATGTCTGGCTTGCAGTTTGATCGACATGCACACACAGACACACACAGTGCACAGACACCATAGCAGTCAGTGGTACACACCACTCCAGGTCTCTTTAAATTGCTCCTTTGACTCCTCTTCAAAGAACCTGTCTAACTTTTAAAAGTTTTAAAGTCGGGAGTTCGTCTTTGCCCACAGCAAGGGACAGCTTTGAAAGATATACTTTCACATTTTACTGCTCTCCTGATTTGCAAAACGAATGATAGTTGAAATATAGTGGCATGACTAACACAGAATACCAAGTCAGAGTTTAATCACCAGAGATAGACTTGACAGAGACAGAAAAACCTTTTGTTGAGAAGTCAGGTACACGGTATCATTACATAAAGTTGGTACAGCTGTTGTACTGTGGCCAGAATATGGTGGATACTTTATTTGAATGTTTCTGTGATTTTAAAAATAACTGCCTTTGACACTTTGGGTTTAGTCATTCAGGCTGTTTTTTTTTCTTTTCTTTTTTTTTTTTTATCCAAGCAGCATTAATTGTGCTGAAGATCTATGTTCTCCAGGAGAACAGCAGGGGGCAGTCTAGTACCACAGAATGATGCTCAGGTCCGGTCACAAACAGGACAAAGCCTCCCTCCCTCTCTCGTTCCCTCGAACTTAACAGGACTTTCTAGTTGCTATCTGGCAACACTTAGTGCCAGGATAGAAATTGATGTAAGAGAGATAAAGGGGAACTCTGAAATCCAAACTTCAGTTTCACTCCACTGAGACAGAGCAGAGGGAAAGTTAGCCTGGTGTGTGGTTAATGTAAGCCAAAGTACTGAATATTACCCTCCCACAGTGCCTCGGCTCAGAGCTGCAAGGACGCTGGGTGTGTTTTGAAACAAATAATGCAAGATACCACTGTCAACATGCCGCACTGAGTGCTTGAATAAATCATTTTGACTGGAATGTTTTGTTAACGTAAGTAATATCTTCTTGTGTGCAGGGGGTTTCTTAATATTAAGAGAAAGCATCAAAAACACTTTAATTAATTCAAACTACAACACCTGTCAAAATAATTGAGTTTACTGACTTTGTTTATTAGTATTTTAGCCAAAATTCTACAAATGATGCTGCCATGGTTTTACTTTGTTCCTGCTTTCTGATTGTCTATTTTAATAACACATCACATTTCAATTCAACACACTCGGAGATGTGAAGTTTGCCCAGTTCAAATGTTGCCTTTAACTTCATTTGAAATGGTTTTCCAGATTTGACAGGTGAAAGGTTTTTTTTTCCTTTTGACAAGTGAAGAGTTTTTTTCTCTAGTTTGAGTCCTTTGGATTTGTTGAAGCACACACCCGTTTTTTTAAAAAAAAAGAAAGGGTGATAAAGTTTTATGATTAAATACATTGTTTGGTTAATTCTTTTAAAATTAATTTGCAATAATTTGGAATAATATAGAAGTGCAATTAGAGAAAGAGACACACACTGACTATGTCTTTGAATTAATTTATCACCACACAGGTAAGAATTCAGCAGGATTAAACAGAAAGCATGAGCAGAGCATCATAAGTGTCCTTGTTCAGATAATCACAGAAAACTATCCCCGTGCCTTTTACCACACCGAGTCATCTTCAAATTATACCCATAGACTATATCTGGAGCTTCATTTATCCCTTTCCCCTTCTTTCTTTCCCTTTTGAACATGCATGTTGCGGTGTTTTTTTTCCTGCCCGCCTTTCTCTGGTCACTGACATCCACAGCAGGCTCCTTCCTACTCCCTCTTCCCCAGGCGAGAAGCCTGCTATCTGGTGTAGGAAGCAGCGGGGGTTGGCTGTGATCGCCCAGTCTTGGTGGAAAGGTCCGTGCACTGCAGGGCCCCTATTACCCAGCCGGGGGGCACAGAGACGGGGCAGGGCCAGCCACTGCTGAGCCTGGGTGTCCGGTTCCTCCAGCTGCCTGTCAAAACTTCCCCCTCAGCTACAATAAGCAAACGGAGGAGGAATGAAGAAGGATGACAGGTTAAACAACCTCAGGCAAAGAGAGATGAAAGATACATTTAACAGGAAAAAAAACACAAAAGAAGGATTTAAGGTTTCTTATAAACATTAGGATAGTGAGGAACAAGTAATTTGTCTGTGTGACAACGATACCGTGAGCGATAAGAGAGCCAGACACTTAATATATTTACAGTACAATCTATGCCTGCTGTAAATGATATTTATGGCAGAGTATTTCAAAGGAGCACCCTGTGTGTCTGATGAAGATGTTTGTAAGTGTGCAGTTATTTATATCTTCTAACAGAGTAGGTTTTAAACAAGAGAGCGCTCCTTTGTTTGATTCTCGTCGTGTTTCTTTACCTAGTTTCCACATTGTTCACTGAGAGATTATTCCAGTCTTTGTTTATGTTTGACATTATTTAGATTTGTGAACTATGATCATTTAAAAAGGATGATGCATGATTTTAGAATTTTGTAGAGAAACTGCGTGTGAAGATGCATTGTTGTGTTTGTATGCAAATTTCTTTTGCTGATCTTACACCAAAAAAGTTTTTTTTTAAATGTATGAAGGGAAATAGTTGTTTTGCTTATTAGTATACAAGTATGAATTATTGAACAGTTTTTTTTTTTTTTTTTTTTTTTAAATTTTCTCCCACACAGCTGTATCAGAGAAAAGAGTCTTTGTAGGTGAGAAAGAGAAGTTGAGCCTGAGAGAGGATTGGATCCTTTTGGGAGATTTGTTTGTTGCACCAAGGCCACTCAGGTTTATTTGAAAAAAACTTCTTTCTGGGAGCACTATGCAAATGCACTGGACATTTCTGATGTTTAATTTATGTCTGTATTTTTTTTTTCTTTGTTCACTTACTGTCAGTAAGTAAATTATACTCCAATGTTTGGAAACAATTTTTTTTTCAAACTTTTCTTTGAGAAAAAAAACGTCTTTAATTGTGTTCTAATTGAGACGTGTTGTTTGTGTTGATAGTCGGATGCATTTGCCTTTCTCTGTATGTTTAAGGAAAAATGTATTACCTCCAGCAAAGTTTGTGTGTGTCTGTCCGACCGGCTCCTCTGCAGTAACAGCAGACCTGCATCACACCGTGTTGAGGGGCTGTTGAACCTCATATTCACATTAACCCCGGAGTGTAAACACAATGAAGAGCTTGATTTTTCATTCTTCTCTCTTCCTGTCTCTCCCTCCTGTTAAACACTGAAATAAAACAATGTAATTGTTGATGATCAAGCTTTCTCTCTGTTGTTCAGCCAAACAGGAAAGCATGTAATTGGTGCACAGATATTGAATCTGCTTTATTCAGTAATAGTTTCAATTTCAACAGCCTGAAACATTTCCCATCAAATCTGATTGTTAATTAATTTCACATCTTGTGTTCATTTTGTAAATAGTGGATTTTTTCGTACTTGGATTTGATAAGTATTGTTGCTAGAAAAAGATGTAGTATTTGACACAGCATTGAATATAATTTGTCCTTTGAGTTTTTTAATTGTAAAAAATACTTATGAATCAGTTAATTAGGTAGAATGATTTTGATCTACTTGTTTCTGATTCTTCTTCCTAAAAATCTATTCCAGCTAAACTTTTTTAAACAGTCTACACAATACGCATTTACTACTGACACAATGCCACGGTCTAAGTAAAGAAGAGCCAGTTAGACATTTCATTTTCCCACATACATTTTCTCTCAATCGCCACAGTGATCTGTTTTCAGAGGCTAAACAGCCCTGCCAAAACCAGAATCCAAGGTTTAGGGAAAGGTTAATTTTCAGATGGTACTTTTCTTGTCTGCTGATGAGAGGGGAGGTAAAGAGGTTATGGATTTGGCAGATGGGTGCAGTGAAGGTTAGAGATGGGGCATGTGAGTCTTTTGGGCTGGGAGAGAGGGTATTGGGACTTGGAGTGACAGGGTTAGGGACTCAGGGTGTGGGGTGTGCGAGGTCAGATGCCTGGGTTTGGTCTCGAGTATGGAGGGGTCAGCTTTGACGTGCTGCGGCTGAAAACAGTACATGACCTCGCTCTCTGGGATGATTGGCAAGGAGGAAAGAGGCTGTGACGGCTCATACTCATCCTCTTCACCGTGGTCCTCCTCAGCTGAAGGCCCACGGAGCCTCGCGGGTCAGGGTGTTGAACTGAGGCTCACAGACACCGAGCCTGTACCTATTGTTGTTGCCCAGTTTATTTTTAACGCTTTGTTCCATGGTAGTTATGATTCTGCATATCAATGACTTGCAATGTGTGTTACTTGAAATTGCACATATGGTCTGCGTACGTTCTCAGGAATTTGCCTCATCAGGGTCAATTTGAGGTCTTATACGTATACATTCTTAACACACACACGTTTTCACACTTTTTTTATTCTCACTTTTCTTTTGCTGAAGGTTTTGTTTTCTTTCTCTATCGTTGCAGCTTTTTGTCATTGTCGTATGGAACTTTGAACTCTACATGATTCCTCTGGCTTTGCTGCTGCCTTTGGCCTGGAACTACATCCTCATTGCATCAGGGAAGGATACCAGACAAGACGTGGTGAGTGCTAACCTCATGGTCACCTCTTTCATTTCACTGTAGAAGCCTTGTTTGCGTTCAGCTCTTGCTTTGTTCACAGCATTAATCACATTAACATGCATTATGTTCCTTTGATACTAGTCTTCACATGTTTGTGCCGTTAAGTGAGGTGAAGATGATCACTATAGATTCACAAATAATGGAGAACTTTCTATTGAAAAACAGCATAAAATGAAAACTGACTTAAGATATACCGTAACTGCTGGTTAAATTGCAGCTCTAAACTTTTGCAAAAAATGGACTTGAATTTCAAAAATCTCTTCTGATTTTCTTTTAAAAAAACAACCTCCATCTGCCCCTTAAGGAGCCACATACTCAGTGCAAATCTCACATTTCTCACTTTAGCTTCTTTGAGGCAAAGAAAAGGAAGGAATAATAGGCTGTCACCTTGAGCTATGTTACGCCACTTACCTGGTATATTTATTTAATTCATTTATTTTTATCTCTTATACCAATTAAATGATGTCAAAGCAATGTCATGGAGAAACAGACATGTTTTAATCATGGCCGGGCACATTCGCCGAGCAGAGAATGAAACCAAGAGAGAAAGCTGGACTCTGGAGTGAGCGTGAACAATGATGTGATTAATTTTAATAAGTGCCTGTTTCCAAGACTCTGTTGGAAATAACCAGTGAACAGACCCAGAGTTTTCTGCAGTCTTCTGCCTCCTAAATGTGTATATATCCTGTATGTCTATCTCTTCATATGGAGTCTTTTGCTTGGATTAAAATAGATCTGTAAGGGATCTAAATAATGATGAATAATGAACTTAATCGCACTGCTTCGTGTGATTGAAATGCATCACATTTGAACTTTTTATCACCCCGTACACACATTTATTTGGTAAGTCTTCAGAGATTGTCGTCTCTATTTGTAAGAGTCTATGTTATATAAAAGTATCAGTAATCCAATTTGGAAGAGAAACCTCTTCGCAGACCAAAAGGTTCCTTGACAATGACAGTTTTACATGAATGTATAGTACATAATCATATTTAGCATATTTACATTGAATAAAGTTATTTAAGTAAATGATTGAGTTTTGGTCATTTTATATACAGTATGTCCAAGTCCAAACAAAACCCTCAATTTTTGAATGACTCAGACCTCAATTGTAGAGGGAATATTCCTCCACCTGTAGATGGCGACATTGCTTGACAAAAAAATCATAGATGCCTTAAGACTTAAGACCCCCCCATCCCCCTTTTAGTATCAAGCCCTAATGATATTCTTTTCCCATGCACTTCATAATTAATCTGAAGCAACATATTCCCATAATGTGCCACTCACTTCACATATGACTAAGTACATGTAACTCCTACTTCATGCAGAATTGTTTTTCTCTCTTCGCTGAAAGAGACTATTGTGTGTCAAGTATGGAATAGGAATTAATTTGAACATTACAAAATGTTGATACTGTTAGTACTTGTATTGCTAGTGCCTTTCACTGCAACAATGCTGCAAAGTTTTCCTGTGCTCGCTGATGAGAGGGGATATGGACACCTACTCATGGGGTGAGATTGGGTCTTTTAATTTCACTGTTCAAAACACTTATATTTTGGATATGTACTTAACAGTCATACAGCAATCTGGACTACATATTTAAAATCGACTGTAACTTCGATTTTTGTAATGATGAAAGCGTCATTATTGAAAACATTTGCCTGAAACAACAGAACATGTTTTCATGTAGCTTTTGTTTTAGCTTGTCTTTTGGATCCCTCTGCCAACACAACCTAAGATGAAGGTTGCTTGAACATTACGTTCTCCCGAGTGTGGCTGATGTTTTCTGTTTTCTAAGTACTTGACGTCGTTGGGCGCAGGGCTCAATAGATCAGCAAGGCCAAAAAATGTTCCGACGACATAAAAGACTTATTTGTGACCTTCTTTGAATAATATGTCTCTATTCTGTAATATGTACACAATCAGCAACACCTTTAAGTGAGTGTGTTGAGTATTTCTAACAATCAGGAAATTGTGTAGCTTGGAGTGTCAGTCCTTGGCTATAGGAGCGTATAAAGAGAAGTGGGTTCATGCTTGTGGTGCTATAGTCTGAGGCAAATGTGCCGTGTAAGGAAAAGAGAATAAGCAGTATATGATGTTTAAGCGAATGTGCATCATTCATGAGTCCTATATATTATCTGTGTGATGATAGTTGTGCTGTCTGATGTAGTCTGCTTTTTTCTTTTTGTTCTACGGCTATGAATCAGGCAGAACTGGAGAGTCTCACACAAACATGTGCATGTGTGAGTCACTCCAACTCTGGATCCTTGTGGACATGTGTGTACTAAAAAAAAGAGAGTGTGTGCACATGAAGGTAAAACTTATCTGTGTGCATGTTAGTTTTAAAAAAAGTGTATTTCTATCATTTGTCTTTGGGCGCAGGCGGTTGCATACATATGCAGACAGTCTTTTCCACATTATATTCCCTGAAAGTGGGATTAATTGTCAAAGCTTAGCACCATTAATGCTCCTTTTCTTGCTTCTGTGACACTCGTGCTGAACAGAACAGAGCAACACGGCTCACACAAAGAAGATTCTGCGACAGTCATTGTCTTTCTTTTCTCTGCATTGCAATCTTACTGTCGTAGGAATGGTGACTGTGAAACCTTTCTCCCTGCTCTGTTACTAAAACTGTATTAAATACAGTGAAAATAATGTGCATTAGGGTGAGCATTCACTACTGTCAGGCACTTGTGTTTGCAAATGTGTACACTGTAACGCTCATCTTCTGACACAAGTATCCCCCGAGTTCTGTCCCTGTTTGTTTTCAGACGGTTTTCCCAATCTGTGGCGGTGCAGTTAGTGCATACTGTCTCTCCGTTCTGTGCTTCCTCTCTTGGTCCCCTGGATTTCTCTTCCGAATCTTTATCAAGCTGAAGTCATGGACGGCTCAACATTTCCCTCTTGCACTTGGCAGAGAACAGAAAAGAATAGAAAAGAAAAACAAGGGGAAAAGGCTTTCTAATTACTTTAAACAACACACCAAATTAAAGCATTGTGCTGAGTGGAGCAGGGGTCAACATCCGGAGCACTGTGAGGGTAATACCAAAAGAATCTCTGCTGAACTCAGTGTGAAGGGCGAGAGGGAAAAGGGGAACGAGAGCGAAAAAAATAAATAAATAAAGTGTACACTTGAGCACAGACTTTCTAATAAAATGAAGATCCATGCTTCATGCTGATGGGTTCAATGTGAGGACCCTACTCTGATTCTACACCGCAACCTCGTTCCATAGCTCTGTCAATGGCAAATAAACAAACACAGTGTTCTCTACACGCTGTAATTCACCACTCAGGGTCACTGAGTGTTGTGTGGTTACATGGTGCTTTGCAAACAGATCCCGGATCAGGGCTCCTTACCCTCGCCCCAACCTTGACCAGTTGCTGCTAAGCAGTCGGAGCGTCCTCTGAACAGCGATTAAAGGGAGCGAAGCACCAGCGAGGTCACCGACCTCCTTTCTTATCATGTATCAGTCTGACCTGCGAACCCTGACTCTTCAACACTGTTAGCTGACCTGTGTGTCATGCTGTAACATGCTCACCGAAACAAACAAACAAAGAAGAGGACCTCTTACTCCTCTGAATACATGCAGAGGGCAGAACTTCTTTTAGTTGACTTTCAAGGCTGAAAATATACTAGAAAGGAAGGCCCATCCTGTATTTCTGCTTAGCTTTTATTCTAACAAGGTGATGGAGCAAGTAAATGAAATGACCCTTTCCTCTCCCGCTCTGTCATGTTTTGAAACCTGGAACAGTTTGAGGGCATAGATCCATCCTAAGCTTTTTAGCAGAGGAAGCTGCTGGTAAGCTGGGCTGGATCCGACAGAGGACAATCTGCTCTGCTAGCTGAGAACAAGATGTGTTCATCTGTTGGAGTCACCTGATGTGCCTGCCTACAAAAGTATATATGATGGGATTAAAGGAGGAGAGACAGAGCCATTCTGTTGGCCCAGAAAGACTCCAACCAGATGTTACAAAGGTGTTCATTTTAGTTCAGGCTGACGTAGAGGTCACGTACAGTGCAAAGTGATGTCTCTTTTTACCGCAGGATGACAGGCAATTAGGCCTCATGACACTGGAGAACCATCCTCTTTATCCTATGCTTCAGACCATTACATAGGTTCACCCACTGGATCCGCCATGCCATTACAGCAGAGAACACCTTAATGGTTTAGAGATACTCATACTCCACACTTAAAGACATGCCTCCGATGGCGAAGTACGACTGACTATAATGGATCCAGTCTACATCCTGTGTTAAATCAATGTGCATTTAAACAAATACAGAGCTTATAACCCTGCTAGAGTTTAGTCAAGCTTTAATACAAAATAATTGACATTTGCTTTCAACTAATATTCTTATCTTGCTCTGTTATTTTTAAGTCATGTTTTTCTACTTTTAGTAGTTTTTTACTTTTCTGACTGTGAGGCACTCACTGTGACTGCAGCAGCTTGTTTATTAGTGGAACAATAATCAGGTTTCTTTCCAAGACAGTAATAATCTCTGATACTGTTGAAACATTGGATCATTTGTGGAACAAGACTTCTTTGTCATTTTTATCTATTCTATTTTTTCCCCGATTTTGCATCTCAAACTTGCTTCTCTGCGCCTCTAAACACACTGCCTTGACATCTGCCCTCATTAAGAGCCACGCACCACACAGGTAGAGAATAGTAAATATTAGGAGAACAGGAAGGAAAAGAAGAAACGCTGCCTATTATACCTCAACTCCTGCAGAAAGTCACACCTCCACTTTTTCCCTTCTTAATACCGCAACTCGAAGGAGAGAAAAGGAGATAGAGAAAAGGAGATGGAGTGGGAGCAGGAGACAGAAAAAGACAGAGAGGCATTCAGAGAGACGGAGGCAGAAGAAAACAGCGGTGGATGGCAGACACTCCTCAGTGCGAAGTCAGACATGGCAGTTGGTGACAGGTGACAAAATCAAAAGGTCACGTCACTTTTAACTGTGAGCGCCTGTGCCCCACTGATTTCCCTCGTGCCGCCCCGGCATCACTGCGCTCCTCTCTGCTCCTCACCCTGCCTCCCTGTCTCTGCTAAACTGGCAGATAGGATGGCAAGCTGGCAGGCAGAAAGACAGGCGACGGGCAGAGTTTGAAGCGGGACAGGAGCATCGGGAACATCAGGAATGGCACGGCAGAATCCTCCCTGCCTCCCTTTTCATCATGTTGTCTTTTCTCCTCCAATCCCCCCATTTGTCTAACTTCCTTCATCACACTGAACCTTCTGTGCTCTTTGCTAACAACGTCAGCAGCTCGGGGTCTCTGCCTCAGTGCTTCCTGTTGTTTTGTCTATACAGTAAACCCGCTGTAGTTGTTTTCAGATTTGCGGAATAAACAGCTAAAGCCAACAGATGTTAGTGTGTACCAATAGATTGCACATTACGTGTGTACCAGCTCTAGCTCTCTTTTCCACAACAAAGTGCAATATACACAAAGTCAAGATGGTGTCATTCGTCAGAGAAAGATAAACATCTTGTCCCTGAATTTACTGTATTTACCGACTGTTTCAACATTGCCAGTGGAGCATGTAGATTTGTGATTTCCTGTGAAACGTCTCTGACTGAACACGCTTGCTGAATTTGTCAGCAAATAAACATTGAGACATGAATGTTTGTGAGAGAGCTGCTCTCATTACTATCCTACATCTCAATCTTTTCATGCACTCACAGATTTGGTGTTTCTTCATGAATATGGAGCCGCCCTTATCACCCCCATCCCCCGCCTCCAGCGCTGGTCGCACCCCAGCTTCACCCCTCTCTAGCCCCCTGCTGGGTGAGCCCTGGCTGGGTTAGTGAAGATGGAAGGGCCCCCCTCTGAGGGCCAAGGCTCTGACAGCTTGTGAAGGGCCTGCGTCGGTCAGCCAGGCTCAGCCAGCAGCCCTTATCAGACACACAACCCTTCCCCCAGTCTGTGGAAACTGTGGTGTAGGCAATATGCACATGCACACAAACACACACACACACACACATACACTCATGGATGGTGCATACCAAGTAGGGCCTTGAGATCCCCCAGCCAGCCAGTCAGCCAAACCTCAGCAGCTGGAGAGGTTAAAACCCCCTCACGTATCAAAGAGGAAGCGCAGCAGGAGGATGGAGGGAGGGAGAGAGGAATGGGAGAAAAAAGAGAAGAGAAAGTATATCTTCATGTTCGCCGGGATGTCTGCTTCACCGTCAATTCCCCCTGCGGCTGTCATTGGGAAGGTTAGAAGGGGAGATAGTGGAACTCAGCTTGGCCAGGGAAAGAGAGGGGCAAGTATAGAGGCATTTCAATGGAGGGTGAAAATGATGCGGCTAGTACTCCATATAGTGGATTTTTAGTTGTGTGTGTGTGTGTGTGCACTTGTTTCATTGATCCAGACAGGGTTTGTTCTGTTTTTCTTCCATGAAAGTAGCAGCCATCCACTCATAGTATCTTTTTTTGGTGCTTTACTTGCCAAGTCTTGTTCAAACTCTTCTTTGTGCCTCCATTAAGTGTAGATAGATTATACAGCTATAGAGTGAGTTTTTATTTTAAATCCTGGTTGTAGGACTGTTCAATGCTGTGAAATATTCATCAAGCATACAGTACATTCAATTCCAGTCATTGAAGCTTTAACATACAGATATATAATTCCATACTTTTTCCAATTCATATGAATGAAAAGCCTCCTGTCCTTTACAGAACTAGCCATTAATTTCAAAATACAGTTAAATTGAAAAATAAATGAATGCATGTCAATGCACTGATCTTAATTCCTTTAAATAGTTTTTTGACGGTTCGGGCCACTCAGGCCAAACAGACGTATTCACACTTTCACGGCTTATTGAACTCTCAATGTCCTTGCACTCACATCTATTCTTTGTGTTTATTTTTTATTATCACCATCTTTGTCTGTATTTGTGAGGCACAGTGTAATCTGCAAGAGTAGCCTGCATCAGCCCTGTATCATTTGAATAGGTGTGAATATGTTAATCCCCACCTTAGTCGATACTGAATTGACTGGAGCAGCTCTGCAGGCAACGCGAGCTCTACACGATCCTGTCGACAGCAAGGCTTTGATGCTGCCGTGCTGTAATGATAGTAATTCAAACAACATGATAATGGAGGGATAAACAGACAAATGATATCATACACCAAACAGGTCTTAGAAAGAGCATAAAGAGAGTGAGGAAGGTAGGGGGAGAGAGAGAGAGAGATGTTAGGAATTCATCGGCTGCACTGAAGTAATTTATATCCTCCCTTACAGAGACAGTAGCTTCAATGCACACATTTAGCCATGGCAATCTTCAGGGCAGATGACATGTTCCGTGTCTTTTTATTTATTAATTTTACACCGTGTCTCATTGTAGGAAACATGACTTCTCCCTGTAACCAGAGGCAATAGAGGAGAGAGCAGAGGGAGACAAACGACTCTATCATTCTCTCTGTCTCTCTAGGTCATGCTTCTCCAGCTAGCTCATGCTCATTCCCTTTGTTTAAAGTTCGGAGCGTGTGCCAGGCGTGCCCTTGCAAAGCCTCTGTGCGGAGGAATCCATTATGTTTGTATTTTGGCACGGGTGAAAGGATTTCGGAGGAACCATGATGACTTTATAAACAGTTATAGTTCATTTGTTTAGAGATGCCAGTAGGCTTTCATTTTACAGTATCATATCAACATCTTTTGCCGCGGCTGAGTGCAAGAATTCCCTCTCTTGCATCCGTACACTGTAGCTGTGAAAGCATTCTGTATCAATAATGAGAACGTGAACTGTGAATACTTAGTCAAGCTTATTTGTCTAGACACTGATGGAGTCTGAGTGAAGTGGGAATAACCAGTTGCTTTACAGTTACTTATTTAAAACGAAGATTGCCATGCACAACACTTTGCCCTAGTGACTCTGAGCTATTGATGGCACAGACACACACACAAACACACACTATTGACTCTACCCTCTCAACTCTGCTGTTCTGAACTCCTCTTTGTTTGTGTGGGAAGCTGCATTTACATAAGAGGCTTATGTCAGCCGCCACATAGTTTCCCTCCTTATTTCAATGAAAAACAAAAAGGGACAAAAGCTATTGTCTTGTTAAGTGATGAATTTTTGGATTTCTCCAAACTAGTTTGTGCTGTTTCTGAGGTGGTTAGGGGGTTGTGGGGATGTTGAGGCCATGCAATGATTTTTTTTATTTTTTTTTAAGGGGGTTGGGGTTCGGTATCACAAAAATGAGAAACAGATAAATGCTGGAGCTGACAGCTGTGGGGTTTATGATATGGTGCTTTGTTTATGTAAATTAAGAGCAACAATATGACCTTGCTTTGATGAGTGATTGACGGAAAGAGAGTGGATGAGAGATGCAGCAGTGATCTTTGGGTTTTTTCGCCTCATTGACATCAGACTTCACATGTGAATGTGTGCATGCTAACAAAGACACACGTTTGGTAACACTAAACAGTAATCAGATACAGTTTCTCCAAACAAGCTGCTCTCTCAACACATGCCGAGACATTTGTTTATTGGCTTTCTTTTCACCAAAATACAGAATTGTTGTTCCGTAAGACAGTATATGTATCCATATGTTCCTTTGCCTTTGTGTTTTTCTGACTGTGTTTCCTCCGTGTTGTACAGTATTTTTCATGGTATCTGGGGGCTTCAGAGCTACATCAGCTCCGGTTTCATCGGTTTTGGACCACTGAAGCACATAGTTGCTGTTCTTTGTGACTTCCTCTTTTTGCTGCAGGCTTTTCTTCTTTCTTCTCTTGTGGAGCGTCTTTCTGTGAGCGCATGTGAAACTGTAGATAGATGAATGTAGCGATGGAAAAGCTGACGGTAGAGGTGAGAGAGGACTGGAAAGGTTGAAGAGGTCAGAAGAATCTGAAAAAGACGAGATCTGCTGTCTCGTCCCACTGAAGGGTATAACTGCTTTTGTGCAAAGCGATTTCAGTGTATGAATAGACTTTAATCTTAGCCGTTTGAAAAATCAAAGGCAAAGCTTTCACTTACATGTCCGGAAGTGGCCGCACATTTGAACAACTGAATGTTTCTTAAAATAAAATCGAATTCTAAACATTTCAGAGGCTTGTGACATATTAGCACACACCCATTTAATAGTTGAGCTATCTGCATGCTTACCATACGCATTAAGAAACTCTAGCATAACCAATCAGCTTTACTACGCCTCTTTAGCTGTTCTGATTATGTTAACCCTATGTTATCTAATGTTTATCTTCTCTGTGACGCGCAAAACATTTATGTTTCTCTTTTTTTCCCTTCTTTCCTCTGTTGCAACTGTCAGCAAGCAATGGAGGACCTTCTGGAGGATGAGGATGAGGACTTTGACAAAGATGACAAGGTAATTATGTCTTCTGTCAGAGTTACATTTACACAAACACATGCACCAAACACACTGCCTCAGGGGGGGCTGACACTGCTTCATACATCGAAAACACAAACAGACGGACAAAATGAGTCCATCTTCCCCTCCCATCTCCTCCCCAGTACAGTTATTCTTGGTGCCTGAGGCACAAACACATGGACTGTGGTTGTACAGCCTTCTAAACTTTGAAAATGTCCTCTGTAGGCATACACATGGCACATTTCTCACCTTTCCTCGATGTGGTTTGCTTTGCTTTTGGGATTTTATTGCAGTTCGGTACGCTATTCTTATTTTTCTCTGAGTGTAACACTTTGTCGAATTCACGCCTGTAACACGTTTCTGCCTCAGTCCTGCTTCCTGAGAACATGCACGCATATAAAGTGCTTAGTTAGCTATTTAGGTCCATTCACCGCTCATTTATGTCCCAGTAAAACAGCATCTGGGCTTGTCCAGACACTATCAGGTAACAACAGGTGGCTGCTTTACTGCCTCCGCTCGTTTACACTGTAGGAACAGCTCCTGAAACAAATGCCACTGGAAAGCATACAGTACCATGTCAGTGTTCCACTTGGGAATTGTAATTGAAATGGCACAGCTTTTTATCCAACCTCTGTGTTCATTGGTGTTTGGCAAGGCACAGTTGGGATGGAAACTGTTTTGTGGTTGCAGCTCAAAGTCTGATGAGAGTGGAGCCGTGGTAAACAGGAGCAGAATCATAACGTGAGCTTTTAAGTGAGGTCCAAACTTCTCACTTTGAAAACAGTGAGCTTCCTCGACTGAATCATCTGGATTCTGAATTTACTTAAACTGATACTTGATGCCTTACAGCCACACTCCAGCAATAGAAAGGTTAGGAGGCTAAGATGTGGTAAATTGCACGGTCTGTTTTGGTAATCTTTTTGGAGGAAAACTCTGGCTGTTTGCTATGGTAATTGTAAAGGCCTTTGACCATGCAATTTGATATCTGAAAATGATTTGCCTCTGGACACTGTATGCTGAATTTACTTATGTAGCTGCCGCTCTGCTACACCCTCTCAAATATTTGAAGGGTCACAAGTGCAAGCCTTTAACAAAAGAGTTAAAAAAGCACATTTATGGTGCAGATGGTCAAATAGTCAGCCCATCAGTAAGGCAGTCAGGCAATCAGTCAGATGGGCGATGAGCACACAGTGATATGTGAGCAGTACATCCTCTACAGTGATTCAGAAGCAAACTCTCATAGCTGTGAAGTTCTGAGGCTGAGACATGTGTGTGTGTGTGTGTGTGTGTGTGTGTGTTTGGGAGGGACTGAAGATATGCAGCAGACAACCTTGAACCTTCTTTTTTACCCCTTATTTAGTCTGCCCTCCATCAGTGCATTTCCTTCCTCCTCTCTGGGGAAAAAAAAAAAAAAAAATAGAGGCATTTGAAAAGTTGCAGATTATATGAAATACATTTGGACTTTCATATTGAAATGAGGTGCAGCAGCAGCTTCTGCGGCCTCTGTCAGATTTGGTGCCAAACTGATTATTCCACATAACAGGGCCTGCTCTCTGTGCTCACACAGGGCTGGGACGCTGGATAGCACAGCCGCCACAAAGGCTACAATTTACCAACTCTGGCTTCATACATTTTGATCTATTGCTCCTCTCGACTGTTAGCATTTCATTTGAGCCGTGGGGAAGTTGAAAAGGGGGCATTTTTCTTTTTTCTTCGCCTACATGTCTCTCCCCACCCACTCTCCTTCTACGATTCCTTCAGTCGCCCCTTCCCTGCCTTTTTATTTTCTTTCATTCTTACACATACCCCCTCTTTCTTTCTCTTCCCTTTGCCCTCTCACCAACCTGGTTAAGTGCTGAACAAATGGAGATTCTCGGCTTAACAAAATTCTCTTTTGCATTGGATATAAAGTATTTTACATGAGGTACAGATTTAGATTGTATGCGTGAGTATGAAGGACAGGTCCAAGAGAAACCTTTTTTAATGGCACAGCCCTATAGTGGAGGGAGAAGTAGAGAGAGAGAGAGAGCAGCAGAGAGAGAAACGAGGGGGGGGGGGATTAATAAATATGCCAAGGCCTCATTTTAATTGAACTTGAAGCATATGTTGCAAGTATGTACAATCTGTCCCAGATGTTTACTCCAGCCATGTGCACAACTCTTCCCAGTGCAACACAAGGCAGCTATTAGCTGGATAACCTTTGCTCCAGAGGCTAAATGGGGTATTACATGTCCAAAAAGTAGAGCACCTGTTTTTCATTGCATAGAGGACCCCTTGCAGGCTTTTTGCTTTGGATCACCACATGTGTTTCAACTTAACAGATTGTTGGGCCGACGTGAAAAGTGTCTTTCTTGTGAGCAAGCACTGATATTAGTCACTTAATCTCAATGAAAGTCCCGCATCCAGGCTAATTGATGGGGACGGCTCAGTTGTTTAAACCAAGCAGGCAGCCTCATGAATGGTGAAAGATTGTGAGATGTGAACTAATTTTTTTATTTCCTCTCCCCCTACCGCTCCACAGTTTGCATGTGTGTTTACTGACCTTCAACATGGAATTTTGCCTTCTATTAGACGTGCATTCTGCCTCTATCCTTTATACTTACCTTTTAATAAAACTAATCTTTGCACATGTTTCCATGCTTTCCCAGTACACAACATTTATTATTGAGCCTTAAAGCTATTGAAAATGTACAAAGAGAAATAACCAATGTTGTATTTAACATGAAGTGATGTTGGCATTTCCAATAAATCACTTTTTTCATTGATTCAGTTTCTTGCAGGTTTACAGGTTACAGTGAGACAGTTAGATTTCATGTCTGAGAATAATTAACAGAATACTCCCAGGCTGAGTTTGAATCATTCAATCTATCTTTTTGTAATATCACCTGAACAAATAATTGCTGAATATTATCCGAAATTTAGCACCATGACAATTGTTTGATGTGTTTTGGAAATGATTATGAAAGGTTGTTTTCATTCAGACAGCAACAGACATTTTATTATGCTAGACTTTTAATGCACAATGTGTATTTCATGAAATTAACTTGAGCCACTTCAGGAATTAGTTCAATGTTTTAAGACTTTTGTTTAGTATCTTCTAGCAAAGCTGGAAGTAACGTCATGAGCCTGGGATGGAGTGTGAAACAGAAAACAGCTTCTCATGGCTTTATTTACAGACTACTAGCTGCAGTTGCTTGAGCGAGCAGTGTAGCCTGTGATGTCTCCTCTCACCTGCAGGCTCACTGTCCAGAGCCGAGACAATCACCTTTAGGCTCTGCATGGGTATGAGTGCTTGTGCTGGTAAATGCCTTTGTGTGTCTGTGTAAGCGTCTCAGTTGTGTGTGTGTGTGTGTGTGTGTGTGTGTGTGTGTGCGCGCGCAGTTGCGCAGCTGCCTTCCAAGGGAGGGAGTGGGGGCTAGGAAAAAGGAGAGAGGGACAGAGAGAGAGACAGACTGAAGGAGTGAGGAGATTACCCTCACACGGTTGACTGGTCACTGAAGCGCTCGTGCTCCGCTCAGCTAGGCTCCACTAGCCTCAGGAGGACCTGACACAGATAAGATACACACTGCAATCATGTACTGCTCACGGGCTTACTGCTTGGTGCGCTCCCTCTCTTTTCTAACTCTATGTCTATC
This sequence comes from Symphodus melops, assembly GCF_947650265.1. Classification (NCBI taxonomy): domain Eukaryota; kingdom Metazoa; phylum Chordata; class Actinopteri; order Labriformes; family Labridae; genus Symphodus; species Symphodus melops. The sequence goes on along the minus strand of NC_136691.1, from coordinate 41,268,611 downwards.
TATCTATATTACACAAACCACATTCCTCTCCTGTTTGCTCATTTTCTCCCTCTCATGAGCAAAGTATTTGACAAATTAGAGAACTACAACCAGTCCCAGCTTATTCACAGTAGTCTTACAATGATGTACTCCTTTTGATAATACTATTTGCAACACAGTAACACTGCAGTACACTTTATGATAACAGTATATAGTAATAACAGTTCTAACAGGGTATAATGTCAGAGAATTCCCACCCAATTAGTGATCCAAAAAGTTTCCAAAAAGTTAGATGCATGGCTCTTCCGTCATTTTTTAGAGTGCAATGCAAATGCTGCACTGGGTTTATAAAACAGAGCATACACGAGCTTTCCATCCTCCATTTCTCCTGCCACACAGCTGTCTTGCCGCACCCTACTATCTCTTTATCCTTTTCTCATCTATAGTGCCGAGACAGCCGTTCAACCTTTGCTGCTTTGCCTGTAGACATGACTTCTACGCATACATGTGCACACACACAAACCCAACCAACCGTGTGCATGTGTGTGATCATAAATGGTTATCTAGGAAGCATATAACTCCCGGTGTGTTTTCCAATACATATTGAGTTCTTAACCTGCGGGCCTCACAGCAATTCTAAGTGACTTATTCTAACCTATAGAATCACTTATTTTCTGTCTGTACGTCTCTTGTCCTCCTCATCGTCATTCTATAAGTAGCAGTCTCTTTCTTTGTGTATCAATAAACAAGTACCAAGGCTCCCTGCTCCATGTAATGTTAAATAAGCCATACACTTTGTGTCAGTGTGAATATATTTAAAACAGAGCAAGTTTTTTGACTTATCTCCAGATTGCACGTTTAGCTCTGCAGCACCTTTCTTAGCCCCGGCACTCCTCTCGATCTCAGTCTCGATCGCTCAGATAGTAACATGGCATAATGTAATTGGACTAAAGAGAGCAATGGGAATTATATCAATGCTGTGAAAAAAAGTGTGACTGAAAAGGTTGTTTCTTGCTAGGCTATTGAGATTGTAATGCAGTAGGGTTGTCCTCAGGTATCAGGGGGGTTTTTTTGCTCTTGAGAAGAATGGGAGAGAGAGAGAGACAGAGGGGAAGAGAAAAAAGTTTGAATGTCTGTGTTCTTCCCTTCCCGCCGCCTCTGAAGGATGAAAAGCGTCACGCAGTAAAAGATGCTTTGACTTTTCCGCTTCATTTTTCTTTCCATCTCACAGTCTGATTTTTTTTCCCCCCGTTGTTCAGCAGAGACGCTGGTAGGAACTGCATTTTAATCATGTTTTGCTAATAGAGGGAGGAATGAAAACAAAAAGGAGGGTGAAAGAGGCATGGCGGGGTATTGTCTCTCTATGCAAAATACATTGCGTTGTTTATTTGTTTTTCCTTTTTGTCACACACATACATCAGGTGGATCATCTTTTATTATCTCTATTCCCCCAAGATGCATATCTCCCTCTTTGTCTTTTGCTTTCTCTCATTTCTCCTTCGTTCGCTGACTCTTTGCTATTCTTTCTACAATTCTACTTTAACTTCGGCCTTTGTTATTTAAATGCAATTTTGTTTTTTTGCACTCTGTTTTCTTTCTAGCTTGGACAGTACACCGTAACATTAACATAGTTCACAGCATACGCGTTGTTAATGCAAAGTTTAAAGACTTGCTTCTCTGAGCTGTTCAAATGGACCCAAAAATGTGAGCCTTTCATTGATCAATATATTTACTTTGAAGTCCAAACAAAGGTGAGTACCAAGAAAGGACAACACTGTTTTCCATTGCAATGCTTTTTTATTACAGTCCCTAAAGTTCATAAGTTGAGAACAAAGTTATTCTTTCCGACAAACTGCAGCCTAGTTTTGGCTCATTGGCCAGAGCATCATTTATAAGGCGCCAGCTGTGAAACACCACATTCTTTCTTTAACTCTTTCACCCTTATTTCTTTGGGTTGTAAAGAGAACATTTCACTGTAATCTATCCACAAGGACCCTAAACCAGACCCATGGGAGGACAGCCGTGATAAAAACCATATCCTCGAGGATATGTTGGCTTCCTGGCACTTTGAGTGGATACGGGCGATGGTGGTAAGTGGGCATGTGTGTGGCTCTGGCACTGACTCCTGATAGTGTGTGTGTTGCTGTCTTCTGGGTTTCTTAGTTAGCTTGTCGTCTGTCTGGCGGCCTCTGTCTGCCGTCCTGTCGGGGTTTGTGTTAAGACCCCTTGTCCCCCTGTCCGCGTCTCAGTCAGCACCTATGCACTGCACGTTCAGCCCGCAACCCAAACCCCCCCACATGGCCTCAGCCTCTGCCTGCTCTTTAAGGTGATGGGGGAGCTAATGGGGCTCCAGCATGGAAGGCTGCTCCCGTCTTCTTGTGTGACTTGCCTGTAGCACTGTAAACGTGTCACACTGCAAGGTGACAGCTGTAGAGTGTAGTGCAACAGAGTGTTAACTGTGTTTTGCTTGTGGGACTTTTGACTCTTGGGTACTAAAAGGTGACATTAGGAGTGACTAGAGTGTAATTGTACTTGCTTTAGATGTAGTCTGTGCAGAGAGAGGGGCCATAAGGGAATGAAAGCCTCTCCTATTTAGAATTTTTGTTTTGGAAAGCACTAATTAGATTCCTCTCACAAATAATGATTGTTTTCACACCTTATGACCCCTAAGTCACAAATAATAAGCACGTAACAAACTACTTTTCTCAGGAGTTCACAACCCCAAGTGGGTATGTGTGCACCAAGTTTCATTTGTGGGTGGTTGGGTGATGTGAATGCACTTGTGAGCGTTCTTTTCTTAAAAAGTTGCTGAAGAAACAGCAAAAACAATTTCATATTGCTGGAGCAAATCCCAATGCTCATTATGCCTAATGCAGCAACGTCGACTCCCCCAACTGTTATTGTTCTGAATCACATACACGCAAGCAGCTGAACCAACTGAACTTTCTGACTGATGAACTATGCATCAAAGGATTCCAATGAGCTCTGGTTGCTCTGTAGGTGAGGAGTTCTTGTGTGCTCTCATTCACCCAAAGTAACTCTCGACGTGACTCTCACCAAATAAGATGTGGAAGATGGCACACACTCAGCCCCCCTGGTCTCTCATTGGACAGAATGTGGAGCACAACACTTGACAGCAATGTCGTCTGAATTTGAAAGTCAGACATGTTAGAAGGCAGCCGCCACCTTTTCTTTTAACAAGAGTCATAAATCTGTAATGAGCACAGAGAGGATGCATATTTTATTTACTTTTTTGAAGATGTGATCCCCCTCACTTCACAGCGATGCACTCTCGCACTCGTCGTTTTTTTTTCCCCCCTTCCAAAACAAAGTTTAAAACAGTGGCTGTTACAGCTGTTCCTATTGCTTGAGTGTCTCTGAACCTGAATATATGATTAAAGGAGCGCCAAAGTTAGCGAGAGTTTTACAGAAAGAGGCGGTGAATGGAATGGAATTGAACTTACACACGTGTAGGATGAAATTTAATGATTAAAACAAATTGAAGTGTGGTGTTGTAAAAATTCTTAATTAAATAGAAAAGGCTCATGGAAATACATACCCTCCTTACAAAATCATAAAACCTGCCTTTTTTCCAAAAAACACGTGCACCTTTATTTTAGGGTCGGGGTTAGGAAACAAAGCAAATGTTTTCAAACGAACTCAGACCGGGGGACAGAGACAGACTAACAGATAGACAAACTGACAGATGGAGGGAGATGGGCGGGAGCAGCTAAACCAGGCCAACAGAGGACAAGAGTAATGTTGTCCCATTCATCACACATTGCCAGGCTAGATCCTGGGAAGGACAGGCAAAGGATAGTGCAGGAGCAGGGGAGCAGAGGTGAGGCAAAGTGGGGGGAGGATGTAGCAGGCTGGGGGTGCAGGGTAGGCGGGGGTCGGGTGGCGTTCAGCAGGAGGCGAGGAAGGGAAAGTGATCAAGTGCAGAAGTTTTTGGAGCGCTGGCCATTTATGTGTGTGGGTGTGCGCCCGACCTTGAGTCTGATGGAGTGGTTGGTGTGGTGGAGGTGATGAGAGGCCCCCAGGGGTGATGGGTAAAGATGATCAGTGGCAAACAACCTCCTGCCACCCAGACACATTAGACACACACACACACACACACACACACACACGTTGTAACAACAGAAACCTTTCTCTTTAGGAGAGGAGACAGAGGTCAAACTGAAAATAAGTCAGCATCACCTCTAACTCTTTCTTCTATTCCCTTTTTTCTCTCTTTTAAACCCCCATTCCCGTGTTTTTTACATGTGTAAATTTCTCCTTGCTGTGGGACTAGTCTGGTTGAAGAGACTGATGAGTACTCAGGACCATTGTTTCTGTCTGTACCACCTTGAGCTGACAGTCCTAACTGGAGTTTGAATTTGGCTATTAAGAGGCAGCCCTCAATGTGCTATATGTCGTTTACACCGTAGACTGTATATAAACATGGACTTGGTCTGAGTGACATCACTTATTGGTTTCTGAAGGGCTGTTTTGGATGCCTGTCCATGGCAGTTGCAATATTAGAAATGCTGACTATCAGACTTTTGGTCCAAAAAAAATTACAGGCAAAGAAGCCTTAAGCCACCTGACAAACCATTAAGGTGCTGCCGATTGCAGTCAGATCGGTCATGCCCCTAATTATGCATCACCCGTATCATTCTAAGAATCAAGACCTAAAGCCTAAGGGAGCAGGACGCCCTTTTACATCTCAATTGTTGCCTTTTTGTATGTGAGCTGCTTGATGAGGGACATAAAGACGTGCAGCGCATCTCAACACCCTAGTTAAACAAATATTTATGTGCTTATGATGTAAAGAGAGGGAGGGGAAATAGAGATGTATTCCCCACATTTGCTCATGGATTAGTTGTTGTGTATGAAATAAATTATTTATTCAAACTGCAACATTGAAAAAAGAAGGAACATCTGCTTCTTTCATGTGGCTCTGGATTGTTGCCAGATTGCATGGTGGCATTCGAGGCCAGTCGCAGGGCCTTTGTCTCGTCTTGTTGTCATTTCCTGACAGAGATGAGATGATCTTCTAGGCCACTGGATTCCCAAGTTTTCTATCCCCCCCACCCACCCTAAAAGTCTCTCTTAAGTTAACTCCCAGTGGGTCAAATCTGTGACTCATGGCTCCCCAGTGGAGTAGGTTATACTTAAAATAGACACAGACGACTTATTAGTTTTAATTTTAAGGGCAATTATTGGCTTACATAGTTTGCCTCTGTCTTCATAAAGTAGCAAAGTACTAATATGGTCAATACACGAGGCTCTGTATTGTATTTTTCTGGCTACACATTTTTCGACACATAAAGAGATACTGTTGGAACAACTCAGCAATGCAAATAATTAATGATCACATGTTTTCATAAAAATGAACAAATACACACTATGAGAATTTTTCTATACACTTATACTCCTGATAGATTTTTGTATACAGTATGTATTACAGTAACTTAACATTGTAAACCATATATGGAACCTACTCAATAGACTGAACTAATTAACCAGTAAAACATGCAATCTTAACTAATTTGTTTCTATTGCACTTTTCCATGTTTAACTGGTTTGTGACTTGGCAAAGCATTGCACATCAGATATGCAGTATATCCTAGTCTATAGAGTATTTATACTTCTGTCATTCCTAATTCCTGCACAGACTTAGTTCATTAAATATGTGTCACCCCTAAAGCATTCCTCAACAATCTCAACTTCTCAATGTTTCTCTTTTCTTTTTCTTCGGATGGAAACGGGAGGAAGGCTGACTCCCTCTACAGTTACAAAACCAACAAGAGCGCTTTCAGATGCCCTCTGGGAGCCACATATTAGCATCCTGTCACGTTTTATGTGACAGTTCAATTTTTACTGTGCCGTCAGAGGGAGAGAAACAACAAGAACAACAAAGAAAAACAGGTGCAATTTTAGCACAGCAGCAATGAACAGCAGCTACTTGTGGTTCAGACTTATTTCACTGTGTGATGGGTATATACTGTATGCTGCTACATTATATCGGTTAGGTTTGCCATTTTTACGTCATAAATCAGCAACGGGAACAACATGATCTGAGGTTAAAACAGTCTCAGATGGCTCTCCTTATTTCCACCCAGTAAATATAGGACAGATATTTGAGTCCATCGTTATAGGCTGAGTCCTCAGTGACCTCTCTCTTGTTTAGCTCTAGGCCTTGGGTCAGTGAGGAACAAATTGTCTTTGCTAAGTTTACAACTGCACACTTTGCACTTTTGCTTTTAAACGTACTCTACCATGGTGCTTTATCTCTGAAAGAGAAGTGGAGCAGTCGAGTACACAGGCATTGTGCATCTTTCCTTTGTTAAATATTTAATCAAGTGTTTCAAGGAGTTTACCACATTTGTTTACCTCAATTTACCAGCACGCGCAGTGTGGCTAGCCTAACATGGCTGTGTCTTTGTATGTGTGTGAGGGAGTGTGTGTGTGTCCCTGGGCGCTCTCTGGTGTTACTGAGGGTTGTCTCTCCTTAACGCATGCAAACAACTCACATCACTTTAACGAGCCTTCCCCGTCGCTGCTTCCCCTGATGGAAGCGCTCCCATGATGCAGCCTGCACAAAAAACTTGCACTAAGGGTGGCTCAATGCTGAATTGATTGGTGCTTGGCAAAGATTTCATATCCCAATGCAAGCATCCAAACAATGATGCAAACTTTGGACATAACCCAAAAATAAATATATTTCTTTCAGCCCCAAAGAAGCAATTAAAACAAATCTCTGACAACAAAGAAAAAGACTAAAAAATATTTCAACTTGATGAGAGGTAATTGATGTCAAAGACTCTCTTCTTTACATCCAGAACATTCTCAGTGCACTTTTTTTTATTTATGAAACAGTAATATGCAGTATGCATATTTTAGATAACTTACCTGACTAACATTAACTATTAGATGTCAGCATAATGTATTACAGATTAACCTGCAGTTGTGATTAACAACATGATGCTAAATTCATTAGGCAGGCTTCTCACGTGATCTGTCTGACTGATTCAAGCCATGCTGCATCATCCTTCAGAGAATTATTGTCAGAGCTGTTGGATTTGTAACATGATTTTAGTGCAACACGTCTGTGTACAGGAGCCAATAGAAAGGGGAGGCCTCACATATTTTATTTAATTAGCTGTGCCTTTAAGTCTCCAAACAGAAAAAGTCGTATAGAAATACTGTTGAATTTGTCACAATATCATAGAAAGCATCACAAAACTGAGTCCTTGATTGAACCTAATACACCAGTGATGGATCCACTCATGAGGATGAGTGAATGTGAGAGCTACCTCCTGGTTGAAATATTTCAACATTTCGTTAAATATCACTCTCAAAAGAAAGCTCTATTTAACCTTGACTGTGAGGCGCTCCCCTCCTCATCTCTCTGTTTCGGTTCTCTCTCTTTCAGTGATGACATTGCAGACTCAAACAAACTTGTTCAGTGCAGAAAGAAACTGCGTTTAAAAGTCGAGGGCCCTCATCGTTTAATCTGTGCTGGAATATAATATCGTTTGCAGAGTCAAACAGCAAGACCAGGTGTGCAGATCAACCTTATCTAATAGCTGCAGGGTGTGTGTGTGTGTAGTGGTGTGCATATTAGGTTGCGTTATAAGAACAGGTTGCCTGGCTCCATATGTGCACAGTGTGCAGGGAAGCTGGGAAAACAAGGTTCTCCGTGGCCCTCTGTGTTATTCCTACCTCCTGCCTCCCCACGCCGTGTTTGAAGACAGGAAATAAGAGTCAGACCGCAGTCCGAGGGGCATGTGGCAATGGTTTATACCCTGATGACCTCTGACCTATCCTCTCCACCCCCGCCTGGTCTCTCACACCACTCCCCTGGCCCTCAAACACTCTCCCCTGAGTCCGGGATCCAAAAAAAAAAAAAAAAAAAAAAACCTGACCCAGCCTGGCTCGGCTCGGCCCAGCCTAACCCAGCACGGCACAATAGGCCCTGCGTTGAGAGATTTGTTTGAGCGAGAAATGAAAAACAGATGGACTCTGAGAAGAGGAAGAGAGAGAAGGGAGGAAAGAAAGGGAGTCTTGTAAAATATTTGCGAAGAAAAATAACCCAGGGACACTGTCTAATTATATCTATTTGTCTTGTGTGGTTTTGCTGGGGAGGCCATGTGGTCTCCCTGGCTGCTCCATGGTTCATTTTTCACATTATCTGATCCTGGATGGAAAGTCAAAAGAAGAGGTTGGGTTTGGGGGGGCTTGTTGGGTGTTTTGGGTCTCACTGGGAGGGTTATGGTGAGGTGGGGGGGACCTCAAAATGTGGTAAAGGCCTTTGGGGTCCGTCAGGTTTCATGTCTTTGACTCCTTCCCTGTTATCTTTGGTTTTAATGACGAGGATTACTTCTCTTAGTTTAACAATGTACATCCATCTTCATCAATAACACAGCCATTGCTTTACATACTGCTTCTGTAACTCCCAAAAACACTTAATGGCCATGAAGCTTTGGGCCATTCTCCCAAGGTTACTCTCAAAGTTTTCTAACAAAAGCTTAACGTTTTTTTTTCTGTTTTGCTGTTTATTAACAAATCCCTCAAAGAGCTCTAGAATTTCTTTTCTCAAGCTTTATAAAATTCTGGATTTTTCTTCGCTAAATAAAAGGTTTTTTGTCTTGCAAGGATGGTTTATTTTATTACTTAGTCACACATCAGTCTGGTAACATCCTTTAAAGAACAACATCAAATTATATATAATTGAGCTCAAAAAAGACCTTTACTCTTCTCTGTGTGTTGGGCTTGGAACATAAAGATACTAAATGACATAATGAAAGTTTTCTTCCCTTCGCAGTTTGTAAACTGACCACTCATGAAAGTACCACCAGGCACTCTTGTAACCCTCACATACTGTAGATAGTGCACCTTCTTGTTATCTCCCCTTTTGTCTGCCGAGCATGCCCACCTTTCACATTCAGCCGCACACCAGTCTGCGTGTCAATGTCCTCACTAAGCCAAAGGCTCTCAATAGTCTCTGTCTCTTCGTTACGTCCACATCATTCGTGTCCCTGCCTGTCCGTCAGTCAGCAGGCAGCTCGTTGACTGTTGCATGACTTCTTAAATTCTTCACTTTGTTTCAGAAAGAGGACGGGTTTTTTGGCAGATTTTAGATTGCCCGTCTCGTCCGCCCCCCCCCCCCCCCCCCCCCCCCTCACAATGTTCTCAAGTTCTCAACCATCAAAAGTGAAGGATCTCTTCGTGGTGGGTGATGGTGTTAATAAGGATGATAATGATGTCATGGCTGGTGACATCATCACAGTGTGCAAGCCAGCAGAACAAAAGAGGGCTCTGCCCGGTCTTCCGAGCTGTCTTGGCAGTCGCAGAGAAAGAAAGAACGCCCAAAGATTGATGTATCCATTTGGCTTTGAGTTTAATTCTGCCTCTCTATTCACATATTCAAATTTTCCTGTGTGAGCTTTTGTAAGGAGGAAAACATTTTGATTTGTTCTGCCGACTTTATATCTCTATTACTCCCTGGAATGAAAGCGCTCCGTCAGTTCAAGCAGGATATCCGGTGATTTGGCTCCCCACACCAAATCTTTGACGCTATTTAAAATGTATTGTTTCCACAACGATGCCTGTGCCCAGCCTCTTCTTTCTCTGTCCTCTGTCTCTCTCTTCCTCTCTCCTCGCTCACTCTCTCGATCTCTTCTTCCCTCACCCTCACTTTATTCCTCCCTCGCCTACATCTCTATCTGTTCTCATGCAGGACTCGGAGAGAAAGGGTTTCATGAACAAGCTTTATGCCATTCAAGACGTGTGCATCAGCGTGCAGAATGCACTGGATGAAGTGGCCTCCTATGGCGAGAGGATAAAGAAGTGAGTCATAAGCCCACTCCTCGGCACCAGGCCCGCTCCACTCTGCTCTGCATGCCCCAGAGTTTCTTCTACTATACCAGGTTGCCCAAGCTTCCTCTTGTTAGCTTCGTTGAGTGGAACTCAGTGCTGCTTTGAGGAAATACACCATGAAAGTGCACAAACTACATATCTACTGTACACTACTTTATACACAGGAAACTTTACTCTCACATACAGTAGACATGTGAAAAGCAAAGTGATGGGAGGGAATTTTGTTTTGATATTATACTGTAGTAACAAAATAAAATGTGTGTTTCCTTACTTATTTAGTTAAACTGCTTTAAATTAAACTGAAACATCTGGGACCGGGGGTTTTTCTATACTGTAGAGATAATTTTACTGATTATATTATATACAGTAATTGTAATAACCATAGTCTATTTTACCCTGAAACAATGAGTTGTGAAACATTTTCTGAAGTTCTTTCCTTCTGCAAACTCTGGTGAGTATGATAAATAAGTCATGCCTGATTATCCTGATCAACTTGTTTGGTTTGAAATTGATTAAAAATCCCTCCTTTACTCATTTTCTTCTTTTTCAGTAAGTTAAGCTGGGCTGCACTTTGCCACGTTTCCTCATTTTTACAGTCCCTCTTTTGTTCTTCTCTTTTCAGCACATTTAACTGGACTGTGCCTTTTTTGAGCTGGCTGGCCATCGTGGCTCTCGGAGTGGCCACCATCCTCATCTATTTCATTCCTTTAAGATACATCGTGCTTGCCTGGGGTGAGTGATTCTCAAATGTGAGAAGATTGTTTAGATGCACTGAGTTTGGAAGAAATTATATTTAAAGGAATGCTTGAATTTAACAGAACATCTATGAAAACAAATGCAAGAACAGGTTAATTTACAGACATTTAGCATGCTGTCGAAATGTAGGTTTTACAATGTTTAAAGCATAAAAGCTTGAAGGACTGGTTCAACATGCAATATTTATGCCTACCTCTTTTTACCTTCTCCTCCCTTCCTGTCCCCTCCATTTCTCCCTCACTCTCTCTACAGGTGTTAATAAGTTCACCAAAAAGCTCCGAGACCCTTACACTATTGATAACAACGAGCTGCTAGATTTTCTGTCCAGAGTGCCGTCAGATGTACAAGTGGTGGGTGAACTCTACACTTTCATCTTTGTTTCATCTTTTTCTATCTTTTTGACAACACATCTGTCAGTTGTAGACATGGGCAAGGGTTAGGTGTCCTTTTATGATCTCATCTTTTTTCTCTTTTCTTTCATTCGTTCTCCCTGTCAGACTTTTTGCCCCTGTCTTTTTTTCCTCCTCATATGAACTAACTATCCGCTGATTAGGCCTTTCAAAGTTGCGTCTGTGATTTCCTATTAAAAGCTCCCTTGTCTAATTCAATTTCCACTTACATAACTGAGGCTGTGTAACAAGATAACAATGTGAATTGAGTTTAATGCCCAGCTTATAACTAGGTTGATTTGTCTCCATACACATGCAAACAGGCTGTAACAGTTAGCTGTTGTTTCCCAGCTATGCTAGTAATTGAAACAGAGTGTCAACCAACACTTAACCAGCCTCATGCGGTTTTGCTTCTACATTAACCGTGAGATCAGATTAACTTTGTGGCTCAGGACTACAGAGGCTTTGTTAGTTAGTAATATTAAGTGTGTGTGTGTGTGTGTGTGTGTGTGTGTGTGTGTGTTAACTGTGCTATGCTACTCAGGATGAAGTGCAGTTTAAACAGCAATTAAGCAGCAGCTTGTGAAAGTCGTAGGTTATCCGGCACCGATGGTGTCCGCTGTAGCAGTTAATCCCTGCTGTGTTGAGTTCAATACATGCACATGAACGCACAGATAAACTCACATGCAGGCTGAGGCTCAACGACCCAGGGCCCTGATATGACCAATCCCGTGCCACATCGGTGCTGACACACTTCCTCTTTGATCGCTTGTTGCCCACAACTTCTTTCATCTTTACAGGGTCGTAATCCTTGCTCCCCTGCCAAACCCCCCGTGTTCTCCTCCTGTCTGCCCCTGTCAGTTTTTACAGTTTCATAGTTTACTGGGGCACAAGGCAGGTAGCTCTCGGCTTAAATGAGCCCAAGCTGTCCCCTCTGTTGAGTGCAGCCACCTTACACACCTGGAGCCTCGAGGAGTGGAGTAGTGAAGGGCCCCATACCCTGCAGGTATTAGTCCTTTACAAGGCCCCTAATGAGGGCCTGCTGGCTGGGGAAGGTGAGGGCAGACATGCTGCTCTGGTCTGCTGCCCATTCTGCTGGAGTTGTGCCTACTGGATAGTATACACTCTAAGTGCTACTGTAACAGCTATTGCTGCTGCTGTCAGAATGGTGATTGTTGCCAGGTTTCACTGACAGTTTGCAGGCTTATGGAATAATGAAAGTGAAAAGGTAAGGCGGTGGGGGGGTTGAGGGCAAGAATAGATTTCAGGAGAAGACAGTTGAGGATGAACTTAAAGCATGAGGATGACTGGACGATTGTTCAGGTCGGTACCTTTTTGTTTATAATAATAGTAAAATGGGTTTGTATGACGAGGGTAGTATTAGGGTCACTGTTTGGCTTGCTAAGATCTGCACTGATCACTTTCCCTTTGAATGCAAAGGTTAATTTTCTGCAAAGACATCATGTTCTTGGTCAATGGCTAAAAACAGACCCGAACGTTCTGCTCTGTGGTGCATCTCACCGCAGCCTGCGGTGATGGCTTCACTTCATTGCCTACCCCTGCCTTACTGGTTCAAAGCCGTCCATGGGGATTAGACCTTGTAGGTTCTGGGATAATGCACACAGGTCCTGGCAACCTAATGCAGTGTCCCCTCCCTGGCATGTGCCCATAGCACCCCCTGGTATTAGGGCAAAGCATCACTATGCCTGATACCTTGGATGACTAATGAAGTGCTATTTTAGGGCCCGGGGTGACCTGACACACATTAATAATCACACACACACACACACACACACACACACACACACACACACACACACACACACACACACACACACACACACACACACACACACACACACACACACACACACACACACACACACACACACATTCTCTTAGAAGTGATGCGTATAATGGGTTGTGGTGTTTCAATGAAGCTTTCCACTTCATTTAGAGGTGCAGCTAGGACTGATGAGGCTCTAATGGCTTGATATACAAAGTTCATCCACACAGAACCACAGTCCAACTTTCTTAAGCTGCACAGCTACTATAAAAACTCTTTTTGACACTCTTTTTTTTTCACAGTTTTTCACATTCATTTAATGTCCGGTACAAAATAGAAACTTTGCATTTCTTTAACAACACTCTTGCAAACCAAGCTCTTTAAATAAATGACACCGATCCTTTAAGAGCACTGTCAAACACCCGTTAAAAACCCAATACTCAGGGTTGCGTGGAAGCCACAACAGGCAGGTTACCTTTTACCACCTGAACAGTTTACTTAAATCATTACACCCCTCTGTGAGAGGCGATGTTAAAAGCTCCCATGTTTTTTTAATGGACGTGTATGTGGAAGAGCCATTGTCCTTCTTTGGGCAACAGTTTCCTGTATCTGGATTGGATCTTTTGCCGGCATCAGCCATCATTGGGGTCATTATCAAGGGATCCTTCATGTCCTCTTAAACGAGGCCAAACTGAGCACCTTTATAGGGCAAAGTTTTCCCTACCTGGCGTTTGGGAGGTGTCAGTGCAGTAGTATGTTTTACGACACCATTAGCCATGTGAGCTAGGGAGTGCATAAGTAGGGCTAAGGCAATTAGCATGCCAAGTGGCCTTTTATGATCGGTGTAAAGAAGCTGGATCCAACCCCCTGTACAAAAATAAGCATGAATTCCAATTTAGCGCTTAATGAGCAGTGGGGAGTGGAGTTAATATTTTTAGACAACATTTATGTTGGGAATTAAGCCTCACTGGACAAAGAGGGGTCAAAGGCAGGATAGTTAAAGGTTGAAACGTTGCCAGATGCCATCACTTAAATCAACCAGAGGTCTCTCTCCTTTGCTTTGTCCTTCCCCACTTCTGTGACAAATTTAAACATCTCACTGCGAGTGGCCAATTAGTCACTATTCAGTATGTGTCATGGCACAGCAGCTAATAGGCAAAACTTTCCTTACTTTTAACTTTTTTCTCACTGGTTTATGTCACCTTGACATGCCTTTACTCTCCCAACACTAGACGTGAGTGCTGAATCCTCCGATCTGCAGATGTGTGAACTATACACAACACTGTTTCCCTGGAAACATTTAATAACCCTTATGCTCCATTAGGCGTCACATGAGATGAAACCCGCCTAGTTTTCCTCTCTCTGGAAACAGAATAACATAGTATCATTAAAATACTCCTATATTGCATCCAACTTTCTTTGGGCCTGTCTGCTTGCCCACACCGACAGTCTGAGGGAAGACTAAGAGAGAATAAGAAACAGGGAGAGAGAGGAGCAGGTCCTGGGATGCTTTGTGGGTAACACTTATAAATGAAGCACGATGCATGGTACACAGCGCCCCTTCAGCAGAGCACACTTCAAAGCCTGTTTTGTACGCTTGTACTGTCAACATTTGGGAGAGGAGCGAGGGTGGAGCAGCCTTTGAGCAGCACTGGGTCTTTACCCACTGCTTCTCTTGTCTATGTTCCCTTCAAGCTCCCCACTTGTGCTATCAAATTGCTTATGTGCTCGCCGCATTACCACACTTTTTCACTTTCACCCAATTCCGGTTTTCTTTTATTTTGCTAACGTCCCACTTTCTCCTTGCCTCCTCTGCCTTTTCGTCTGACTTTATCGAGCTGTTGTTTGGTTGATGTGTGTATATGCGGATGTGTGTGTATGCGTATGTTATACGTTGGGTTGAGCCGGGAAGCCAAGGGTATATCATGTGGCAGGCCTGTCACCTGTAAGGTGGAATTAAACCTGTGATGCCCCATTTCTCTTGGCTGGCAGCTCTTCACAGACAAAACAACTGTTTGATTGAGATGTGTTTTTTTTTTCTCCACTGTTTCTTTCGAGCCCATTCGCTACTCTTCATAAGAAAACAAAACCGTATTATTCTATGACATGCAAACTTTTGTTTGTGTACGCTCACAAAGAGTTTTGTTTGGACAGGATTGTCAACGTGCAGAATTAAATTGCCTGTTCCTTTTTTCGGCTGTAGGCGTTTGTCCTTATAATGGGACCACTAACAGAAAGAGATCCCGTCCTACTTTTGGATCAACGTCAGCTCGCTTGAATCTTTCAGCAAAAAACTAGGGAAAAATAAGTTGCACATGGAAAAACATTTTGATAAAGGGGGATTTTTGCTTGCAGTTATTTTATATGAACAATTAATGTCCATTTATTTACCCAACATGCAGCTGAGAAGTTACGCCTTCACTCACGAGTGAATTAAATCATTCAACCATTCACTCACTTGTTCATCCATGGATGCACTACTGTCATTGATCACAGTCAATGTGGGCTCTGTGCCAGGACTGTCATGGTCCAAAAATACTACTAAACACACCCACACACACACACACACACACACACACACACACACACACATTCACAGATGGGGTCGTATAAACCCCTCTCTGTCCCCTGAGTTTTTGCTTCGTTGTCTGCTTTAGTTGGCAGGGCTATTGAAGGATCCACACCCACATGAGAACAGTATCTGTCATCACCCGGGTGTCCACATATCTCCCCCATGTCTCCTCTTCACTTTCATTGTTTTCTCTCCCATTTTCTTTGTTGCTTTGTCCCACTCTCTGCCCTCCCCTCATCTGCCCGTCTATTTCGGTCCCTTTATCCCAACAATCCTTCCTTCCCTTGTTTTCTCCACCTGAACTATTTCCTTGTTGCCTTACTATCTCTTCACATCTTTCTCCCTCGCTGTATCTAACATTGTGGTCGTATTTGTACAGCTGTTTGGTAGGATGTCAGTTTGCCTTGTGGAGACAGCGAGGAGTGTCCAGATCTGAATCAGTGCAGTCTGGCTGCCTAGTGAGGCGAAGAGAGCAACACATGCTGGTCTAACCACTCTGTAAGCACCTTAACGAGACATTGGTGACCCTGACTGTGAGACAGAGGAACTGTAGTACCCCATTGTGTGTGTGCAGTGTGCAGTGTTCAGATCTGTATGGGATTTTAATGACACATCAGCAGCAGAATGATGTGTGTCTGCATGAGAGGTGCAGGATGTGCATGCCCATATAACAAACACACACAAACACATGCCGCTTTGCATCTGTGACGTGTACTGTACACTGCAGGCAGAGGACACAGGAAAGCCTGTTTGAAGCGACAGTGGGAACCAGTAGAAGATATATCATAAAGGCTCGTTTCCAGCCAGCGCTGCGAGACGCTGCTGTTCTCGTCCACAGCAGACAGACCCACCACGAGACAGAACAGAGAAACCATGTTGACGTCAGTTTGTTGTCTGCCTGGAAAAATCAGAGAGAGTGTCAGTCAGTCAGACAGGCAGAGTAGCCTACAGTAAGTCAGCTCAGAAAGGATCCCACAGACGATACTGGCTCTTTGGTGCTGTGACGCTTAGGGTTTTTTTTTTTTTTTCCTTATTAGTATTCTGATTCAGTGGCTAGTGCTTGTCAGTGTCGTGAATCTGTCTAGGCTAGCGACTGTATTTGTGTGTGCCTGCACAAGTGTGTGTGTGTGTGTGTACATCTGAAAGTGAGAGACTACCAGAGTGACAGTCTCTGGTTGTTGACGCTCAGCCACTGTGATGCTGTTGCGTATCGAGTGTCCATCACTTAGGAGCCGTTTCTTTCTAAGCTCTGCTCCCTATCTTTGAATTGCTGTGCATGAAGTGGAAGTCGGTCTCTTTGGGAGACAAACGTGACACTCCCTCAGTGACAGCACAGAAAATCCCTACCATGAAAGTGTGCAGCTAAAATTTCTCTTTTTAGCACCTACTGAAACAAAGTGATAAAGTAGTCTTAAGATATACAATGTCAGGGTAAATGATTTAATTCAATTCAAAAAAACTTTATTTGTCCCCAGGGGGCATTTCAAAGGCACACAGAGCAGTAAATGATCGACAGTGCAGCCATACTAAAAAATTAACCAAAAATAAAGAGAATCAAGTGTCAAGATACGAAGTTAAAATACACAATTACAAAGTTAGATGCAAAAGAAAGTATAAGTGGACAGTGATGGGACTAAAGATGTAAACAGACACATATGCAGTAGTGTTTATATGCTATTACAGAAATAATGTTGATACATTTAAGTGACTGTTGTTTTTGTTGTTTTATGAGACAGACAATATTCTTTCACCTCTGTAAGTGTCTGTTACATATTAATTTAAATTTAAGGCTTAGCTTTGCATTAAAACTAGGGGAAACAGCTTGCCTGACTTTGATTAAACGAAACAATATCGACAAACCCCTGCCAGCAAATTTAACTTATCAACACGATGCAGATTATCTAGTGGATTCAATCTAAAAAAAAGTTTGATGTACTTTTCAACATCAAGTGTTGGATTTATTTTTTTATATTTTTTAGAGGGACTGGAACAATAACTACCTCGAGTTGTCTGTCAAACCTCAGGGACAATCACTCTCTAGGAGGCCACTGCTCCTAGTCCTAGTCCATAATTTACCCACTGAGCATTTTTGATTTTGATCAGGTTACATAACTGTTAAAAAATTACAACATGAGGCTTTAGAGAAAGTCAAATCCTGCTTTGAAACATCAGTGTAGCTCTGTGGCTACAGCTTGGCTCTAAGGCTTAGATAAGTTTCCTTTTTTATTATGAGTGTTAATAAAAATCTGCTCCGATAGCAGTTGTGTGATGCCTTGAACTAAAGCAATCAAACTCTATCTTTGTCAAAATATTTTCTTTGTTCACAAGGACATTTCAGGACACTTCTTTTTGTTGCATTAAAAAAGGACATCTTTCCTCTTTATTCTTCCACTGTCTGAAACTCAAACAAATAAAGGCACTTAAAATAGTGGTAAAAAAGTAGTAGTAAGAGTTGATGATGCTGTTGTGCCTCCAAAGACTAACAGGAGCCTCATAAGGTCAGGTCTACTTAGAAGAAGCTCCTCTTTTCCAGAAGGCTCTCTGACAGCTATCTCGAGCAGCGCGCACACACAGAGAGAAAGCGGTTGGAGAGATTGTATTGTAAGGAATTGTTTTTCCCCTTTTTTTAATGTCTTGAATGATGCAAACAGTGAAAATCTCCTGTGTGCTTCTTTCATAGTACACATTGAACAACCAACTTTTTTTTTTTTTTAGTCACAGAAACAATCCTACGTTTGACTTTTATAACTGCCTCTTTTGGGGAGTCAACATGAAATTTGAGTTTAAGTTTTAGTCTTTTAATTAATTACAACAATTACATAGTCATTTAATCAGTAATGTTTGACTCTGTAAGAACCATCTACTGTCTAAGCACAAGCTTTTGGGTTTAGAAGGGTAACTGTTCTTCCGTCTTCTCTTCTCTTTTCCCTGTCTCTCCTTCCTTTCTCTCTATCTCACCCTGCTAGGATGACTGTGTTGTTTCTCCAAGCTTTCCCATGAGGCCTTGCCCTGTTCTCTGTTTGTTTGTGTGATCCCTTCCCTCAGGCCACTGTCCCACATCTGTGAGAGAATGTGTGTACATTTATAAATACATGTGTGCGTCTGTGTGTAAGCAGGAGTGTATTTGGAGCTTTGAACAGTGTACATGTATTATGTTGTTTGTGTGTGTGTGTGTGTGTGTGTGTGTCCATGTCGGTGTCTTTCTGTGCATCTGTGTGTGTGTGTGTGTTTGTGTTCATGTGTGTGTTGTAATCAGTGTGTAATCCCTTCCCTGAGGCCACTGTTCCACACAGCTGGACTCAGAGAGTCTCTGGAGGGTTTCTGTGCTATTCAAGCATCCTTTGCTCTTTCCACCTGACCGAGTGGTGTGTGTGTGTGTGTGTGTGTGTGTGTGTGTGTGTTTTAACAGGTGCAGTATCGAGAGCTGAAACTGGATCCCAATCCCAGTCCAAATAAAAGGAAGAAAAACAACCCCGGGTAGATGACTGTGTACGCCCACCAACTTCTCTCTTCTCCACTTTTCTTCTCGTGGTCTATTACTGGACTCTGAGGAGCAGAGGCAGACCTGCTCTGCTCAACTATTCTTCTGTTTTTTCTCTCCTTTCTTTTCTTCTCTTAACCTTTTTATCAGTCTTTACTTACTCAAATGTTATGGTACAGTTTCCTGGAGTGTAATTTTTGTATGAAAAATGACAAGTACAAGAAATCTCTTGAGTTATTTCTATCCGTTATGCTTTTAAATTGATTTTTATAGGATGGACGGAAAGACTTTTTTTCTCTGCCGTTTAAGCCTCTCTCCTCCTTTCTTGCTTCCATCACTCTAAGAGTTCGGAGGACTCTGTCCATATGCCTGCCACAAGTGTCAAAGAACAAGTGACAAGAGTTTAAACATTTAACTTTCCAAACAGACTTTTTTTCAGAGTCCTTGTCTATCAAAATACAAGCCTTATACATTCTGAAGCATTATCACTCTGCAATAGACTCGTTTTGTAGGTATTCAATGATTTTGGTTACATGTTAGTTTTTCTAATTGTTTTTTTGTACTGGTATTCTTGTTTTCTTCCCCTAAATGCAATGATGTAACGTTCACTGGCAGTAATTTGAAATGTTTCCATTTAACTCAGCCAACCAAGTTGATTACCAATTATGGTGTTAGCCTGCAGACATGTTGTTCTATTGGTACAGGAAACTGGACCAATAAGTTGAAGGCTTGTTGTGTTATCTGTCTGTCTAAACACAACGGCCAAATGAGATTTTTCTTAAAATAAAAAAATAAAAATAAAAAAAAGAGAGAGAGAGAGAGAGAGACAACCTAAAAAAAAAAAGTGTAAAGTAGAGCAAATAAAAAAAATTAAATGTGATCCAATAAGAATCATTACCAACATTACCAAAAGGGAGAAAAAAATTAATTTATGACCTAGACATTTATTGTGACTAAATGTAAAGAAATGTTTTACTGCAGCCACATTTACCCCCCCAGCTGTCAATCAGCGAGACACTTCCTGTCAGTCGGGAGGGACAGCAGACCGGGATCTTCTGCTGTCGTGGTGTTAATGTAGATGTCACCCAGTCTATGTAGTGACGCCAGGCAGTTAGGCCTTTAGGCAACCTCTGCTCTAATCTTCTTTGAAAGGCTGGTCTCCTTTCCTCATGTGTAGCCACGCACACACACACAAACAAAACATCCTCTCGGTGAATACTTCTTTAACAGATCTTACGCACACACTCTGTACCTACAGATGAAAGCGTAACATCCACTTCGCACATTCTCTCCCTCTCAGGCACATGCACTCACACAAACACACAAACACGCTCTCTGTGATGCTGTGCCCCAGGCTGGCCGCCCTCTCCATCTGCCCCACCTCCAGTGCCCACAGCTCAACTTTGATCCCTCTTTCCACAGACAGAGGTGTGTGTGTGTGTGTCTGTGAACTGTGCATGTCAGAGTGTTTGTGTACACACGTTTATGCAATCAAAGACATGTTGCTTTTCTCAGTGCCGGTGTGTGTTACAGTTGTAGCTTCCCTCCAGCTGTAGACTGGTGTGCAGATTCAGTTGGTTTGTGTGTCAGCATGAGTGTGTGTGTGTGTGTGTGTTGCGGCAGAAGCGCCAGCTGGAGTTTGCTGGTGTAGAAAGCCGTCAGTTAGATGAGCAGTGAGTCTCTGTGTGACAGGATGAGGCTCTGAGGGGACTCAGGCCTGAGATGTCAGGGACTGATCGGGATGCGTGTGTATGTGTGATGCTATTTCAGACCCTTTCCTCCCATCATGCCTCTCTCTGTTTGCTCTCTCTGCGCGTCCCTCATTCGTCAGTGAGTCGGGTTGCGACCCTGTCTGAAGGGACGGTCTCCTGGGCTTCTTGCTGAGCATCTGTTGAAAGATCACAGCTCAGGCTACATTTGAGGAGGTCTCGTCTCATCGTACTGATCCCTGCCTCCATCTTTCCCCCTGCTCCTCCGTCTTATTCTTTCTCCTTTGTCTGTCTGTCTGTCTGTATCGCCCTAAACCCCCTCTGCACCACAATCAGAGCTCTTTGCTGCCATTTTGTCATCCTCTCGCCCTGCCTGTCTTCTGCCTACCGTCGCCTCTACCCTCCCTCCCCCTCCTTCCATCCATCTCCATGCTTAAATATCAACAGGCTCAGATCTGTCACTCTAGAGGGCCATTGATTTTGTTTTGCTGCTTTGAGGAATCCACTTGAAAGACAATAACAGACCGTCCCCGAAGAGCAGCATCGCAGACTGATTATAGCCTCTTCAACAAACACACTCTGCAGCTTGTGAAGGATGTCTTTTTTTAATGCCTGAGGGGATTGTTTGAATACCTGAAATGTAAGTCTACTACTGTATGTACTTATTTTACAGCAAATTGTGGTGATTATTGTGTGGTATTGCATCCTAATACCGTTTCTTAATTTTTTTTCATAATTTATTATTCGGTTTCGATTCTGTTTGCAAGCAAACCAAAGTGTTTTTGTTATGTATGACGAAGGGAAAATAAATAATACAAAGGAATGTATCAGACTGACAGCCGTAGAGGAAAAAAAAGGCACTTTTATTTGCACCAAGTTGAAATGAGACTATTTTTTTGAACAGTACTGTACAGAGCTATCTAATTATTATGAATTTAAGTTTCGATTTTATACAGTATGCCTGTTGACGGTCTGGTGATGATATTGTTAACGTAGATGTATGTATGCCTGTCTCATGTTTTTTAAAAAGATACTGTCTGTTTGCGCCTGCGATGTTGCCTGCCTGTCACATCATCTCCATGTGCCCAGTTTTGACCAATAACATTTCAAGAAAGGGATAAAGATTTGAGACATGGCTTGGTCAGAAAGGGTGAAAGGAAAAAAAAAATGTATATTTCCTGTTTGCGAAATGAAATGCATCTGAAGTATGTTGCTTATTTTGAAAGAAAAAAATGATAGAAAACAAACATGAGATTAAATATTTTTTATCATCTTCACAGTGTCTGGTTTATTGCAATAACAAAGCCTTTTCGAAGCAAACACTGGAGGAACATAAGGCCATTCATCTTACTGGTTCTTATTTCAAGATCAAATCCCCCTTTCCTCACCTCCTTTTCTCCGTCCTCCACTCGGCCAACCCCAACATGCAGGCCAAAGCCCCTCTCCTCATTCCTGTTTAGCTTCAGGAAGTGTCTCATCCTTCACATCTGTCCGTGTCGCTGAGGCCGCATTAGATCATCTCAGACCAGCAGGACGCCTGTGAGAACTAGTTTGACTCTTTTTCATTGTGCCTGTAGGATTGAATGCTGTCGTAGCAAAGGAATCAAACAGTAAGGTATGTCCATTCTATTTTAAATAAATAATTAAGTGGAAAAAAACAAACTACAAACAAGTATTAGGTGAAGAAAACCAGAACTAGAAATCGAGGTAGTAACTTTAAAGAAATATTAGCATTCCAAAAAACGCAGTACTCATGAATACATTTTCAGGGCTATTTGTTTTGGTAGGTTTTCCATTGTGTCCGTCACAGGTCCGCTTGTAGTCCTTGTCCCCGTGACTTAAGCTCCTCTAATGTGGCCATTAGAAGCACTGTGTTGTCACCTTTGCAATCTCTTATTGCTATACAAAGCTGGCCCAGGTAACGCCCCCTGCCGAGCCCCAACATTGTCTCTACGTCCTCCACCAGCCTCACTGCCCGCTGGTCGCTCCACCCGAGAGTCACTCTTTGGAGTGAGTGTTCCTCTAGGGCCCTGACCAGACTGTGGGGTTTGTCACTGGACTGCACTCGGCCCGGTAGGCCCCTCTCTCGCTGGTAGGACAGCATGATGGTGGCCAGCAGACAGGATCCGGCCTCCAGGAGGGGCACGTTCACGACCTTGGTCACTACTCTTTGGAGGGAGGAGTCTCCGACCTGCGCGCTGTGGAGGAGGTCCTCCCTCTCACTCGTTGTGAGATCTAGATCCAGAGCAATCCGGCCGTCTCTGTCTCTCTGCTGCAGGAGAACGGACCCTGAGGGAGAAGAGGTAAATGGGTTCAGATCACACAACCTTCACTTTGACAACGGACAGTTCTATCACAAAGTGTCAAATAATGACATCTCTGCTTTTTAAGTAAATGAACGAGTGAATCAGATGCTGTTACAAAAAAACTAAAAAAGTTCAGACTACAGAATAAAACAACTGTTTGTTCTGATGGCACCAAACACTTCATCAGCACTGTACAAAGACAGAAAGAGTTTCCTGAAGAGGCTCTGTGCGTGGCTGAGTAAAAGCACAAGGATGAGGGTGAATCATGTGTTCTGCTGTTTGAGGGCTCAAGACAAAGTGCATGACGCAGCCTAAAGTGAACATCTTAATGCAAAGACTACAAGCTTCAAATATATCACCCTTCTGACAGCATTCTTTAAATTTAATAAAGCACTTCTTAAGTTGTATCTGAGAGGGATTTTCTCCTGCGACGATGGCAATGAACTGACACAGCGACATTTGTAGATAAAATATTTTGGTGACATCCACCTGTAGGTTTGGGATGGGACGTGGCAGGATTTGATCCTATTGATTCAATAAATTAATAATACACACAGCAGCGATGACATCATGACACACTGACATGTATGATGCATCATCATCATGTACAAATGTGAAAGAGGCGTTGCACAGGTCAACGAGTGGACATATATAGTGCAGTCACACTTACGGTACGGTATACTGTTTTGTACACACACACACACACACACACACACACACACACACACACACACACACACACACACACACACACACACACACACACACACACACACACACACACACACACACACACACACACACACACACACACACACACACACACACACACACACACACACACACACACACACACACACACACACACACACACACACACACACACACACACAGTGAAGTGAACAGCTGTTTCCCCTCCAGGCCTCAGTGCCAGCTCAGGCTTTTAGCTCAATGTAGCTCTAACTTCAGCTGACATGTTGTCTTAACTGCTTGACTGGCGGGTCACTTTGTGTTTGTGTAAAATGTGAAGAGGGTTAGCGACCTGAAGGAGGCTCTGCTTGCATGTAACGCTTCTGTAAAGCTCATCGCTATCACCAGTAATACCAAACACAAAAAGATGCTGTAGACCTTGAATAACATGTCAAGAAATTCTCCGCCAAACATTCTAGACAGATATGGGGGAGAAAAAAAGTTTGTTTTATAAATCAGCAAAGTTGTATTAATTGAAATTAAATGTGGGTATAACTGAAGTGTGAGAGCTTTCACTCTTACTGAAGGTTATTTATATTAAAGTCAAAGAGAAACGTGCCTCACATCTCCTGTAACAAATATATCTGTACATTCAGAGCTTCTCCAATTACCTTGACTTTTTCCTTTCAGCCCCGTTTCACGACATGACAGTCAAAGCTAACTGAAACAGCTTTCTTTTTTCTCTCCATGAAAGTTATAACGGTGACATTTACCGCTGACACTCTCTACTCTTCTGCTTTGTCTGCTCCCACTGAAAGCCATTTTCCAGTGTCAGACAGGCTTGTACGCACTTAGCCTACATGGAGCAGCACGAGTCAAGTGTGAGCCTTTTGTTTGCTTTCAGATAGACCCAATTCTATGCCAAACTGCTCTTGATGGTACTTGACTGTTCAACCTCAGCGATGCTGCTGCCACTTGCGAGTTTATGGCTCTCCGTACTCTCGGCGTGACACACACACACACACTCACTCGGCTGCGTGATACCTGGACTGGAGTTTGTTTTCTGTTTGACAGACGATGGCGGGAGCTGCAGGACGCATGAAGTTCTAAAGAGGGGACAGTCTGTATTTTGACATTAACCACACAGAGGCTTTTGAATGCCTTTTTTTCCTTCAACATAAGACCGCTGTCTTAAACCACACGGTAAACAACAAGTTTTAAATGGTACATTATCAATTCTGGAATTTCTCTCCATCTCTTCAACAGAACTCACTCTGTGTGCCGCAGTCATGAGATAATCGATGAGAGCTCACGTAGCCGATAGCGTCGAAGGTCAGATGCTTGTCTACCTTTTAGTGCTTCAAGCCTGAGTGGCAAAAACTGAATCTGCATAAATTGTGGCATTAATCTACATAAACTTTTACATAAGCGGGGAAATTTTGAATGCAGGGGTCAGGCATCAGGGGCAGCAGTCAAGGACGTAAGAGCACAGATTTGATCAAAGTGGCCACAAGAGAAAGAAGGGGGGGGGGTGTAAGAGAGAGGGACAGAGAGAGAGAGGGGGGGGGGAGTGGGGTGGTGTGTAAGAGAGAGACAGAGAGACAGAGAGAGAGAGAGAGGGGGGGGGGAGTGGGGTGGTGTGTAAGAGAGAGAGAGAGAGACAGAGAGAGAGAGAGAAAGAGACAGAGAGACAGAGAGAGAGAGGGGGGGGGGGAGTGGGGTGGTGTGTAAGAGAGAGAGAGAGACAGAGAGAGAGGGGGGGAGTGGGGTGGTGTGTAAGAGAGAGACAGAGAGAGAGAGACAGAGAGAGAGAGAGAGAGAGAGAGATGGTGTTCACAGCAGGTAATAATCACCAGGTTTCTGAACTTGCTATTACGCTCATTTCCAGCAGGAGTGGCTGTAATGTGTACAGCCAGTCATGGTGCACACATCACAGAAATATCCGGGTGTACCATAATCTGGGTTTCTTTAAAAGCCTCGACTATAGCACCCCACACCGACACACAAACACAAGCAATGTCATATCTGCTGGAAAATAGATCCAGATGAGCTCAAAAGAAGAAGGGATGGATTTTGAGGACTAAGGCTTCATCACAATGTCTCCCTTTTTTGTTGTTGTGTGTTTTCCTTGAAAGGGACCGGCCTTGGACTGAGCTCTGTCCTTGGTCAGAGCCCTGAGCTCTGTCTGAAGTGTTGTAAAGGATAAAGGGAAGACAAGGTTTACTTCTCCAGCTCCTACTTCATACTTCTTTGATCAACAGACACAAAGCAGCGGCATTCAGACTTTAATGGGAAAGACAACACTGAAAGGACAGTACAAGACAAATTAAACGACAAAACAAATAAGTGAACTGAATTACTGCGTGTGGAGATTTCGTGAACAAAGTATGAGCAAACTTCAATCTGCATCTGTGTTTATAATCATTTCTATGACGCACCTTTATTATAAATTGTAATGGAACATCTTAACTGTTTCTGTCTGCTGCGGTTTTGTCATCTTCTCCGAGCCCCTGAATCTAATCTACTGTCAGTCACATGTTGGAGACTTCTGATTACGGCAAGTATTTGCTCGTTGTCTGAAGAACCGACGCAGGGTATCCTTATGAAAACTTGGTCATTATTAAATGACTGCTCACCAACCCCTCTCAGTAAGCATTTATAATTTGCATCAGATATATGAGATGAATAGCCTGCAGTACATTCTGTTCTCGTGGGAAGAAGGCTGAGCAGGAATGATATGCAAATGTATATAAGAGCTATAAGAGAAATTTAAACACAAAGCAACAGACAGCAGGTTCATCAGCACAAGTCCGATTCCCAATAACAATCTGGGGATGAGTCGCAGAAATAAAACAACAGCCAACTGCGCCTATGACTTTATCCCAAGTTCTTTTGACCCGTTTCTCCAAGCTCTCTATCAGTCATGTATCAAACTCAGAATACGAGGAAGAAATGCAAATCAAAGAGCTCAGTTTTCCAGCACTCCCTTGACGTCATGGTGTCAAACTCAGCTGACAGACAGGCTCCAACCAGAGGGATGACACTGGTGTGGGGAGGAGAGGGGCCCTGCAGCTGGCCCTGGGCTCGGCTTGTCTAAAAGCGTGTACGGCTGACTGTACAGCGATGTGTTTCATTTTAGATCTCTCTGCCTGAAAGCTGAGTGTGCCTGCCGTTCGTGACATTTGCATATTTACCTGCTTGACATTCTCCCTTTTTATTTCTGCTAAGCATTACTACATGTCTCTTGTTTCTCCAGTATTTTAAATGTGTTTCCTCTGTGTTTATAACTGCACGTCCCTTTATCACTCGATGTGAGAATACATTTTCTATTTTTATCCGTCCAGGAATATAAAACTCACAATAAAGTCCAAACACAGAGAGCTACTGTACCTAATACTTAAGACATCAAGAGGCTAGACAGTGCCAAATTACATATTCTCTAATAGGAGACATGAAAATGGCATCAAGTGCTGTTTTTAAGACAAACACACACAATGACACACACACACACACACACACACACACACACACACACACACATCTACACAGTTATGAGACCAGAGGCTGGGGAATGGTTCTGGTGCAGGGACAGCGACTGAAGTGACTCCAGGTACTGGCACTGGGTGTCAGATATGCTGCAGTGGAGATAAATACAACACCTGGGGGATTACATGAGAGCACAGGGTAATTACACAGTCCTGTGTGTGTGTGTGTGTGTGTGTGTGTGTGTGTGTGTGTGTGTATACACACATGAAAACCCCGTGTTAAGACCTCAGCTTTCAAGCTACAGCAGAGGGAGGAAATGCGCATGCAGAGCAAAAGCCACTAGCTAATGCAGGAGCCTGATGCAGTCTAACACACTGCTACACACACACATATACACATGCATTCAGAGCGCAAAGCCCTTTGGCCTTTAGAGGGCAGGCAAAGACAAGAAATATAAAAGCAAAAGGGGGAGGAGGGGAAAAACTGGAGTAAAAAGGAGGGAGGGAGGGAAGGAAAGAAAGATGCAGTGCTGGCTTCCCTTATGTCTCCCTCTTTCTCTCTCTCTCTCTGGTCTGAGGCAGACAAGCTGGGAAGCAGGCAGCTCCACAGCATGGTAAACATCCTCTCTCTCTCTCTGAATATAGAGGCAGGGTGAGTGTGTGAACTGCAGCCAGGGCCACGGCATCGCACATCCACAGGGAGCTGCTAGCTAGCAACTAGAAAAACCACAGCAAACACAAGGCAAAGAAGTAAACCACCAAAGCAGCCAGCGGAGACCCGTCAGTTCGAGGAAAAAGAGTCAGACATGTGGACATGACACGAATCCTCTCAGATTTAGGAACAGGGTCCCAACACTTTGTTTACATTTGATAAAGGGGAGAAAATTATCAGAGAAAAATACATGCATGGAAAAGTCGGTCGAATAAGGGATGTTCAGCTGGATTTACCCCCCCAAAAATACTAAAATCTATACCTAGACTTAAGGATTGACAATTCTAATTCTGATATGAACAAGAGTATATATTAGTACAGATGACGAGTGGAGAAAAACACTGATAGCTGACATATTGCTTCCTCAGTCGATCAGTAAACTCTGCCAGCACTAAAACATGACTTGTAATTTGTCATATAATCATTTACCAGTCCCCTCAGACTTTTCTTCTTCTTCTTTTTTTTTTTTTTTTTTTTTGGGGGGGGGGGGGCTGTTAAACCGACAACAGCAGTGACATAGTGATCCACCTGTGTGTTATCAGTTGTTTTAAACTGATTTACCTGAAACATTTATTTATTGGGAGGCTCACAGGCCTCTCACACTGACATTGGTTTAAGCCTCTGAGATTGCCTATGCACAGTTGTATATGATTACCCTACACCCTAAACTACAGATGAATCCTGGCATTCAGAGGGAGCTGATAGCTTGGTTTCACTAACATGGACACCAACTGTCAGCTCTGAGTAATCCCCTGACACTCCCACAACTACAACCATGGTGAGACAGGGACCATCAGATCATCTTAGAAATAGCGGATGCTGATAAGAGGTGGGCAATAAGCACCTTAAATAATCAGAGTGGAGCCTTAAATCAACTCTTAACTGCTCTCTTGAATCAGAAAAACGCTAAGCACTGCCATCAGCTGTAATGATGTCAGGAACTGAATCATCAGCAGATTGATTATTGGTTTATTCTGGTGCCATTAATGTGCAGACAACTTTATTTAATTAGTCAGACTATTTGGATGTATATGAAGTTGATCTTAATTGATTGAAGTTGAAATATGCCAACATAACTTCAGTAAATTAAAGGAAAGCCGAAATATCCTCCTTCCCTAATATATATCAACTGGCAAAAGTCTGCAAAGCCATAATGACAAAATAAGTTTTCAGTTTAGTTTTAAAGAGTAGTTTATGATGTTTTTATGTGAGGCGTTATTACAGAAGGATGCAACTGAAGGAAGAGGTTTTGCTGCTGACTATAGCTCACTTCTGGCAAGTTGTGAAGAAGGCAAATAGCTGAATGAATATCCTGTTGGCTGAAAACTTGCCTGTGTAACCTGTCAACTTGTTGGCATATTCCAAACAATGAACAAAAAAAACCAAACGTAAATTGCAAAGCCAAAAGTTTTAAGGTCAGTAAAGGGATCTAGCTACAATGAAGTCGAGCTAACAGCTACAACACACCTGTCTGTCAGTCAAATTAACCATGGCTCTTATTATGCCTGATTAGGCATTACTCTTAGCCTTTGTATAATAAAACAGATATTACAACCTATTACAGTTTTGACCAAGGATCAAACCTGGTTTGGACCTCGCAGTAAACACTTCTGTTGTGTTTAGCTCTGGGACAAGTTCTGCCTGTCATGTAGATTTGTATTTAAACTGTATTGGGATTGAAAATGTCTTGATGAATTTATGTTGTCTTCATTTAGTTGTTTAATTGTAGTCAAAATAAACATTCTGGCTCAAACTCAAACTGCGACTACAAGGGATGTAACGACTCACTCAACTCGCAATACGACACGATACGATACGATACTGGGTTCACGATATGATTTTTTTTTACAAAATGAGACTGAAGAAAAAATGTGACTAAAAAAGACTCCTTTAATTTTGAATGAAAACACCTGTGCACCTCATAATCTCTTTGGCTCTTAAACTCATTTGGGTGAACATGGCTACAAACCTGCTTGTAGTCTTCGCAGCTACCATGGTAACGCCTGCTTTTTACAACCAACCACCTCTGCTCTACAGCTGCTGACACTCACCATATTACTGACAGGGTCCAAAATTAACTTTTTGACTTACCGGCCAATTTGGCAGGTAGATGAAAATACAGGCCAAACATGTTTTAGTTTATTAGATTAGTTGTCAGGGACCATGTACAAACGATAACATTAATCTCAGAGAAAAGAAGCTTCGTACTAGATTATAGCAGTTTGCTAATTTCCATCTGCAGTCCCTGGGAAGGCTGAACATTTTAATGGCTGAAATAACAAATAATGTTTTTATCTGGCCTACACAGCTGTTGCTGTACATTTAATTGAGAAAGTATTACGTTCTGTTGACTCAATCACAGATTTAAGTCACAGAATCAATAGTTTGATCAGATCAGGAAATTCAGACCTCCCCCCTGCTCTCTGAACCACCCCTGCATTAACATTACAGAATAAAGCTAAAATCCATCAGAGGATAAAACATTATCATTCCACTAAACAACTTCTCTCTTGATTTATCTTTGACAACATTAGACAGTTCATATAATCAGCCAGTTCATCATTAGACATTTGACTCGGTTGTTTAAATCACGGATCAACTGTGTGCCGCGCACTAAAAGACGACCCTAACTCTTTAGAGGTGTAGTACTTCAGTTCAATTCAATTTAATTTAGATCCTTCCTGGTTTGTTGTTTTAATTCACATGAGGTGTACTTTGTCTTTTGTGTATAATGATTTTAGTTCAGGGCTGGAGGATTGACACAGACAACAGTCTTCATGGCCAACAACACTAAATCATGTCTGGCCTGTGACTGAGTATTTTGTCCTCTAAAACCATCCCAAAAGCAAACAGGAAATAAACCATGAAACTCAGTTTTGTGCACATAGAGGCAGGTCTTTAATTCATAAAATTCTGCACTCTAAATTAGTATGTTATAGAAATACATTAAACTCAATCAGAAACTTGTTGCTGAGACAGGACCGCTAAATAAATAGAAATAGTTGGTGTTCCCTGGCCTCTGCCCTTTTCTTTTTTACTAAAGCTTTTCCACTTACTCCAAGTAGCATTCTCAATCACTAAATGCTGCAGCTGTAAAAAAAATAAATTAAGAGAGAAAGGGCAAGATATGTGTATGTTTGTACATTTTAAAAGGTGATTCTGAGCTTAAGGACACTGTAAAAAAAAACTATTGGCAACATCCTCTCTGGGTTTATGTGAACAGGGGTCTCTCTCTCTCGCTCACTTCTCTTGGAGCATGATGAGGAACAACCGGGGAGACGGTTGGATAGAGCTCCAGACTTAATCCTGGCAGCCACCCCAAAATACAGAAAAGAAAGGGGTGTTTTGGGGGGGGTGGGATAGACAGGCAGGAAGAAGAGGAGAAAGAAGACAAATCCAGTGAAAAATTCCCAGCGAGGGAAGTCCTTGAAATACAGCCTGCAGAAAGCTGAAACATCAACACACCCAAGTAAAGCCGAGGGCTCCAAACACAGCCTCACCTCTAATAGTACGAGCGCTCTGCCAGTTCAAGACCCACAGGGAAATAAGCTGAGCAGAATGAACTTTCTTTACGGTGTTGACAGTGAAGAGGCCCAAGTGTATCTGCAGTGCTACCTGAGTCTGTGTGTGTGTGTGTGTGTATCTATGACAGAGATAGACAAACAGACAGATACAAACCATGACTGACTACAGCAGGTCCGAGGGGACTGTGTGTTTCCTGTGCCACTGAGCAAATGACATCTTTCTGCTCCACAAACACTTGTTCGCATTAAGATCTGCTGGGACCACGCCAGAACGATGTGCATTAACCATGTGTATATTTATGTGTGTGTGTGTGTGTGTGCGTGTGTGTGAATACAGGAGACACGCAAAAGTCCAAAGAGGAATTGAAGATGCAGTCATGTGGCAACCTGTTTGGCCCCTTTTGAACTTGTGTCAAGCCAAACTATAAGAGAAACAACCAAAACATTTTAACACATAGCTGAACAATTATTCTTGCTCTTATACATTTTCCCCTTCAAGCATCTAAATTAGTCCCTGTGTGTGTGTGTGTGTGTGTGTGTGTATGTATGTATGTGTGTGTGTGTGTGTTTTTACAAGCAAGGTGGACTGGCTGTGCTTACTAACACGGTGGGCTGTATTGAGAGGAGAGCATCAGCGATTGCGCTCGCAGGGCCTCGTAGTGACAGCTTAAAGGCTCTTTTCTTCATCTCTCCACCCTCTTTTCCTTGCAGACACGCCTCCTCTATGTGTGTGTGTGTGTGTGTGTGTGTGTGTGTGTGTGTGTGTGTGTGTGTGTGTGTGTGTGTGTGTGCGTGTGCCAACTCTGAACTGCACAGCTAAAGGCTCCGGGTCATTTTCCATTCTAATCAGGGGTACCGGCTGCCCGGCCTCCCTGCAAAAAAAAATCTCTTACGAGCTGACGAAGGGGCACAGTGAACGTCAGCAAACACACTTCAAGATTCTTAATCGCGAGCCAGCAAACACTTCATCTCTCATTTGAGGTTCCATACCAAATGCTGAATGTATAAACTCACACTAAAATATATAGCCAAGGCCACTTTGCGCAAAAACAAGCCAAGTAAACACAAACACACATCTACACAGGGTCATGTGGGGCGGCCTTGGGCAATAGGAGGAGGAGCAGAGGAGAGCAGAGTCAGCCTTGCCCTCAGCCATGGCATCCTTTCCTTGCCAGCTCCATAAGCCGTCAGGGACTGAGGTAGAGGGGGTAAGGGGGGTGGGATTTATCCATTCCTCCTCCCCCCCTTTACAATTCACCACTTAAAAAGCACACAGACACACACATAGACACACAGAGCCCAGGCCTCCGAGCAGACAGGCTTACAAAGGGGTGAGATCACTCCCAAATAAAGGCTTTGTTAGCGTGCCAGTGTCAGTGTTGCCCTCTCTGGCCTAGAGAAACCTTGGCAGTAAGGTTGAGCTTCTCATTGTGAAACAAGTAGGACAGCGGAATGAACGCTGTGATGAAAAATATAGTTTCAGGAGGCACAGCCAGACTAAAAAGCAGGCATATGATAAATAAGACCGAGAGAGAGGAGTGAGAAAGCATCTGGCCCACTAGCCTGCTTTGCTATCATGGGACAGAGCACAAAATATAATAATAAAAGAAAAGTAGCCTGATGTATGGGTGTTAGAAATGCAGCCACTAGCAAAAAAGTCCTGTTTAAGTTAAGAGAAAAAACAGGAATGAAAAAAAATAAAAATAAATAAAAAACCTCAAAATAGGGATATGCCAAGTTAGCATGATGTAGCCCCAAAGCTAAAACTTTCCGCATCGAACAGCCTGGACTTAAGACTGCTGGAAAGAAGAAGGAGAAAAAAAGACCAGGCCTATCGATGGTGTCCATGGCAACTGTATTGAGATCATGGAGAGACCATGTAGCCCTGAGTCAAGTGGACCACCTCCTCACCAGCTCCCTGCTGTAGCCTTTAGACAAGCCGCCATCAAGGTGTGAGGAAATAGAAAACAGTCAGGAGAGAGCGAGTGAGAAAAAGAAGTGTAATGTATGAGCCCGCAGGTGTTTAAAACCAGAGTATTCTCATTCCTGTTGTTCTGTGAGGTCCCACAGTGGAGACCCGGCTTAGACAGCAGGCCAGACGTCTGCTACTCACACATGCACACCCACCCACCCACACACACACACACACACACACACACACATACACATACACACACACAAACCATCTCTTTTCTAATTTTACGGATACAGATAGCTACTTTTTCCTCTGACCTCTTTTAATTTGCTCTCCCTCCTGTTTCAGAGGAAGGGAGAGGGAGAAAAAGAAGGGAGCGCTCTCTTGTTTCCTCTCCGGGACTAAACAATCCCAGTCTAATTTATTTTTTTAGGGCAGATTATGTACATGTGTTAATAGGAAAGTCGAATCAAATTAACTATAATTAGTCAAAGTGAGAAGTGAGCGGAGGCAGAGGTATGTTACAAGGGAGAGTTGTACAACGTTTTCACCCCCCACATTTCCTCTGCCACCTGCTGCCGTGCACTCTTTGACGCCACCCTCTCCTGAGCTCTGTCACCCGTCACGCTCACTTCAACCCTCCTGAGCAAAGACTGCATGTGGCATGCAAACATGCAGACGCACAAACTACTCGTGTTGTGACACATTTCCTCACGCAAAAAAAAAAAAAAAAAACTGTGAGTGAATTTCACAAGCTCCTCACATCTCGTCAAAAAATACATTAACAGATATCTGAGGAGGTGATGCTGTAAAGTATTTGGACAGAAGCTGCATTGCAGGGTTGTACGAATATTAGGAAACAAGCAGTTTGGGCAGAGGAGAGAGGGTGTTGATCATCTTCCACTATTTCTAGGGTCTAGTACTCTTCTCTTTGCACAATGTATGTGTTCAACCTCTGAGTTATTAAGTACTGTATATAACCATCAATACAAATTGTAATCATTTGTCATTCATGGTTAATGATGAAAAAATCTTTGGATATTGTTCAATAATTGTCCACGACTCATGTCAAAAAGAGGGTTGGATTTAGTAGTAGGCATAAAACAGAGAGAATCTTTCATTCCTATGTATGAATGAAGCTGCAAAATTCCTAATCTTAAATTTCTTGTAATGCATGAGGCATCTAGGATTCCCCATCTAATTCAGCGTCTTATTTTCAAATGTAAAAACAGATGAGAGCCACAGATGACATCAGCCACTTCTTTTACAGGCTGAATGGTAATCAATATCAAAATGTCTCACCGTCATCAAGTCCCTCACTCCACCAAGGGGCTAGTTGAGATAAAAATAAAAAAAACCTCCCTGCTAATAAGGTCGAAAAGCGGCATTCAATCTGTCAGCTACTTTGGCTTCATTTGTTGGCTACATTAAATTGAAAGCTCGTGTTGGCTGCAGCAGCAGTGACATGAAGCCCACCGCTGCGGTAAATCATTAGCTAAATGGCTAATTCTACAGATTAGCTCTCCTGGCAGTCAACTGGCCAGACAAGTTAAAGGTGTTTTATTTTAACATTAAATGATTCCATCGACGTGACAGCAGCCATTTGGTTTGATGAATTGTTTCCAGGAAGATGGATTACTGATAAACATCTGAAAACAATGGCGTATGGCCAATCTAATGACGAAAAAAAAACATGTAGCATACAGTTGAAGTAGCATTTTTAATCAATCCTTCCTGATTGATGGTACTGACAAAATTAAGAACCAACACTGAGTAGTGTCACAGATTCTTCTTAACAGGGTACTATGTTGAGAATGAACCTGATCATAAATTCAACTAATTCAAACATAAAACTTTCCTTTAAATATATATATATATATATTCTGATTGTTAAGAGCCCTTTCCTGACCTTGTAAACATTAACTGCAGACATGAAGGTGTTCATTTTTGTCTTTACAAAATCAAGCTCTTGTGCAGCTAAAAATGTCAATAAATCTAAATCAAAAAATATCACAAAGGTGAATTTAGTAAGTCATCAGAAATATGACTATTTGGCAGCCTCCTCCAGGATGTGAAAGTTTGATTTCGCTACATTGCAGGCCAACAAACTGAAATAATATCTCAGACTTTGCAAAACACGACCATTCACTAAGTATTAATTTGTTGCTTAACAATCTCTTTATAAAGAACAAAATAATAAGTAATATTTATTTTAACTTGAGGGTATTGTGAAGAAAAAACAAGGGCAAAGTAGTTAAGAGTGTTTGGTCTAAAAATGCACATTTTTGTCACACTCTCCATAAGCACAAACTTTAAGGCACAATGTCTCTTTGTTTTGGCTAGTTCAACTCACCTGCATGCTCCAGTAGCATTTTGGCGATGTCCATGTGTTTGTTTAGCAGGGCGTCATGCAGTGGGCTGACTCCACCCACCTGGTTATTGAGTACAGGGGCAGGACGGTGACGTAGCAAAGCCTCCACACAGGCTGTGCTGCCATGGTTACACGCTTCGTGCAGAGGTGTCCAGCCCGCGTAATCTACATGGTGAACAAACCAGGAACACAAACAGATGAACACTGCAGTAATCTGGAGAAAGACAAATTGTTGATTTTATCTTTAAAACATTACAAGGTCATTACAAATATACTTTCTGAAAATCGATATTCAAAAAAACAGTTTAGAATTTACAAGGTGAACCATTGCTAACAGTATTTAGCGGCGCAATACCTGTGTTTGTAACAATTATATTGGAAAATGACAACGTTCAGACAAAGTTATGTTGGCTAACCAGCTTTGTTGCAGAAAACGTTGGTTAACTATGGAAATTAAAATCTTTGCTAGAAAAAAAGCTAGCAGTGGCTAACTGGAGAACATTTCAGAAAAAAAATTATAATGACTTTTGAAGCTGAAGCTAATACTGCTAATGCTAATATTGTAAGTGAAACAGTTCATACACAAAGCTCAATACTTCACATGAAGGTCAGCTAATTTTTATAAAGTTTATATTAATTACATAATTGTCCTCCAGACAAAGCCTGCCTAAACCTTGGATGCTAACGTTCGATTAACTATCATTGAATTATTTTCAATTCTTGCGTAGCTTTATATATCCCGTCGGTCTAAGTACATAATACAAAATCTGCATTTCAACCATGTTCCTGAATTGTTTCAAATTTAGAGATTAATCAATCGAAAAGAAGAAAATAAATAAACATATAGTTTTGTTCGCTAACAAAGGACTCACTAACAAAGAAAATGTCCTGCTTCCGTAAACCCGGGCCTGGTTTTGGTAAACAACTGTTTGGTGACAGCGATAATGTAACAATTCTTTAAAAATAGTTTTCCCAATCACATTTTGGCCGTCACCTTTGGCATAAGCCCCCTGCTGAGATGGAAGTTAATTCAGGCAGCTGTTGTATGACGATTACAATCTAGCAAAATCTGAGAAACCTTTTGAAACGGCAATACATTTCCATTAAAGGAGGGCGACTCATTATATTTGACCTAAAAAGGACAAAAGACAGTCACTCTGAAATATCAAAAGGCATTCAATACACTTAGGAAAGTCATAAATAAAGAAATAAATCTGCACCTCCAAACCAACCCGCTCTTCTAGACACACCCTTTACATTTTAGCTAAAGGTTAACCTCAATGATGACGCACACGCACTCCTATTTCTTCTCTGCTATCTTTTTTTCATCGATGTTAATCGCTCTTCGAAACCCAAGAGCAAACAGTCGGAGAGTAGTGAGGTTACAGGAAAAAAAGGAAAGCCAGAATGTCTTACCTTTAACGTTGACGTCTGTGCCAGGAAGCGTCAGGATCTGAAGCACTGTTTCCACTTGGTTCCTCTTGCAAGCTCTGTGGAGGAGGGTCTCTCCTTCGACCAGGACACACACAACGGACAAACACACCCAACAGAGAGGAGAGGCGGAAGAGAAGAGAGAAATCCAAAATTAGGGTGTGCCCGATGTCCTGCCCATTGTCCCCCTCCATATGCTGAACACACCAATAAAATACCAAAGAAATGTCCCCTAACATCACGAAAAAAAGCCTGACCTAAAAAAGTACGACCCGCCAATGAGGTTGCGATTTAAGAGTGGTGATGAGAAAAAGGGGGAGATCTTTCAAGGGAGGAAAAAAATTAAATATGGAGTTGGACTAATTCGCCTCGCTCTTTGCCTCTTTTACAGACACAGAGATTTTCCACTTACACTTTGAGTCAGACAAAGTTAATGTCGGGGGCAGTCAGCGAGTGAATGGATGTAGCAGTGGGAAAGTAGACTCGCTTCCTGTCCGCTCGTCTCTGTATTGTTACTTGAGAGGAAGTTATGGTAGACAGCCCACGCACAAAGCGTCCAAAAGGATTCTTCACAGATCCAGGGTTCAAAAGCTCTGCTGGGCATTGCCAGTGTCGCCACGTGATATTTAATCAGCAAACTACCAGTGAACAGGCATGAAAAAACCCTCTCAAGTATTCCATTTACATTTTTAAACACAAATTTCCTCCACTCTCATCCCTCTTGTTTCACATCTTTACCCTGTCCCACACTTTCTCCTGATACAATATTAAACCAGGAATATATTAGCGGCCCAGAGCCCCCTCTTTTCATGTATGGCTGAACTTCAGAGGGAAGTTAAAGGCCAAGCATGAGTGGCTCTGTGCTTGCCAGTATAATACAGAACTGCAAAGCCCGTAATAAATGCTTTACTAGTTCTCCCCAGGAAGCCACGCCTGTACAGGGGCTCCACTCCAGCACTCACAGTGCACAGACTGGGGCAAAAAGGAGGTGGAGGAGAAGAGAGGAGAAAGAAAACATGGGGGTGAGAATGAGGAAGCAGGAGAGTAAAAGGAGGTTCCTGCATTTCAAAGCATTAAAGTTAGAATAAAGAATCTTGAAAATGCTGGATGCTTTTTATTCTGAAGAAGAATTCTTTTCTTCCGGGAGGTGTCTTTGAGGATACAGATGATGCATTAAACGCCATTGAGAGGGAGAAAATAAAAGGAGTAGGGGAACAGAAAACAGGGAAATGCAAGGGCGGTTTATCAAATAGAAGATCATTTCTGGGCTCCAAAGATGCGATGCAAAACAGTCGGATGTTTAAAAGGTTTGAAATGAACACACTGTCTGGTGCTGATAATGTCCACTTCAGAAACAAAATACTTACCTTTTATGTTTTATAATACTGTATTTCTCCCCATATTGTGGGTGTCATTTTTTCAACACAAACCTTTACAATAACTCTCCAGAAAATGTGATCATTTTAGTAGTACACCACACATATACCACATACCATAATGGACCTTGAAGACTTATATAACATATATCAGTAAACACTGGATAC
Organism: Symphodus melops; assembly: GCF_947650265.1. Lineage (NCBI taxonomy): Eukaryota > Metazoa > Chordata > Actinopteri > Labriformes > Labridae > Symphodus > Symphodus melops. The sequence continues at coordinate 41,230,094 of NC_136691.1, read as the reverse complement.
ACTGTAAAGGTTTTAAAATGTGTAACAGAATAATGCTGTTCAGAACTAGAGGAAGTTACAGATAGACACTTTAAGGTGCAGTGAAGACATGCAGGCAGCTTTTTTACAAAGAGTCAGGTTTTGCAAATCAGGCTTCAATATCCATGTATGACATTTCCACTAATTCAGTATCTAACCCGTGGGTAAACAGTACTACGTAAGCTGAGAGTTACTGATCCAACTGTTTGAAGAAAACTAATGACTGAAATAAAAAGCCCAATGAGAAACAAGCTTTGCTAAATGACTCGATCTTTACTATCCAGGGTAAAGACCCACTGTCAGTGTCAGTGTTATAAAGACAATAATGTATTCTTCTGGAAAATGTGTGTTGCACTGTAAAATAAAATTGCCTAAATTCTGCATGTTTCATCAGAGAGCAGACATACTGGCAGTTGTACAGTAAAGATAATGAGGTCAATCACATATCGAACCAATAATTCCAATTGAAAATAAAATTGAAAAACTCCAACAGAAGGCAGAGTCCGGTCCAAACTACAGGCTCTAATGAGTAAGCTGTACTGTGTGGCACGTCACTGTTCTACACTGACTGCTCTGCTATTACCAGGCTCTAAAACGCTGTGATTAAACACCAATTCCACTACACCACATGTGTACACATCCTCGCAAATGCCAGGGCCAATCCATGGACTGTTAAATCACTTTAATGGCTCCAATTTGGACACAACGCCTCTATTATAGGGGTAATTGCATGCTCAGCATTTACAAGCACGAAAAGGATAAATCCGCCTGTCCTTTTCTATAAATCCCCTGTTTCACACTTTAATAGAAAAGTTAAATGTATGTGTTGCTCTTTATATCCCTCAGTCTGCTCACTTTACTCCTGTAAAGTGTTGCTTGTCCTGACGATCCCCGGATCAAGAAGCAGTAGGAAGCCTGTAACAATGCTATTTGTGAAGAATGTGGTCAAAAGTTATCCAGCACCATTTATGGGATATATTTTAAACTATTGGAAGACCTATGCAGTCACTGGGTTAAAGAGCAATGGTGACATGTTAACATATCGAGATTACAGCAGCTTTAAATGTACCCAAAACGATTTTATAAGCATTAAAATCATCATTTGACTGTATTAGCTTGATGTTTGGATTGTGCATTGCCTAAGACAAAGCTGTCTGCCAAATGAGTGAATGTGAATGAAATATTCTGATCTAAATCTATTACCTCCACCGAGGACTTTATGTGTTTAGGCTCTCTTGGTCTTTTTTTAAGCAGGTTTACAGAGAAAAGACACCAGTCATGAAATGAATCAGGATGCATCACAGACCAAGGAAGAAGCCATTACATTTTGGAGCAGATCCGGATTTATCTTAAATATAAAGTCACACATCTGATTGAAAAGCATTACTGCTGCTACAATATTAATAGTAACTGATATAAAAAATGAGGACAAAAATGTTTTCAAGCAGCATTGAATGTGTCTGTGCATGTTGGAGTACATCAAAGTCGTGTGTGTACATCAGTGATTTCATTTGAAAGATGCAACTCGGGATATTATGTTGCCTTATAAGACCCATGAGACTCCACAGCAGTATTAATAAGCTTCTGTTTTTATGAAAGGGCAGAACCTGGTCTTTATGAAACCAGGTTTTAAAGAACAGTGGGCCTATCCTTTAACATGTGCTGCTTGATTGTTGGCTTAAAGCCGACATGAAACTAAACAGATTTTAAGCAATGAAAAACACAGAGGTCTTGTCTGGTTGAACACTCTACATACAGCGAGCATATTCAGGATGATTTAGATTGAAATCTCTGCAGAGCTTCCAGCAGCAAATATGGAACTGAAAAGTTCATCTCAACCCCTCTGAGCTACTTTGACAAAGATTCAGAGGTTCCAGGAGGCAAGACAGATGCTCTAAAGCAAAAAAAAAAAAAAAGAAGAAGAAAAGTGCAGCATACTGTATAAAGAAAGCAATCCTACATATCTGGGTAAAAAAGCCTGTAAGAAAAAGAGAGAGGAGGGAAGAGAAAGAGAGAGAGATGGGGGTGAGGAGCAATGGGATGAGAGGGCGAGAGGGGAGGATGCTGTGCCGATGGTTCATCAAAAATTAATGCCGACCGCATCGGTATAGAGATCACGTAGTGGAAAAACAACACATGCCAACAGCCTTGAGTCTCCTGCCTCAGCCCCCTCTTCCACGTCTCCCCTTCTCCCCCAATCCCTCTCCTTTACCCTCCACCCCTCCTTTGCACCAGCACAGGGCCTTTCTGATCAGGTGGAGGGGGGAGATATGAGCTCTGACACCTTCGAGAGTTCACACAGAGTACTATGCCTCTAATTGCAGGAAGTTCCACCAGTGCAGCCGCTGTATATCTGCAGCATGGCCCTAATTGCTGCATTTAATATCCCTAAGATGGAGATCTGAGGCACACTGTGCGTACTAATATGTGCTACTGTTTTGTATGAGAAAGCCATTATTTCTGTCCGCAACGTTTAATTATTTATCTTTTCTTGAAAAGGTGAATGAGACGCGAGGAAAAAGAAAAACAAACGCGGTTTCGTGTCAATGCAAATGGCAGAAGTAGAAGAGGCGTTGTAAGACAGGAGTGGTGATGCGGCCCCGAACACACTCGACAGGCTGAATTATGCAGCCGAGTTGGCCTCACAGATGACTAGATGGAAGCACGGTCTGATGCAAATCAATCACTCTCTCTATACATTATGTGCTCTTCATTAAACTGAAAGTGATGACAGGGCTATCATGTATCTCTTTACTGATGACCTAGTGCTGTGCAACGGTCCATTAAAAGTCCACTCCTTGCAAATGTGCTGCTACATTCGAGGGCATGCATGTGTTTGAAAACGTGTGTGTGTGTGTCTTACCTGCTGCATTGACTCTGTTTAAACCTCTTGGGATGTTCTCGTTCTCTTGAGTTGTATCTCTCACCAATGAGCTCTCAGCGCTGTGGAGAGAAGCATAAGGTCAACGTGGGGTAATGGGAAAATATAGCTGTGTGATTTGAATCTATTTAAAAAAAAAACACACACAGATTATCCAGGATCCACATCAACTAGTATCAAACACTGACCACTCCAACCTGACACCGAGGAGACCTCGTTGTACAGAAGCAGGCCTCACTACATTTTGAAAAGTTCCAATCGATAATTGATCCCTTGTGGCTCTGTAACATTCCACATGAAATCTGACAGTATCCGTCAAACTCCCACTGTTTCGGCCACACACACCCTTCACACACGCAGCCATGATTCCCCGTCTCCAAAGCACTTTTTCTCCCACTTAACGCCTCAAACGCACAGACGGAGAATCCGATGTGAGCAAGCACATTAGGAGGAATAACTAGTAAAAGAAAGTGAAGCCTCTTCAAAGTAGTGGCGTGCTAATAGCTGTGGGCTGTCACTAGTCCTGTGAGTGGGTACGGAAGATCTGCCTGCATGAAGCCTGACAGGTGTCTTCAGTGTATATGCCTGTGCATGTGCACGTGCGCCGCATGGAAGCGGAGTGCCATCCGTATAACAGGGAAGAGGCTTGTTCCCTGGTAATTGGCTTGTTCAGAAGCCAGGAAGGAGCTCCCAGCAGTGAGGAGGAAACACACGTCCTGTCACGTTGCTTGTTATTAGCAGGGACAAGGCTGCGAAGAGATGAGTTGAGCTCTGGGTGTATTTGTGAGTGTGTGTTTGAGAGGGTCCATAAGAGGGTCTTGGATAAGGGCGTACCATTTCACCCAAGTGCCCCCTGTCCATGCTGGCAGCACTGGAGGTTGACAGCACTTGGCTTGTATACACTCTAGTCTCCGGCCTGGTTATCAACTCTGGGCCAGGGGCGGATTGTACCCTTGGAGGTTGAAGCTCAGAAACGTGTTTGCAATCATGAAACTAATGGAGTAATGGAGTATGGATGTAATCTAGTTACAGGCTTTTCTCGAAGCAACTGTTTGGAGCTCTGCTGTGATTTCATCTTTTTTGTAGATGCTGCTGTGTTCCTGCCTGTGTACTATGCTCTAAAGAAAATGTCAGCTGACTTCCTTTTACCTAGTAGACGTAGAAAGAGCGCACATTGTTGCTATACTCCCTAATAGGAAGGAAAGGTTTGTTGTGCATGAGAGATCGGAATTTTTTCAGCATGTTTATAACCATTTCAAACCTCCTCATGGTACACTTAGACCCAGCTGACACTGACTACAGTATATACTGGTCTGTTCAGAAGAGACAGAGCCAAAGTAATAAAATAATCAAATGGTTTGTAAAGATAACCAATACACAATGCTCGATTAAGCCAGAAGGGAGGAAACCTCAATTTAATTACAGCTTCCCTTCTGCTAACAGCACTCACTGCCACGCAGCCAGCCGGCAAGTCAAACGACCATATAAACAGTCAGTCAATCAGCCGGCCTGTCGGCTCGGTATGGCTTGGACGTGTGCCCTGATGCCAGCATGTCTGTTTGTGCAGAGGAAAAAAAACTGAGAGTCTGACATTTATAGCTACCACAGCTTTACGCACAGTGAGACAATGATAACGGGGTCATTTGACTGCTCTCAACATTTATACAGTTTTTCTGTTCAAAACCAATTTAAAATCAATACTTCCTCTTTGAAGCTACATTTGTGCTTTCTAAACTGAGACTTTAAAATTTTTTTAGTTTCCCCTCTTTCATCTTGAAGGTACTTTATGTTGCTGTTTATAGCTTTACAAATATAGTTGATTCCTTTAATACAATATCAATATATATTATATAAATGCAGAGAAAACAAACAATTTTATTAAAACTGCTTGCAGATGACAATGATGGATTTGCCAGACTCAAGACTTCACCATAAGAGCGTTATCATTGCTTAAAAAAATAAGTACCAGTGTGTCATAAATATAAGCATTAAACGTGAAAAAACTACATGTCTCTCTGCTGTCTGTCCTCAGTTTCTCACAGGCTGTGTCTTTTTTTGTTAAGTTATTTTTTCTTTCAGGGTCAAGTCATTTTACACGCCCTTTGGCATCTTTATCTCATACTCACAGATTGTGCTCCGTGTCTTATTAAGCTCCTCTCATGTCTATGTTTAATTAAGCTAAAACTTTAAAAAGGTTTGTGGGAGTGCAGAGAGTAGGCAGAGAGCAGTGATGGAGGAAAGAGCGGGATCTGGTCAGAGCATGAACCAGTAGCCTTCACATGAACCTGCTCCCCGGTGACTCTTGCCCTTCTCCGGGCCAAATACCTGCTGGTGGAGCAGCAGATGTCTGATACGGAGTAAGGAGTGTGTGTGTGTGTGTGTGTGTGTGATTGAAATCAAAGAGGGATTTAGTATGTGGGAGCGGATCAAGAGAGGTGGAGAAAGAGAAGGTGAAGGCTGAGAGTTGGTGGTCGAAAGGGGAGACACAAAAGCCTGATGGGATATCCTCGGCCGTCTATCTTGTCCAAATCAGACACTGTGCTGCTTGTCTTTGTGTGTCTCTGTGTGTATGAGGAGGGGGTCTAACCTCCCTATGCACCCCCTCCTGTCAGCCAGCACAAACTGATAGGATCAGACCTGGGCATGACCCATCACATGCCAGCTCCTCACGCTCTGTTTGACCTCCATTTGCCTCACTCCTCCTTTTCCCCTCATTCATGCATCTCTGCTCCTCATCCCTACTCGCCCAACCAAACCCCCCCCCCCACACACACACACACACACACACACACACACACGCACTCTCTCCAGGTGTTCCCTTTGTTGCTCTTCCCTCACATTCCTCATGGGACATGTAAACTTTCACCCGTTTGCCTCAATCTGTCTACCCTTCAATCTATGGGCCGAAAAACTAACAATAAAGACAGAGTTGAAAAGTCCTGTTATTTAAGACACCCAAATACAAGCCAAGAGAAACAGATCAAATGAAGACAGATACAGCTTAGTTGACATAAAAACAGAAAGTGATAGATTCTATGACACAGCGTCGCATTTATGACAAGCAGCAAGTATTCTGGAACATTTATTACAAATTAAATGAGCAAACACTTAAATATGCCCTCTGCTTTAAAGACACCCACTTCAGAAGGAGTTATAATTCGAGCTGATGAAGAAAGTTACGATGATGTTTTCGAAACATCTCTCCAAAAACGGGTACTTTAGTCCAAATTTAAAACATTAAAGAGAGCCTCTTCCTTCGAGTGGACGCACACATGGGTGGCACCTATGTGCAACACATAGGTGTTACACGGCTACACTAACCACAGCTGAAAGCTACCTCAAGCTCTGCCTCTTTAGGGCCAGTGAGCCTTGAACCTATCAATCAATCTTTATTTGTATAGCGTCAATTCATAACAGGTGTTATCTCGAGACACTTTACAAAAAGCAGGTAAAGGACCTTACTGTTTGTCTGTTCACATTAACAAAAGAGCAGGTAACAAGCTCTGCTAATGAAGTTTACTTTTTCACGTTTAAACCTCTCTCCAATCGTCAAAAGCATCTCCAATGTTTGTCCTTGTTTAACCATGTTTCTGTTTGGTAGAATCGATTATCTGAACCTGTTTGCTTGCCTGCTTCCATCGCTACAACACATGTTGATTTGCCATGATAGCTGGTCTTATAGCTGGCAAACTGAGGGGCCTTAAAGCTGCCTTCCTTCTTTATTCCAAAGAAATACAGACCATGGCGCCGTGGTATCAAAACTTAGAATGGGGAACTACTGACTGCTGCATTGTTGTAAGAGAAGCCAGTGCTTCAACATAGCATCTTTCCTTAAAGTGTGACGATACAGTAAGTACCTTTGATGATGTAATTCAGTAGATATCATACATATTGCTCCTTTAAATTGAACATATGACCCTTGTGCATGTAAGTCTCACATTATTCTTCTGAGTGTAATACTGACCTGATGCTCGTCCCCTGGATGGTGGGTCCAGTCCTGGTTTGAGCATCGGGAGGACTCTGGGCCAAACTCTCTAAAGCAGGCAGGTAGGTCATCACCTGTCAGAAATGACAAGGTCATACATGCTCTCACAGTGCAAGTTAATGCATGTGTGTAGATGCTCTGCTTTACTGTAATGAACTGGGTCATCATACCACCAGTCTTTAGCTCTTGAGCAAAGACATGTTGTGTAATTAATCTCACTGCAAGGTTAAAACTGTATGCTTCATTGACCCAACAGTGGTGTGTGTGATGATAGTTTTATCAGTTTTTCTTTTAACACGCCCTCTCAATTGAAAACAGAGATAAAAGCACTTCCTGCGAATTAAGTTTTCCTTAGTCAATATTGTGTATTGACGTTATTTTGCACAATGTTATTAAGTGTCTTCATTGCTTAGTAGAAAAAGCTGGGGGAAAAACAGCTGTGACTACAACAAGTCAGTGGTGCATGTCTAAAATCACGACAAACCTTGTCAAATGCAAATGATGACAGGAGTGATAAAAGAAAAGAGGTTTCTCACTGGCATCGAATGGAAGCTGTGAGAAAAACAAGAACTTTAAACATGCACCCACCATTTTCTTTAGAGAGAGAGGATCATCTCCAATGGTGAATCCATAACTTCTGCAAAGACTCTTGAACATGGCATCGGCCATCACCAACTTCAGTCTGGTGGAGCGAATCCTGATAACCACATCAGCCAGAAACACTGGAGACAAACCTAAAATTCAAAACAGAGGGAAAATACACAAGACACTTACAATGAATCAATGTGTTGTTAAGTAAAGATAAACAAATTATTAATCTTACTACTAAATATTGTAATTAAAATAAAATAATGAACACAAGCTCACTAAATGGAATCCCAAAAAGCATTCTACAATCAGGCAATCAGGCAAAACACACACAAGACAAACCACAGCAGACATGTCAGGGTAAATGTAGGTTGTCCCCTTCTGCATTTAATAGATTTTTAATTCATACCCTGGCTGATAACTGCAAAGTATTCTGCAAGGTCTTTTAGTCCCTTTTCCACCAGGTTCAGGTTCAATTTGAAGTTCTGCTGACACCAGAACTCCACCAACACAGACAGGAGGTCCAGCAGGGTGTGCAGCAAATGAGGCTCCTGCTTCTTATCACTTGCATTGTGCTCCTTCAGTCGAGATAAACAACATTAAGCTGTGAGCGAGTTGCACAGGGTTGGAAGATCTGGAAAGATGTACAATAGCATCCAATGAAAACAAGTCATACACAAGTATTTACCTGATTTATAGCTTGTATCAACCGTTGTAAAAGTTGTTTCACAGCGCGGGACAACAGAGTGGAGCGCTCCCAAACAGTCCAGAAGGTTCCATACAGCAAAGGTCCTGAAGTTGAAGACTTAGAAACTCCAGTTCCTTCAGGCAGCACAAAATCCCTGAATCAGATAGGGACAGATATGGTTTATAAGCAAAAAACTTTGGATTGAAACAAAAAAATAATAATACAACGTATTCTCGTAAATCATAGACAATGTTGCACACAGTTCATCTGCATATATCCTGCATATATCCACTTGAATTTCCCTCGGGATCAATAAAGTATCTATCTATCTATCTATCTATCTATCTATCTATCTATCTATCTATCTATCCAAAACTTAAGACCAACTAAATAAACAGACGAGTACAAACTAGGAGGAAAAATATTTTACTTGTGTTTTTATTCAAGGCTAGCTGAATTTCTGGGAGGACCTTCAATGTGGACTTCACTGCTATGAATTAAAAGAGATGCAGATCTCCACCTCTGTGCTGCAGCAACACATCAGCTAAAGTACAATGACGCTTTCACACTTTGAAAATGTTTAGTTTTATCTGAGACGCCACTCACTATTCTTGCATGGACAAAGACTTTACAATAACAACAAGATCAACCCCATTTCCCAAACTGTATAAACCGAAGTGGTTACCCTGTAGTGATAAAGTGGAGTTCCCCCTGGAAGACCTTGAGGAAAAAATCCAAGAGGTCACTGTAGAAATGTAACAGTGTTGGCAGGGCGGGCCCAGGTAGGGGGTGACACGTGGCTTCACTGGAGAGACAGTAGCTGAAGGAGTACACGCATATGGAGGAACATGAAATAAACAATATACATTTTTAATATTATTTATTTTGTATGAAAGTAAAAGTAGATTTATGTCATTTGACATTTGTTTACCTGATGGCTGTCTCTAGAAAAGGCCACATGCCCGTCTTACACCGAGGGCACTGCAGTACCTGGTTATAATATTTCTTTCCTGTGCTGGAAGCCAGCCAGGGAGGGTTGTTAACAAGCAGGTTATTCATGACCTGATGAATGTGTCTGAGGAAGATAGAGGTGGCGTTTCCCTGTCATTTATGTAAATAGACAACAAGTGAGTTTTAGTGGTTGGGATATACAGATTGCAGTTGATTCCAATTATCTTCAATGTGGATAAGGTCGGTATACAAATTAAAAAAACTAATGTGGTTCATCCAGTTACACTTCAATGAACACCTTGAGGCTCAGTGAGCAGCAGGTGGGAATTCCTGCACTTTGGTAATGCTGGTCTCACCTGCTGTGCGTAGTCTATGAGGGAAACTAGATGAGCAGCTGGTGGCAGCAGACCTGGGTACACAGCACTCCTGATTGAGTCCAAGGCTTCAATGAAGAGCCCACACTCTATCATATTTCCTACATTGCTGAAGTCTGTTTCTGTAGCCTGGAGGAATAAAAGACCAATGATGAAATGTACGAGGTATATGGAAAGGAGGGAAAACACTGAATTCAAAGAGACGGACGGGTGAAGGACGAGGAAAAAGGCGAGGGCAGAAGGGTAATGGAAATAGGAAGTGAATGGACATCAAAAGTTCCTGGGGGTCATTTCTGACTGTCTGTTATTGGCAAGTAGCATATGGATTCAAAAAGTACAGAATGGAAATACATGAGCACTTATAATAGCAGTCTGATGGAGATCCACTTGGGTAAGGAGTGGACAGGACAGAGGAGAGTATTGTTAATAGGCCTGCCAATCAAAACTCTCAGATCAGCTGACAGTGCTGGTTAAATTGGTGACCTGACTATGATGCGCCTTGGCTCTTAGTGTCGCTTTCCATTGAAATGTATGACGTAAAAGGAAATTGAATGACCTGATCTTCTTGATGAAACACAGTTATTTTAGAAAGGTATGTGTGAGTGGTGGGCAGGTATGTGCAAGTATCTACCTGGGACTGTGGATGGTGTGGGTCACAGTAACCAAGAAATTCAAGGAAGCACAGTCTCGGCCGGCCCTGCAGTGAACAACCCCATTAATAATATCAAATGCATTCAACATAGCTGAAAGACGTCACTGATGTGAACAGAATTCCAGAGAAACTAAAGTTTATAGAACCACAGTCCAACTTTAAACTAAATGACACTGAAAACTATTAAAAGGTTTTTCAATTAAGCAAATGAATAGAATGCATACCTCCAGTTTGACGACATAATCCCTAAGTTCCTTCTCTAGTTCAGAAAAGTCAGCATCAACCAAACTCGCCTTCCTTTCCACAACTGGATGATCATCCTGTATGTTGAAGACGTCCAAATAATTGCTCTGCAAAATGTGAAAAAAGCAGTCAGTATAATACCTTCAGACAACATATTAACACCAATACTCCACTTTCTGAAGTACGCCTCTCGCCCAATGACAGCGAGGATGGGCTCCAGCCCTGCCCCACGACCCCAAACAGGACAAGCTGACTAGATAATGGACGGATCGGTGGATAACTTCGAATTCAACAAATTTCAGCAGCTGATCTAAACTTTAATAAAACCTTTGAACACACTAACTGAAAACCTCATAATTTGAAAAATTAAATAAAATGTAATCATATCAAAGGCCATAACCATAAATAAGTCTAACTTACCCCAATGAGATGCTGGACAATGTGGCTTACAGGATAGCAAGGAGCATTGTAAGATTTGGAGTCATCTGTGACTGGTTTTGCCATAACATGAGTGACAGAGGCATATGAAGGAAGAGGACAGTGGTATACTTTAGCCCCGCCTGCTCTTAACAGCCTAGGAATGATAAAATATGATCAATTTAGTAACATACTTACTAACATTTTATAAATATATAGATAGATTGTGACAATGGTGATCATAGTGCTGCCTAACCGTTCAAACATGGCGGAGCGGGTGGGATTTTGGACCATTAGGAGGACCCTCCAGCCCTGGAAGGCCCCTGTGAGTCTCCCACTTGTCACCTTCTCCCTCCACTGTCTGACGGGATAGAAGGAAGAAATGGAGCCAGAGGAAAGGCGGATTTCATAGTCTCCCTCTGCTAACCAGGAGCCATGCTTGACACTGTCCAACACATAGTCTGGAGTCAAAACCCACTTTCCTAGTTTAAAAAAAAGAAGGGAAAAGTGGTGTTATGTCAACCTTCAAAAAGGAATAAGCTTTTGTGCTTCATTAAGAAGGTCTATGATTCTTTACAGAGGGCATATTATACCCTTTCCCACCTTTTCAAACAGTCCCTTCTGGTTTAAATGGAACATCTGTGCTGTGCTTTGGTCAAAATATAACATGAACCAAGCACCAGAGGTTTGTGACCATGTAGAAACCAGCTTTCTCAGAACGCTCCGTTTTGGTGTGTGTCTCTTTAAATGAAAGGAACCCCCTGAGTTTTACCAGTAGACTCATTAGCTAGCAAGAATAAAAATGGCGGACCTGTGCAAATGTTTTGCTCCAGGCTGTGGGTGGACTCCATCGGTGGAGATACCAGGGGAGGGGAGGGAATATTTTTAACTGGAATGCCACTGTGACATCACAAGGAGAGCAAATGTGAAACGGAGCATTTTTCTCTGTGTTGTTTACACAGACCACAAACAATGACCTGGATGAGTTTATTTCATATTCTGTGAGTCAGTGACACTCTACCCAAATATACTGTATGTTCAAAGAAAATGTAAAAGTGGATTTTTCACAATTTGTCCCCTTTAATAACAAAAAAAATCAGCATAACTGACCTGCAGCACAGGCAGCCAAAAACTTCTCACTGGCCTGAAGTTCAGGGATTATTAGATGGGTGCTTTCACACTTATACACCTAGAAGACGATCACAGCTTCAGTATACAAACATGTAACACACAAAAAGAAATTCCTTATGAACTTTAAAGATGTTACAAAGAAAATAGTAATCTCTTGTAATGACTTGAGGATAAGGTTAAAATGTATGTGAACTTTGGGGATGCAACAATCTTGGCAAACACTTTGGACAAAGAGGGAGAATCATCTCTTTGCTTATTATGTCCCATAAGGGTAAGAAATGTTTTCTGACAAATAAAATATCTACCCTAACCATTGTTTACTTTAAGTGTCTGCCTTAACCTTGTATTTGTTCAAGTAAGTGGACATGCATTTGTCAGCTCTTCATATTCAGAGATTAATTCAGTGTTAACTATTTTGGTTCTTAAATATCACATCACCTACCTAAAAGCTATTTTTATTGGTATCATTTCATTATTGTTCGCATGAAAATTTGGCAAAACATATGAAAGCTATAGGTACTTTAAATAAACTAAATAAATCTTTCGTACTACTCACTGAGCCGCCTATGTATTCTCCACCTAGCTGCCGAATTGCCGGGACCAAAGATCTCTTCTTGTCCTGGTCTTTTATGCCAGAGATCTGAAAGACACGAGTAGAGCTCGCCATCCTAACAAATAAAAAAGAAATAAATAAAGTGGCAAAAGGCGGAAAGATATGTGAAAACAAATGTTAGTATAAAAGAAAAAAAGTCGAATACAAAAAGTCATCCTACAGTTCGCGTTTAAAAACATGACTTAGCATGTGTACAAAAGTGCATAATGTAAATAAAACAGCATTATTAGTCTGTGTTGTCTGGGAATTTACTTGAAAACACCAGTTTATTACAGTCAGATACTTGCATGCAAAAACACTTTCATAGTCTAGGAGTAAACACATTGATCTAATGTATTGGTTCATTGTCATTTTGTAGGACTAAATGTCCAACTGTATAGAATATACTGTATTTGTACCTTTCGCATAATTATTGATGACTGTGTCCTCCCAGCTGTTCAAGCGCGCCAAAACTGACAACAACACCGAGACCAAAAAAAAAAACATGTGGTCAGTGTTAAACACCTGTGTCGGGCTGCTACTTCCGCAAATACCGTTGACAAGTTTCAGCAGCTACGTTGTTTATAATCAAATTTAATAAACTTAGCAGTTGTGTTAGATCATGGGATAAGTTCCCCGCCCAGCTTCCATGTGTTTGCAGCTTCATTACATTGCTTGCTATCTTGGTGAGGGGAGATCTTTCTCATTACAAAGATATATTGCAGGTATTAGCAAGAATAAGTCCACTACATCTGATTGAGTAATGCATAGAACAACTTCATAATTATCTGTTCGACAAATACTGGATAACATTTTGAAAAATCACACCTGTCCCTGGCAGGTTGGTTTATGACACCCCTTTTCGGATTGTCACTTGGAATGTTCCACCGAGCGGAAGTTTTCATACAACTGCTTCCGGGCCGTTGTCACGGACGCTTTCTATGCCCGGAAATAATATCAAGTGGATAACATGCAACACTGATTGTCACTTGCGACTTTAACAATCGATAACAGTGATTTGTCTCCGATAAAGTTGAGACTTGAGGGATCGCACGGCTGATTGCATGAAAATAAGCTGTGTCCCGTTGTCTGGTTGACGATCTCTGAGTGTGCCAGTTTAGCCTCTACTTTCAGTCTTTAAACTACATTTACTACGTTTATGTTGTATTTAGTTCCCTGTTTCATTATCGAAAAAGATTGTTAGAAAGATGTCAAGAAGAAGAAGTTAACGCAAATGAAGCTGGTCACATTTCCCTACATGTGATGATAACAACACTAAGTGGAGACAGGAATATAAAATAGAAAGGAAAGAAGCATCAGCTTTACAAAGAGAAAGGTAAGAAACATCAGCTTTACATCATCATGTGATCTAAAAGAGAAGTCAGGGACTATCTGTGATTCGCAGCAGGTATCAACATTATTATTATGCTTATGTTGTTCAAAGTGTCGCAGTTTCACTTCTGTTTCTCTTACATCTACATTTTTGTGGTTAACACAATCATATTCTAGACAAGTGATCAAAATATTATTGAGCCATAATAAGAAACTAGAAAGCTTAAACCTTTTTTTAAGAAACAGGAACTATGATAATAAATGGATTATTCTCTGTGTATCATAAAATCACAAATGAAAATCGTTCTTAATGCTTAGCCTCTAGTAATACTCTCTGTTAAAACAGTCACACATATCTGATGTCTTGGAAATAATGAATAGATGAAGATGCTAAACTATGGCCAATTTAAACACCATTCAAAAACAAATAAGTCAACATCTGGGATCTCACTGATCTGTTGCTACACAGATTTGGTTTACTAAAGCTAGAAAGCAAGAATTAGTTACCTGTTTAGAATGAAATAAATGTAAATATATTTATTACACCCTTGTCCTGAAAGATAGTTGTTTCATGAGCTGCAGCTTCTCAAATGTAATTATGTTCTAAATGATCTTCTGTATTGTCATTGGTAATTACAAACCTATAACTTTCAGCTATTTGGCTTGACAATAAAATAATGAATGGGGTTTTTCTGTCGAGGGTCTGGTGACTTTGGATCTAGCCATTTGAGCACCATGTCTATTTACAGTTCACAGTATACCATATATTTACGTTGTAAAATAAATAAATAGATACTTTTATTAATCTTTGCAGGACATAACACCGTCATAGCAGTTGCAATCACACTTGAGACACAACATAAAAGCTGGACAAATTAATTAATTAAATTAATAATATAATAATAATATTATGTAACGTTATGTTTAAGAGGTTGTTATGTTCTCCTCTTCCTGCCTAATAATGTTGAATAATGTTATTGGTTGCATTTGTCTCTTTGCTCAAATGCAGGATTAAAGTCATGAATTATGCTATTTGTCCTCACAGTGTAGGCTAACCACATGTATTTATTATGATGATGTCAGTTTCTCGCACAGTCATAAATGTTTTTAAGGAAGATGTGATCACCACACATTTCCCTGTGGTAAAGATAAAAAGTGGCTGATACATTATTTAACAAGAGTAAGAGTGTATTAAATTGAGCAGAATCGTCACTGTATCAAGTCTTACGAGGCTAAAGTCCATCACTACGTAGACGGGACTTCTCGTGCCGGAAAACAAAATCAGTCTTTGCAGTGCAGTGCAGCAGGAGTGCATGTTTGCACATTGAAGCCATGCTCCCCTTGGGTATGCATCAGATAGTTCTCAGGTGTGTTGTGATCTTAGAATATGCACCTATTTAATTTATTGTTTCCTCCACAGCCGACTGCTAGGTACCCCTTTTAAAATAATGTTGACTTTAACTTGACATGCTCTAAGTGGCTTTAAAGCGGTGGCCTGGGGGACACGCTGCTAAATATTTCAGGACAAACTCATTACTGTAAATGGGCCTGTGTGTTTGCTTGGCTGGGGTAGACAGGCAGCGGCAAGAGAGCGAGGACAGTGATGTGTGTGTGTGTGTGTGTGTGTGTGTGTGTGTGTGTGTGTGAGAGAGAGAGAGAGAGAGAGAGACAGTGTTTCTTCCCATGTTCTAATAGATGTGGAGTGGATGTCTCAGTGCCTGGCCCAGTTGTCCCTGTTGCAACACTGTGAAACACACAGGGGCTCCTCCAACATCTGCTTTGTAAAGAGCTAATGACAAGACAATGGAGACCAGATGATTTAAAGTCTAGTACTAATGAGGCCCTGTGTGCTGCTTGGAGAATCCTGACATATACACACACACTCATATGTAACACACTCGTGCTTAAGATAACAGATGATTTGTTGTCAGACCAGGAGGCAAACACCCAGCAGACATACAGTGTACACATTCAGACCTGCTGTCCATCTGCTTTGTCTGTCTTTCATACACATAAAGAGAGGTATAAACAGACACTGTTTAAAATCCCATGTCTGGCTCGGCCAATATAATTACAATATTGAGTTCCTAATCCGTGGATTTAAAATCGTCTTTCCTTTTAGCAATGGCTGCCTTCTCAAAGAGCAGAGCGGAGGGAGTATGATGATGAGGGGAAACAGTAAGAGAGAAGAAGAGAGGAAGAAATAATAAAAGACAAGCTTAACTGGTGAGGCTGTCAGTAGAAGAAAATAATATTTGTCCAGCTGGACAGGCCTCCCTTTGTGCAGGCTAAATGAATGTTGAGCTTCCTGTCTGCCCTGTCAGGGAGAGTGGCACAGACTGTGTGCAGCGGCGAAGAAGCGGAGCGCAGTGCGGGGAGCTGTTTGGAGTTTGACAGGGATTATTAAAATCAGAGCAGATGACGAGGAAAAGGGGCGAGAGGCGGAGGAGTGTGAGAAAGCCAAATTGACACAGACACTCTCCATTACCTTCCACTTGACTCGCGTTGATGACAATGTTGATATGAGACCCAGCAACGCAGCACCGGCGTGGGATTGGCTGTTAGCATGAGCGTTAAGCACCACAGGGTAGGGGGGCGGCCCCTCAGTTCTGGCAGAGACGTAAGGAGATGAGTTGTTTATTTAAAGCCTTGACTGAAGTGCACCTCACCTCATTGTTTATTTATTTGGTCTATTTTTTTTTCTGTGTAAACTCACTGTAGTGTCAGGAGGTGGAAATGGTGAGAGGATGAGGCAATGCATTTTGATCAGGGGATCTGAGGGAAGAAACTGCTTTTGTTTATGATAAGCTTCTTTATTTGCAGGTGTTCCTGGTGCAATTGATTTGTGTCCCCTAATGCTACTCCTGTTTGAGGAAATTTCAAATTACCACAGTCTGCATGACTGTGTGTGTGTGTGTGTGTGTGTGTGTGTGTGTGTGTGTGTGTGTGTGTGTGTGTGTGTGTGTGCAGGATGTGTTTAGTTTCTTGACTGACAGCTTTGATAATAAAAACCCTCCGGATCGCTGTTATTGGGTGTCATCTTTAATTGTTGATTTAACGCTAACACCAGTGCTGTCTTTCTCATTACATTTCTTATAAGCTGAAACAGGCCATGTGTAGTGTTTCTCATTTTATACAATGAGGTCACATAACTTTTTTTCCCCCCCCTAGTTCATTTCTGCTGTGGAGAAAAATGGAGTGGCCAGGGGATTTTCCTGAAGACCATGCCTTTGTGGAGCTGCTGGTTCCAGGTGTTTCCAGTGCATCAGATTTTGAACAGCTCCTTAAAGACACAGAGGAGAAACTCAATCTTAATGCCAACAGGTCAGTCAGAGTTATAAAAGCATTAACTCAAAATGCCCTCTTGTTTTTTGTTTTCGTTTTTAACCTGAAATGGGAATAGTCGTGTCATTTCTACTTTTTTGTAACACCTTTAATGTCTAAACTTTAGGATCTGAAAGCCAGATTGAAACTAAGCACTCCCCCAGCTGACAGAGGCATTCCAAATAAGAAGACACAGACGCGACAGTAAAGTTTTTAAAGCAGGCTCTTTTCTGGGATTATTATCTGGCGGGGTCTCCCACTTCTTTCTTTGTATCTCGGTTGAATGACAGACAGTGGAGTGCGATACAACGCACAATTTAGTCAGGAAAGAAATCACAGGCACAATAAAATGAATATTTAACAATTACTTTGACAAACGTAATCAAAGCTCCGGCATGTTTATATTTATGGCTACTTCCTAACTCCTGCCGAACTTGTACATTATGGATAAAGATTATGGGGAAAAGAGGGCTTACAGAGAAAGTGTGAAGTCAGGCTCTGTTTTTTATGCAGATTCTGTGCAGACACTTGTAAGGTTAATTTTTACTGGACTTGAAAATCACCAGTTATATTGTTTACACTGGTATGCCAGCATACAAAAGGTAGTATAATACAATCCTATTCAAAGGCTGAAGGACTAAACCCATGATTTCTTAAGTTCAATTCATTTTTGTATTCTTCTAACTCCTCTGCAAAGTTCAACCAACTCTCCTCTCTCTTGTGAATGCGTCAAATAACCCAGTTATATTCTCTCTGGCAAAAATGTTGTTTTTTTTGCTTTTTTTTTTAGAAATTCACAATGAAAACTAATGTCAAAACTGATGCTTAGAGGTCAGGTGCTGTGAGTCTTAAGAAAAACCCTTACTGCCTGGAATGCATGAAAAAATTGCCAACATTGAAACTGCATTGAAAGTTTGAATTAAATATGAAGGAATTTCTTTCAATAGAGAACAAAAAGTTATTTCAGTTTAAGTGTAGAGAAGGGATTCGAAAAAGAAAAAAAAGACGAGAAGTTCTTCTTGGCCTTGGGTCCTCGGAGCCTTTATTTAAAATTCAGACGGTCAACAGTGCAGAGGGCTCAAAACAACTAGTAGCTGTGTTCTTGCACCCAAATAGTAGTGAAATAATCTGATAATAAGAGTCAAAAGGTAGGTTTTGTCAACGAACAGCTTTTTTTTGCACAATGCTTAAGAAGTGCAAGCTGACAATGACTGACCTTCAATGTACAAGCAGAAACCAACAGATATGACACTCACTATACTGCTGTTTCAAATACACTATGACTTCAACAGAGAAAACATTCAAGGCTTAGTTCAAGCATGTAGAACTTGTAGGAGTGTCGAGGACCTGCTATATTTTTTTCCAAAACCTGGTTTGTTACGAGTAGATTTTTTTATTATTAGAAATTAAAGAAATATTATCAATCCACTTCAGCTAAAATCACAGTCAGAACACCGGATCTCATACTGAACATGAATATTTAGGAATATAAAAAGCTACAGATAAAAGTTTTTTTTAAAAGTGTTTAAAGCATAATGTAACTACCAAATGAGAAAATGTCCATGAGTTTAAAAATGTTTTCTGTGCAAGTGCATTTTTGTAACAATTAAATGGATAAACTCAACATTGTTCTAACCTTTCACTCAATTTTTTGTGATTACATTCTACTTCTCTATGTTAGATTTTATTAAGAATGGCCATAGTCAAACTTTTGAAAAAAAAATAAAAAATATCTCTAACAATGGACTTTGTGGTCAAGTGTTTGATACATAAAAGGATGAATCTTTTTCATTTCTATTAATTTTTGGAATAATCTTATGTAACAGTTGAGATTAGATTTTGTGTCCTGAAGACTGAAATTTAGACATCTGTCATTGATGGCACACAGTGATGGTTGGAGAGCACAAACAAAGTGATGAGAAGAGAGACATCGGGGGGAGAAGAAAAAGAGAAATCTATATTTCAGGTCTTTTATCGTTTTTGGCGTTGTGAGGCTGAGGGCAGATGATGAAGGACAGACTAAATGTAGCAAGTGAACAAAGCCACACTCTGGCACCATTAGTGTCTGGGACTCATGTCTTCGACTCTCTCTCTCTCTCTCTCTCTCTCTCTCTCTCCCTCTCTTTTTCCCTTTCTCTTTCCTTCATTCTTCTAAATGGGAACATAATAATTGAAGATTCCACATCTTGAAACGAAAACCCTTGGGTAGGTAATTCAAGGCTTATTACCGAAGGCCTGGCCATTTTTCTGCTTTCTAAGCATTAAAGGGTTATTTTGTGTTCCTGCAGATGGGAGAGGGATAACCATTATGAGAACAAAGCATCCAGATAATGGAGAATGGGGCTAAAAATAAGGCAATCCTCCTCTCGCCATGGGGGGAGGGGGGGGGACCACTGGTCATTGTCTGTGAGGCTGTAGCCAACTTCCTCCCAGACTTCTTCAGGACAGGTATCCAGGCTGACAAAATCTAGCAAGGCCTCTCTTATTTTTCCCCAACCAGGGTGGGCTACACACACACACACACACACACACACACACACACACACACACAACCACAAACATCTACAGCTTATTCACCTGCTGCCTAATTGACATATCAGTGGGACAAATTACAGGAGTGGAGGAAAGGAAGAGAAGCCTAGAGATGGAGGAGGACACAAGCGTGAAGGACTTCAACCTGCTCCCAGTTCTCAGATGTCACATATCTGCCTAAGAGCTGCTTCCTAATTGCAGGAGATTAAGATAGGCTGACAACAGAGCCAGCTCCCACAAATTGAAACGCTGTAATCCATCAGTTTTCATCAGATGGGACAGGGGAGAGGGTTGCAGAGTTTCGGGGGTCGAGGAGTGGTGGACCACCAGTAAAAGACCTCTAATGAAGTGTCAGCACAGGCCTGGAGACTGCACACTGGCCTCTGGTTTCATACTGGCAAGGCAAATGGTTTTACTATTGGCCTGCCAATCTTGATCAGGCTGGAATTTGATTCTGTATGTGTAAGTACTTCTGATAATCAGGATTTTTCTAGAATTTTACAATGTTGTGCAAGGTTCCCTTTCAATGCACACAAATATGGTTCTCTAGCCTTTACAGCATGTAGTTGATTTTGTGTTTAGCTGAGCGTGACACGTGTGTTAAGTTAGTATATCAGCTGTATCTCTTCTCCGGTGTCATTGGCCTGGCTTTGGTGGCTCAGGGCACTAAGTGCGTGACAAGCTTGGCCAGCACAGGATCTGTTTTCAGCGTGTTCATTCAAACCCATTCACTCCTTTTCCCCCTCGCAGAATGGGGCCCTTTGATGGAGGAGATATTTAGTTCTCAGGCGGCCGGTTTGGCACTGACTGGAGCTGAGGCTTGAAAGAGATCTTCATGCCTGCCCTCGATGCCTCCCCTCCCCACCTCCTGTAGGCAAGCTGAGAGAGCAGAGCGCGACAGACAGACAGCCCCACAGCAGCCCACCCACACTAAATTAATTCTGACAAGGAACTTAAGATAACGTCAAAGCGCTGACTAATCGCGGGATTGGGTTTCTGTAAGTCACAGAGCTGTGAAATGTGCCATCATATCTAATAAAAGACCTCCGGTTGTTCCCTTTCTCTCTCAGCGGTGGTGAAGGTTGGGGGGGGGCACCATTGCGGTGTCGACTGTCAAGCTAGGCCGGTCTGAAAAACAATTAGATTTCACTTTGGCAGTGAAAGTGTAAGTGTGAGTGTATATGTGTGTCAGTTAGGGTAAGATGATTGACATGTTTGTCAAGAGGCCTAAAGAATGCTTTCCTCCTGGTTTCCTCTGCCTCTGTTCTCATTCTGTGGCTCTTTTGTTGAGTTTCTTTTTCGGCGATTTTGCCATTACAGGTTTGTCCATTGTCATCTTTACTCTGAAACTGGAGTGGTTTTATTTTCCACGACTATTCCTGTTTTCTACGTGTTTTTTTGCCCTGCTCTTTTCTCATTCTCGCTCTGTCTCTTTGCTCAGTGTCTGTGCTGCTGGAGGGGGAAGTCATCATGTTCCGAGCTAATCCTGCCAAGTTGATTAGGCTGCAGGTAGCTTTTCCACTTGCAGGCCAAAGGTCGCAACATTGTAGTGAGCTGGATGGACGTCTTGACACAGACCATCCACATTGACTTTATAACTTACAGGAGAAGGCCCTAAGGAGAGGTAATTGAAAGGATCGAGTAAAGAAAATCAGGAAAGTAAGAGTTTCAGGGATAGAGAAGAGAAAGATTGGCGATAGAATGAGAAAAAAGAACTGTGGAGGAAAGTATGAAGAATGTAACTGAGGAGGCATGTGCTGCTGCTGTAACCGAGAGAAGTCCTGGGAAGTTTAATCCAGCTTCTAACATAAGAGATAAGCCATCAAGTTCATTTCCCAAATGTAGTCCACTTACATTTCCTGTTTTTAATGAACATCAGAGAGTCGGTGAAAAGTGAGCTACAGATGGAAGCCCATTCTAAACCTGCTGTCTGTGTGAAGTCCTGGGGTGGAGCCCAGAAAGAACATCCATTTTTTATGATCTACCATAAACACACATGCTGCCATTTAATTTACAGAGAGATGTCATTGTAAAACATGTCACGTGACATAAACTAATTCTTTATTGCTTTTTTTTACATTTCATTGTCACATTGATTCTTCAATGTTTTTTGTTTTCTCCTAATATTTTTTCATTTACTGTATATACCTTCATGAGAACTACAAACTCAAAACAAAATGATTTGTCGAGCCCCTTTAACACATACACTGCAAAATGTCCCACATGTTGGGTGTTTGGGTGTGTTATGTATATATATAGTAAATGGTCTGAATGAAAAGGACAGACTTATTGACCCTGACCCTGTCTGGACTTTTGACAACAAGCCTTCTTGTGAGATTACTGCACAGAGTCAGGATGAGCAAATGTGTAAAAAAAAAAAAAAAAGTGAATGGGTAGATATGATGATGTTTAAATCCTGGGACCACTGCGAGACAGTCTCAGTCTTTATGCATGTAATGAAGCTGCTTGATACACTTTTCTGCTTGCCAGCATGTTCTTTTTCTCTCGTCCGTTTAAACTACAAATATGTCCAATTATATTTAGCGTTGATTAAAAAAATATATATCATTATAGTGTCAAACTCTGTTGCTTTCTTCTCCACAATCTTGGATATGTTGTAAACATGAAGCTGTGACTTCTTGTCGCTTCTTGCTTTGCACAAGGACAACTCTGGGGAATGTCCTGACCTAGACATGTTCAGTCATGCATGCTTGAACGAGGGTTATGTTGCCATGGATTGGTCAAACAGCACAACAAGAAATAAACACTTTTGTGTTGTTAAAAGTTGTCTTTTTATTTTACATCCTCAGCCAACTCTCAGCCATGCTGGTTATGTGTTTGACCTTGCCGAAGTTGTGTTTTACATCTTATAAGCTTTGGGCGAGCATAGTTTAGGGCTTCTGCACCCACACAATCTGTCAAACGTTGGGGCAATTTCTTTCAAATAAAATAATCAGTTAAGCAGTGCAGAAAAACACACACACTCACACTCACAGGGTAAGGTAAGAAAAATACCTTTTTTTAATGATAGTTTGGTAGTTCTGCAATTGCTTTACAATCAAGGTTTCAATCAGTCAGCAAGTTGGTGTCAAGAGACTAAAAGTGACATTATCTTATAGAGAGAGAGAGAGAGAATGATTGTTGAACCTAGAGGATAACGCTTTTGTAACAGTCTATAACATTTTATCCCCCTGCGTTTTCCCCTTTGAAAGCAAAGTGTGTCAGATTGAACGGTTATTTAATGTGTTGCCATTGTGAGACATCTGGATGCGTTCATGGCCCAGGAGCAGGCAGGAGGTGGTTTATAGACCTGCAGTACGGGATGAGCTGTCTGATGGGGAAATGACACATTGGCCCTGTACCATGAATACAGACACATACTATATACAAGTTTGTAGGTCTGCAGCCAATCAATTTTGTTATTGATATTTTATTTACACATTTAGTTAAATGTGAAGAAATATTTAGTTACGTTTCCTGTATGTTTTACCACAGACACAATCCGACAAAGAACACGTGAACACAATCACAGTATTCACGAAACCATAACATGTTTAATTAAGCTGGTATGTAGCCCCTTTTCACACAGACACACACACACACCCACACACACTTACACACTGCCTTACACGGCCAAATATATATGCATTGATTTGCATGGAAATGACTAAACATGTCGAGCTCAAAGATGTCATTTCTAATCCGTCATATTAAAGGGGAAACGAAATAGCTGATGCAGTCTGTTAAAATCAAAAGAGCTGCGTGTGTGCGTGTGTGCATGTCGGTGTGTGTGCGTGTGTGTGTCAAGGGGAAGAGTAAGACGTGAGCAGCAAGTAGTGTATGTTTCAGATGCCTGCCGTTGCCTGTAACACCACTTCACGCCAAATGCTTAGCACACACTCACACACACTGATACATTGATGTCTGTGTTCATTACTGTTGATGGTTCTGTGTCTGTCATCTCATGGCGCGGACACTGAATCGGTGAAGGAGAGCTAAGCGTGATGGAGTGTGTCGGCCCATGTGTATCGTCAACATATAGTGTCTATGTGTTTGTATAACTGCATGTTAGTCTAGTGTTGCTGCAGCAGTGTTTGTAGATGAGGTAAGATAACACTTTATTGTCCGTTTGCATGGAAATGTGTCTTGCATTCGAGTTAGTTAGGTGTCTTAGAATTAATTTATTGTTATTAATCTCTTAAGAGCCTCCTTTCAAATTGGGGACAAAACCCTTTTTCAATCACGGCTGGGATATAAAGTTGTTTAGATTAATAGGAACAACTGAACGCTGGTTAACATGGCATGTATGAGAATATTATATGGACCAGATATGATCCATAACACTCATATGGTTAAAGCTGCCTATCTTGAAATTCTGAGAAGCTGAGATAAAATGAGCTTGTGTTTTTATTCTTTCCTGTTGTTTTCCAAATCCTAAAAGGCAAAGTAGGTATTTTCCACGCAATTTCTACTTTTACTTTTTGATGCAGCATCGTGCTTTATTCTGGTACCCTGTCCTTGAACATGTATGTTCTGAAAGAGTCTTTAGCTCTCTAACTTAGCTCTCTTTCTTCCTTTGTCTTAGCATTGAACAGCAGCTAAAGGAGCTCCAGGCCAAAATGGGAGACTCCCGGACAGGCGAGCGTCCACCGAGCCCCACAG
Source organism: Symphodus melops (assembly GCF_947650265.1). Classification (NCBI taxonomy): domain Eukaryota; kingdom Metazoa; phylum Chordata; class Actinopteri; order Labriformes; family Labridae; genus Symphodus; species Symphodus melops. The sequence continues at coordinate 41,205,724 of NC_136691.1, read as the reverse complement.
AGTGTCTGCAGTGGCTAAACCTCAGAGCGCATAACAGTCTGAGGCCTGTTTCCACAGGACATCAAGAGCTCATGGACTTTTTCAAAGCGTTGGTAATACATCGGGGCAGCCTGACACTGACTGATGATGATACTCTTAATAACAACACTACTTTTTTTTATTTCACTGATAACAAAGCTAGACCGCTAACTGTGATAATGCTGATAAAAAAGATTGTATCAATATGCTCTCGTATTACCAAGTATCCTTAATGATCCAATGAATTGAATAATATTACATTACATTATTAATACTAAGCTATCTATGCATGAGCTGTTAAATAAACACCTCTAGATTTAAGGAGGTAGCCCTTTTACATACTTGATGGATTGGTCTGCAAATATTATCATAACTTTATATTAGAAAAATCCATATCCTGACCTTTCGGGTCAGCTCTGCAGTATTGTGATGTGTCTGCTAACTTCAGATAGTTTTCTTCTGTCTACAGCAATACTGACATCACTTTTCTCCCTCTGTTCAGCAACAGTACCTGAGGTCTGATGATGAGGGGAAAGAGGAGGCGGCCCTTCAATTCTTGCTGAATCTGTCCTCCCAGTGTGGAGTCTGCTTTCCTTGTGCCCCTTCGACCTTCTCCACCTCATCTTCTGTTCATCCTCAACTAAATACCTCCTTAATCAACTTGGTGCATACAGTCAGAGATGATGCCTCATTCGAGGTAATCAATGTAGATTTTAAATTAGTGTCTTTTCTCAAGCATTGTCAACTTAAGTAATATTATTGTGAGCTTAGCATATTAGCCTCAACTGAACTGTAGAATTAAAATTGTAATTGATTTTGGAAATGGCATCTTTTGACTAGTATGGACAACGACAAAAACTACAACAACTTATTGGACCTTAGGGATATGTAACGACACATAAATATCGTTTAGCAGAAAATCTGAACCTTGAACCGAGTTTTTATGTCATACCAGAGGGATGTCAATTTTCATGCCGAAGGATAGTTATTAAGATATCCTCCAAATGACTATTATGGATTATCATTTTATGTTTTGAAACCTATCCTCCATGTTGTTGTTTCTTTAAGAACCAGGAAGCATGGGATGATGTGCGTATCCAACTGCGCCGCCACCTGCTGGACCGGCTTTCTTCCCGCAGCCCAGAAGATCCACACAAACATATTTTCACTCTGTCCATCACTGAGCGGGTCCATTGTCTACAGCAGCTGTTCTTTCTTTACCCTGAGCCAGAGGTGCTTTCACATTATCAGGTATGGTATGCTAGTGTTAATGCATTAATGAAACATAAAAATAAAAAAATATTCCCCAATACCAATAACACAACTCAATCAATAACTGATGTTTAAACTTTCTGACTAGAGTTATGTGTGATTTTGTTTGCTTGCACACACATGACACTATAGTAAACCTATAATTTTACAGAGATGTTATGTTTTGATTGGATTATGCAGGGTTTGAGAAGCCAATCTGTGATGGTTCTCCTACTCTCTGCTGTGACCTCGAGCCCTGGTGGTGAGACTGGTTTTGACAGGCTGGCTGTTGGCTTTTGCTCTGCAATCCCAGCTCTGACCCAGGCCTTGACAGAGGAGCTCCATGTTCTTTCAAGACTAGCAGAACCGCACACCATCCTGGGTTTTATAAATGCAGCCTACCTCAGCACTGTGGCGCAAGAACTGGCCTCCTTGATGGAGAGAGAATGTGAAACGGCTCTGAGGGACAACACCACGCTTGGCGGCAAGATCAAGAAATATTCAGCAAGATCTCGGGCAACTGTAGGTAAGAATTGTTGCTACATTTTTACCTTATTAAATAGTTATTTTACATGTTCTGCTCATTTTGTTGTCTTTATTTCCCGCTCTCCCTGTGTGTTGATATTTGTACTTTATTCACATGGCAATTACAGCTTTTTTCTCTCTATATCTAAACTTTACTCCTCTCCTCCTGCTCCCTATTGTTACCCAATAAAGGCTTACAATTTTCTCTCACCATTTTTACCTTTCTGTTACTTTTTCAGCTGCAGTGTGTAGTGATCTGTGCCAGAGCCAAGGCCTCTGTAAGAGATTGTCAGTAACTGCTGTTCCCATTGTAATTGCTTTCTTTTTACTGCCCTCTTTCCTGTCTACCTCAATTTCCTCCTTACCAACAAAAAGACAAAAGCAGCACTTCCAGGGCCAAGGCTTCTTTAGAAGCTACCTCTAAACTCTATTTACCACATAGTTTATCTATGACTGTGACGAGTCCTGGTCCAAGGAAATGTCTGTGCCAAATCCAAGGTCTGTCGACTGTGTGTGTAAGCCACTGTTCATTCACTCCTACACCTTGAACCTATGGCAATAAGCCCTGGAATAGTTGAAACTGTATGCTGTCATCTCAATGCAAGTTCCTCTCAAATGAAAAGTAAATGAAACAAAGTTTAGCGAAGATGCCAAGGCTTAGCAGCAGCTACACCTTTACACATCCTCATGCTCTTCTTGTGGAAAAGGTAAATTGATTTGTCTTAACCTTCTTAGTATAATAGAATGATACAGCCACATTGAAAGAGCTCGCCAGATCCAGTTTGAACGTAGTTCAATATGCTGTCGACCTTGCTTCATAGCGAAACTGATCTTTGACAGAAACAGAAATTTGAAGCAGTGCTTTTAATATTTGCCAAAAAGCAGAATGTGTCACTGTGATGTTGTGTACTTTGACAAGAGAAGAGTGTGGACCTTCACGCGCTGTGTCACTTTTGATTCTTAATTCCCAACATATTCTCTTTGTTTGTTTCATATTGGCCTATTTACAGCTTGCTGAGGGTAAAGATTCTCACAAAAAAAAAAAGTAAAAGATGGGAGCCATTGTTTAGTTTTTTCAAAAATGATGCACATGTCAGCTTCCCTGCGGATCGGGGAGAGGAGTGCTTTTACATCTGCCATTCTTCGATAAACACACCACCAGCCTTGCGTCTTTTGCACCCGCTCTCCCTCCCTCAATCTCTCTCTTCCCATCTCCCTCTCTGGTTTTTACTTTCCCTCTCCTTAAATGTGAGATGAGAGGAGGCAGCCAGGATAATTGGCCATGCGTCAGTTGGGCTGTTTGATCACGTAACGCGGCGGAGGCTACACACCTACGTGCCGCTCAACAAACCGTCAAATGTAGCACCGGAGGCAGAACACGGCTCCAAAGGGAGCGGGGGACCCGTGCTGTGTAATGATGGTAAAATGGAGCAGTTTTGCCTGTGCTTGCTTTAAGTGTGTGTGTATGTGTGTGTGTTTGACTATCAGCTGCAACACAGCTTTGAGGGATACAACTGGGAATACATTTTTTTGTTGTTCATGTTTTAAGTCCCCCCCACCCCAAAAAAAGCTGAAAATCCACCACCTAAACACCCGGGGCTCCTTAAGAGCCAAGGATGAGCATTAATGCATAATCTGCTTTAACACTTAACTGTCTATGCTGTATGCTACGCCCCATAATTGTCAAGGCAATAATGACAATGGTAAAAAAAAAAAGAAAAAGATTATTTTATTTTCATAAGCACCCAATGACTTAGATCTCTTCCTTCTTCCCTGCTGTGTTATTGTTTATTTCTGCAGCAGAGGCAGGCGGTAGGTATATTTTGATAAGAGCCATGCCTGGGAGACTGTGCGGGCTCCCAGGGGAGAAGTGCTGTCTGTAGCATCAGCCACTGTCAAACCACTGAACCATTTAACAGTGTTCACAGCGAGATTTCCCTCCTCTTTTAACCCCACCAACTCAAAGGCAGGCTCTGACATTGTACTGAGACAGATGTGAAGGGTCTCAGCCATCTTTTTTTCTCCCCCCCCCCCCCCTTTGCCTTTTTCCCCTTTTTCTCCTACGGCACTTCCTCTCGCTTTTTTTTTCTCTCTTGTCTTTTTCCATTTTCCTGCAGTTTTCCAAGTGTAATGGGGTGAGCAGTGAGACTGGGAAATGTGCTAGACAGGTTGGCTGGTCAGGAACAATACAGGATTTAAACCTTACTAACACACCTGACTGAGTCTACAGGGGAGAGGGCGAGCATGTCTGCATGTGTGTGTCACTATATATGAGTGTGTTGGTGTTTTCCAAAATCACATTAAAGGCTGAATATACAACATTTTACACATAAATATTGCAGAAATCCAGTATATCCTCTTAAATGAAATCTTTGATCGATCCAAGTCCCGCTGTCTGAGATGTTGCCTGAGCTGTATCTACACCGTGTTTTACATGGATGGGAAGGCCGGCCAGCTCATTCCCTTGCGTATAAAAGTTGTTTAATTTAGGGACTATAGAAAAGAAAAATAACATACTGCACTCACTGCTAGTTTAAATTTGAATAAAGTTGGCTCTGATATGTATCGTACGTGTTCTCAGTCACCTCTGAGTATGTATCATGTGAACATGTCTCCTCAGCTGCTTTGAGGCCATGTATGTGTGTCCGTGCACACTAAGCCCTGGCTAACTTAGAAAATCGTGTGATCAAAACTCCTTTAATACCCTTTTAAAAATGCATCACTACATTTCCATATGTTATCAGTGATATTCAAATCTATGCATGCATAGGCAATTCAGGTTTTTGTAGAAAAATAAAAGCCTTTGTTTCTAGTCCTTTGCAAACACACAATCTATTTCCCAAACAATCGACCACAGGGTTGAAGTAAAGGTTATGAAATTCTGTTCAAACACTCTGCAACCCCATTCTGATAGCACCGATTTCAATACCACATCCACTAATTTCCCCATATGACGATGTCGGCAGCTTCCTTTAGATGAAAAAGAATTGAATTAAAATATGTATAACAAGCATATTCACCCCCACCCCCGCTTCCCCCCTCTCCTCACCCTTTGTTGTTCTTTGAACTCTTTCTTAGAAAAAGCACTTTTCAGCAGCTGATAGAGGTTCTGTCGTGACGCAAGATAGATCAGCTGAGGCGCTGTAGGTGCTTTTGCGGTTTGAGGCTACTTTGGAATAGTGTTTGTTACTATTTATTAAGAGCAGCTCCAGATCATATCTCAGTCTAAGTTTATACACATTGACAGCAAGGGATATGCACACGCATTCTGTTGTGTAATTATGTTTAAGGTATTTTTGAGTGAAGCTTCTAGTTTATTTAATGATGTATCTTCTTTATGTTACTGACTCTTTGTCCTTGTAGAGGATTAACAGACCTTGTTTCAGGAAGTCACAACAATTTTTTTTATTTATTTATTTATTTTTTTTAAACAAATTTCAATAAGACTTGAGTTTTAATTTTGTGGATGTGTAAGTGTCTGTGCACATTTTCTCTAAATCAAGGGCCCAGGGAAACAAATAGGAAGTTTGTATTTCATGGCCCTTGAGAATGTGTATTATGCTTGCCATTTATTTTTTTTCCCCCATGTTGTCACAATAGCCTCTTGAACAACTCAAGGATATGAATATTCTTTTTCTGGCATCTTCTATTAAAAAAGTGCAAACAAATTTGGCTGGCTTATTGAAAGCAGCCAGCACTTTGTGATGAAGACTCAGTGTGATTCATTGAGGGCGTGTAAACATTAACGTGAACAAGGGCACTAGGCACAAGTAGGTTTTAATGAAAAGTTTCCATCAAGACAATATGTTCCTCTATTTTTTTTCATTTTGACGGCTTGGTTCAAGTAAACTGAGGAAGACAGAGATATCTTGAGCCCCATCTCACTGTCATGGCAATATTCACCACAAAGAAAACCAGACACAAAAACTGACACCGAGAAGAATGGAAAAACAAAGTGTATTGGCATCTATGCCTCCACTACCATCGCCAAAAACATGCCTTATTTCCAAAGGCAACTTAATTGAGGTTTTAGGTATTAATACTTCCCCATTCTGTGAAGGGCAGGTGGCCCCTGCTGTGGCTTGGTTGGACAGCACCCAGGTAAAGGGCCACAAGAGACTACTGTAAAGCTTGTGTCATTTGGAGCGTATTTATGTATGTGTGTGTGTGCAAGTGTCAGGGTGAATCCCTGCAGGAGGCTTCCCATAATAACGCTGTCTGAGTGAGCAGTGGGCCGCAACAGAAGCAGAGGACCCCAGCTGTCACATGGCCTAGCAGGAGGTCTACGGGGGTTCGTAGCCTCTCCACTTACACACAAATACATGAATAGACCGAGCCAAAGGCACCTGCACAACCCGGCCTGACGCCCCATGAGTACACTAGACATGAGTGTGCCAATGTTATGAAAGGTCAAATCTTTGGGTCAGCTTATGATGATATCCTGTACAAGATATATTAATGATGACCATCAAACCTGCAGTGTCAGGAAATAACCAATAAACATAAAAACATGCGACTTTTTGTAAACATAGCCAAAGCAAAAGGAGCACCATCATGGAAAGAGATCATGCCTCTTTATTTCTTTTTCTTTTTTTTGTTTGTTTAGGTAGAGTGCCTGAGTAGAAATGTATACGTTTCTCATGAATTTCAAATTAATTAATTAATTAATTAATTAATACAAACTGATATACAAAATAACTTTGTTGTATTTGGAAACAAATATTTTTCAAAACTGTCACTGAGCATTCTATGTAGTATGAAAAGCAGGTTACATTTCCATTGTTTAATATGTTCTAAAATTACCCCCTGAAATCCCTTTTTCCTTATCTTTCTGGACATAATGAAGAAACTGCTTACATCACACACAGTGACACAAACGCAGAAAGCTCTTCGCAAATTGTGATCACATGATAAGAGACGGGAGGCCTGTGGTAAGAGAGAATCACACCACCCCTCCTGATGGTCTTATACTACAGAGAGAGAATGAGAGAATGAGGGGAAGAAGGCGAGAGAGAGTGCAAGATGCTGTGCCAGAGAGAAATTAAATCAGTGTCTAAATTATTGCATGATTGCCCATTCCCCAAAGACTTGGGCATCATTTGGTATAAAGTGTCTAATAATTGGTTTTCGGCCATGTCAGACACATGCAATTCCCCCTACTAATGGCTCTGTTTGGAAGAACTGGGCCTCTTGGGTCAGAGAAGGACAGAAAATAGCCAGACGGCAAAAGCACCCGACGTCCGTCCTTTTTTTTCTCCCTCTCTCATATAAACAAGGAAAGAAGAGAGAAAGAGCGACACACAGAAGAGGGGAGATGGCGAGAAAGAGTGTGTGAGCGAAGAGGAAATGAAGTGGCAATAAGTGCAGCCAAAGGGGAAATGCTCTTCACCGTGAGTTTAATACATCAGACTGGGGATTTGGCAGCCCGCCACACAGCAATTGTTTACCTTTTTGCTCACTGGCTGCATCTGTTCTGTTTTGTAAACGGCACTAAACTATTCGCCCGTAAACACCGGAATCAATAACAACTGCTAAGGGAATTCCCTCATCCCGCCTCTCCCTCTCTTCCCTCCCTCTCTTCACCATGCTTTCATTCCTATCCCCAACCCTTTTCCTTCCCCTAGATCTCCTCCTCCTCTCTCTCTCTCTCTGTGTCTTCTCTCTCGCTCTCTATGTTTCTGCCAGTCAAGAGCAATGTGTGTGTATTAGGAGTGTGAGCTGTGAACCCACAGGAGAGACAGACAACGAGAAGACTGATGGCTCGCCAAAAATACCTGCTCTGTTTTTTTTTTCTTTTTGTCTCACATTGTTGTCATTGTTAAAAGCTACAAACTGAAACTGGCCACTGTAGACTTGGAGAGTTAGATATTCCCTGAAATATTGTTTTTATTCTGGTCCATATGAAATGTAAACCATCCTCCACACACATTCTGCTATTCTTTTTTCACACATTTAGTTCAATGTCAAATTCCTCAACATACCGTATGCTTGTTTTCTTTGAGGGCTTTTGATAAAATACACACTGGTTTTATGGTTATCACAATAATGTGGCTAACCATTGATTTTCCTTTTGTTAATAAGAACATCCTCTGCGCTATAATGTCATATAGTGGAGCTCTCGTATAAACATATCATTTTGCTTTCAGCACCAGTCCTCCTTTATTGATTCTCAGTACATTGACCTTTGGTTGAACTCTTCTGCCTGTTACTGCCCTTCCACATTTGACTCTATGCTATATGACACACCTGGGTGCTTTTAAGCACACCCTCTCCATCAACCAGCTATGAGAGCCTCCATTTGGCCTCACTGTTGTGACAAAGGTATAATGAGGTTTAGATGGCTGTGTACTACACTGCTATAGCTTTAAGGCTATTTGGCTAGGGAGACGACCATAAATACCTATATATCCTGGGCAGGCAGAGCTCAATGAGAGGTGGAGGCAGAGCATTGCAAAACATCAAGGTCATGTTCTACTATATAAGTGTTATTTGGTTAGCGAGTGAAGCAGTTATGGGGTCACATGGTGGAATGAGTGGTTTGGAATAAGAGGGACAAAGATGGTGCTGTGGAATAGTGGATGCTCTCGATGAAGTTAGCGTGCGCTGTGCTCAGATGAATGCCTAACATAAGGTGAGATGTTGGGGTGTGGTTGAAGTCAAAGCTCTTCAGAGAATACAGCTACTGTTTCTCTGATGTGTCCCTGTCGCGTGCGGTTGAGATTGTTTACTCTGGAGTTGTTGACAGCTTGAGTTTGCCCCACAGTGTTAAGGCAAAGAAAACACAGTTGATTCGCTGGTGACTTCTGTAAAAAAAAAACAACAAGATCCTTAGTGCGTGTGTGAATGTGCAAGCTAGAGAACCGGGATGACACATGAGTGTCAGCCAGGTCACTCATGTACACATGCAGTATGAGCTTGTCTCTCTGGCACAGACTCCCACTGGACCCCATTACAGGGAAGCTGTGGACCCATGCAGCTTAATTACACTTTCACATTAATGCATCCACGCACAGTCAAATACACACCAAATAATCACACAGCTATTCACACGTGTAGTTGCACACTCATGCTCACGCTCTTGCATGCACATAAACACATGTATAAACTTAGACTTGCAAACTTGAGGTCAGAACTTATTCTGTGGTGACCACATAGTGTGCTGCAGTGTGGCAATTATCCTGCAAGACTGACATGTGTAAATATGTGTAAAAATGTCTTCTGCAAATCAAGTTTTTTTTACATTGACCTGTATTATATGCACATAAACACACTTTTGCATACACAACACAAGCACACAAATACTCCCTGACTCTTTCTCAAAATACAAGCTCTCAAGAACATGCATCTTCGCCTACACACACTCCAAGTCACACCTCATGCATGATTAAACCAGGCCTCCTTGGGGACACTGTGTTGTCATATTGTCAGATTTTGTTTAACAATATAGCAAAATTACATTAGGATCCAGCAGCAATAATGTTACAATTATTGGAAAATGCCCCCCCCCTCCTTTTCCTCTCTTCTCAGTGCTCAATCATCTCTTTCAGATTCAAGGCTAATACTGAGCTCATCCAGTCCCAAATGCCTTTGCAATGGAAGAGCTCATTTAAGCGGACACACAAAAGTATGTGTGCATGTGTCTGGGGGTATGGCAACACATCTCCCAGCCGCCTATTCTCCGGCTTAATGCGGAACATCCCCCGGGTGATGGCTTTGGCAGCCTCCAAAATGGGAAATCCATATTTGCCGAGGGGGTCATCGACGGGTTAGGGGGAGAAAAGTTTTGTGCCAAGAGAGAAGATGTGCATGTGTGACTTCTCAGGGAGCAAAGTTTTGCATATTTTTTCACTGTCTCTTTGTTTATGCGGTGTATTGGGAAAACATGAATGGGTCGATATTTATAAGAGGTGCCGTGCAAGAAAAGACTTGTAGAGGGGGTGTTTTTTGATGAGTGCTTGTAGGCCAGGAAGTTGAGTTGAAAACTTATTTTCATGAAATTGCTTATTCCTCTTCTGAATTGTAAACTTTAGTGTCGCTGTCATTCTTTCTGTTAGTCAAACATATGCCATATACATATAGACTGTTTATTTTCCTTTCTTTTCTTCTTTTTCACTCATATATTTCCCTCATTTTCAGCACCAATGGAGCTTCCCATGAAAAACAGAAGCTTCAGTTTGACCTCCCACCAGCTGAGGGCGTTAACCCAGCTGGCCTGCACACTGCTGGGGTTTGAGAGGACTGTGAAGGAGCTGGTCACTAATATGACCTTTATTGACTGTTCAGGAGAGACTCCATGTGTAAAAGGTAAAACTCTAGACATGATAATTTTTCTTAGAATTTAAAAAATCTAAGTAACCTGGGAAGCACTTTGCGTTAAACAGATAAGAGAAGTATGCATTACAGATGCATTAGAGACAAACGTGATATTATTTTGAGTAGATAATTTAATAATAATTTCAAAATAAATAGTTTTTCATTTACATTGAGAGAAGTATCTGAACTGAAGCAGGACTAAGATCAAGTAGGAAGTTGAAATGTTTTAAAAATGATAAATCAAATAACTCTTTTCTGTGAGTGGGGATGGGTGACAGTTGGGGGGACTCATTACCACAGTATTCTCAAAACTCTGGTTACGGCCATGCAGTTACATCTCCAGAAACACAACACAACATATACACACATGCATCCCCTGGTACAGTATGTGTTCCAGTGGGACTTCTCTGTTGTGTCTGTGGAAATATTACTTTGGCAAGGAACTATCTTTGGTGTTATAAAAGACTTTGGTATCCTTTTCCTCTCTCCCCTTTGAACTGCTGTTGCGGAGATGTTAAATGGAAGCTTTTGGTGCATGGAGTAATTTCCATAAAGGTTACATTTACAAAAACAAGACTTGCAGAAAGGCTCAATTTACAGAGAGGTAAACAGCCTTTAAAGGGCAGTTATCCAAATCATTAATTCCAGGCAATCAAACGGCTTAATTACCAGAAATTCATCAGATGGGCTTAAAGGTCAAAAAGTGATGCGCTTGCTGCTTCCTCCTTCTTCCATTCCACCCGGTCTTGTTCGGCTAAATTGCCTCGCCTGGGGTCTCACTCTTCGCCTTCTGATTAGGAAAATGTGGCCTTGATGTTCACGCTTTTTAATTGCAACCCAATCCAACATCCTGTATGCTTGTCTCCAAGTAACTCCCCCTTTGCTCCCCCGTCTCCCCCTAACATCAACGCAATTTCCCCTCATGGAATAACCCCATATGTGGCTGATAAGATCTTGGTTCAAATCAAATGTAAGCCCTAAATTTAGATTCGTAAAGCCAACGCTGTTAGCATTTACTGCCTTTTTTTTCGTATCCCTCTGAGTCATGTACAGTGAGACTCCGGTCACTGTGGTTCATTTTAGTGAATGGAGTGAGAATGGGAGCTATGTAAGACATACTGTATACAGTTCTTTTCATGTCACCATACTTGGCTCATGCCCCGCTTTTACACATGATACGGTGCGGTACATAACATAATATGGAAATATTCATCCTAAATAATGCATAGGATAGATGCTATAGGCAAACCCAAGAAAGCATTTTAATCATCAGTCTCATGTGTTATTATGACATTGTTGTTCACTGCTGAAATTTCAGTGACATGGTTTGAGATCAAATTACTTTTGTTTTTAAGACGTAATTGTTTTTTTGGGGGGTTTTTTTCCATTTAGGTATTTTGAAAAAGAGAGAGGATTCTGACATGACCACAGATGGGAGGAAATGCATGACAGAAACTGTTCCTCACACACCAGAGGTAAGCTTTTTAAATGTTTTTCTCCATAAACCCTGTCATTTACACTCAGTCAATTAAAAGTTTTAAATATCATTCAAGCTTATGATCTTTGCTTCTGTAATTACATAGCAACAAGAAAGTTTGTCATTGCAGCGTGTGAACAGGTGAATCATTCCCCACAGTTTCAGACATTACTTCACTGTTGTTCTCCTACTTTGCAGACGCAGGTGTTGGAGTTTGAGTGGAGGTCAGCTTTTCGGGGGCTGGTCCCACACATGGCACATTGTGTTAAAGTGGTGCTGGATGATGTTTGTGACAAGAGTCTGCAGCAGGAGGATGCTTTATTTTCTTCAGGACACACCGCCATCACCCTGAGCCCCATTGGTGGAGACACCACACTCACTGAGTGCAACACACCGCTAAGAGAAGATTCCTTGTACACATACTCAGAGAGAGAGACCCCCAAAGTGATAGCAAAGGTAAATCCAGAATTAGGATGGGATTGACTGATAATCGTTTGTCATTATTAGGGACAAATTCTAACAGTGAAATGGAGTCATTGATTTACCACATGATAATCCATGTTATGAATGCCTTGTCCTGTTTGTATAGTCAATTTATTCATTGCAGGATAGTTAATTAGCATGCATGCATTTCCAATTTTCACTCCCTGGCTTGAAGCCATAGATAGCAGAGAAAGCCCAGTGATCCTTTATTATTAAAAAAAAAAAAATACAGCACTCTGTCAACAACAATGTAAATTCTCTTAAGGTCTAACACTCAGGTTAATTGTAAACTCTGCCTGCTTCTCCTCATCCTGTGCAGAAGTATGTTTTGTGGTGCACACCTCTCGTCCCCTCCTCGTCTTCCTCCTTTATTGCTACCTGGCTGAACAATGCAGGTCTACAAACCGAGAGAGATTAATGTTTTGTGTAGCCCCTGGTGGAAATCCCCTTCTATATTCGAAAGCCCAAATGATTTGAGACTGACACAGTTGACACCCTGGATCAGAAAAGGCCTTGGGAAGAGTTGTCAGTATTAGTCAAGGGGGAGGACTCTAAGGACAAATGAGAGACATGGGGAAACCAAGAACCACCATGGAGGATATTATGGGGGCTAGATGGTGTCAAGAGAAGGATGTTGAATAAAAGGGGAAAGTATAGGGTCCTCAGATGATAGAGGGATGATTCATGGAGAAAAAGAAGCAGGGGTAGAGAGGATAAAGAGGGGATAGTGTGAGAGGAGGGATGAGAGGAGAGGGCCTGGGAAATGTCAGGGAGAGGTGAAGTGGGCACCAGAGATTAACTTTTCTCAGGAGGAAGACCAGGGTGTGATGTGAGACCAGGCTTAGTGTCAAACTCTACAAAGGTTGCCTATGTTTAGAGCTGAACTGCCATATATTTACTTCAAATAACAATCTCACTTGCTCTTCTCCTCCTGTTCTTCCTTTTGGTTCACTCTTGCTGAACAACTTTTAACTCCTAAAACTTTCTCTAATTACCACACCTCCATCTCCCTCTCTTCGATATTGCACACTGTATAGACCCTTATTATTACTGTCTCACCTTCCTCCTTTTCCTGCTCCTCCTCTCCCTCCTTACACTGACAGAATTTGTGGCTCTCATCGCTAACGAGAGTCAGAATTTGTCTGTGCTCAGGACCTGTACAACATATTTATGTGTAGGTCAACGCTTCAAAGATGAGAGCCTTTCAACCCAAAGGTTATACATGCATGCATTTGCATTCAATAACACTGCTCCAGATAGACATCCAAGAACAGATATTATATATATATTTTCCTCCCCTTGTCCTTTTTTTTGACATGTGCCCTCTTGTTTGAGCAGGGAGCAAATTACTATACAAGACATAAGCATGAAATATGGCTGTTTCAAAGGCATTATGATGGATCAATATTTCACACATTTATATTCATAAACTTGCACCTCAATCGTCACTTTTTTTCACGTGAACCCACTTCACTGTCTGTATTACCATACATATGCAGGCCGCGATGATACACTTCATCCATCAGACGTCCTTAGATGCTGTACTTTTTTTATTGGCAGTGAGTTGTGCATTGAATGCCGAAAGACCCTCTGTGTTCGGCAGCTGAAACTGGCCCTTTTGTCAGAACCTGAGATTGAGCTCTCCTTGTTTGGGTGGGCCTTTTTTTTTACCTAGAAGCTAGCTCTCTTTTATAGCAACAGTGCCTTTTCTGTAATCACACTTCACTAATGCCCTCACCTCCACTTGTCTCTCTACTCCACACTCTGCACACACAAACAGGCCTCCCGAGCACTCCAAAACTTTACACAATCTCTTTCACCTTGCTGAAATAGTCCTGGTGGGATTTGACGCTTTGATCTCCGCTAGTTAAGGTTTCAGTTTGTGCACTTATGTGTGTGGTTGTTGTCTCTCTTTTTTTGGCTGAATATGTGTGTGCGTGTGCATGTGTGTGTGCGTGTGTGTGTGCGTGTGTGTGCGTGCGTGTCATTGCACATGTTGATACTGTAAGTGTTCTGTATGAGATGCACCTCCTGGGCCTCTCCATCACCCTGCTACTGCTGATTGTTGTGACTGTCTCTGCTTCGTCTCTCTCAAAGCTAAGCTCCTAATGACTACATGCAGTCTGATATTGACTTAATTGTCCGAACGGCCATTGCTCCTAGTCCTTTTAACCCCTCCAGAAGCTTTAAAGAAAAAAAAATTGTGTAAAGAGATTGTGAGATTGTCAATTGTGTAAACATAGTGGAGCCCTGACATGACAGGATGTTGAATTTCACAGTAAGCTCTTACAGTAAGACAAGTTATCAGTGTGTGACTATAGAAGCAAGCAATACATAGATTGACGTCAAATTCTCGATGTTTTATTTATAGAAAATGCATGTTAAGACTTTTTTTAGAACTCACATGCAAATCTGCTCCTTTGCACATGCCTTCCATTGCTCTCAATGTGAATGAGAGTTATATACATTTAGAGGCAAAGTGTTTGTGCATGTATCATGTTCTCGGCAGTAAAAGATGCATGGTATTTTAGCAGTATGCAGAAAACATGTCAAACTGAACTAAACAGAACTACACTATCAAAGCAATAGTTAAAGGAGTCTGTGTAGTAATAGATATAGACTCTTTAGAGTTTGAGATTTAGACTTTTTATTGCCATTGTATAAAATAAAAAAAACTTTGTTGACAGCAATGCTGTACATTTCCAAAACCTTTAATAGTGAATACATTAAAAAAAAAAAATCACCAAATGTTAAATTTTTTTTACACGTGTTAATTTGACTATACAGTGATTACAGTTAATCACATTCTAGCCTTGTGTCAACCATGCCAATTGGAACCTCAATTGTGATATTGATTAAAACCAGTACCAGTGCACTTCAGCTTTCAGTCAATGTCAAGGCAGTGTTTTCCTTGTAGGCCTTTTTCCAGGACATATGTGAATACTGTGAATGCATGTTGCAATACTTGGTGCTGGGGTAGTCTTATATATTGCTGAAACTGTCTTCTCTCTCGTTCTCTCGTGCTCCCTCTCTCCCTCTCTCTGTCTCTCCTTCTCTTTCTCTCACCTTTGATTGACCTTTTACTTTCCTCTCAGCTCATCTGACTCCTCCACCTCTTCCTTGTATATACTGTAACATTTCTCTTTGAATGCTGTGAACATGATTCATGCTTTTATGAAATAAGACAAGTACTCATGTATCCTCAGAAGTAAAGGTTTTATTTGACCTGATGCCAATTATGCATGTTCAGTACCACAGTTTATGCAGAGGGCACGTCTTTGGATATCTGTATTCTACATGTGCACTGATGTTTGCTTTTCAGCTGAAATGGCTTGCACATTGTTTGAGGAAAAAAATGCATGTGTAATACTCAGTTTTTCAGTCTTCTTCCTTGTCATTCTGATGACTCCTCACAAATGTTCCATTATTTATATCTAATGAGGTCTCCTTCTGGTTTTTTCTTTCCCCCTGTTTTTGCTCATACTGACAGAATTCCTCTCTGTTATTGAGATCATCTGGTCTTGTCTTTGCCTTTTTCTCTCCCTTCAGTTCTGTGGATCAATGGTGATCGAGCTCGATGCTTTACTTCCCCTGGCAGTAGCATGCAGAGATGGCTCTCTCCTAGAGGTGCGTTCGAGCTTTGTGGAGGCGTGTGGCCGGACTGCATTCGCCATGCTTGGCCGCTTGCAGGAGAGGGCCCTGGAGGTACCTTCCTCTGCTCCCCTGAAGAACCTACCCGCTCTTATTGCCACTTGTATATATGTGCACCAACGACTGGAGCACTACCATGCCCGACTGAAAGGTTCACATACTGCTGCTGCTAAAGTGTAAGGAGGGGGGCTGTATGTGTGGGCTTGTTTGTGTATCATTTTGTGGGAGAGGAATAGTGTGTTGGCTGATGTGCTACAATGGATGTATGTGTTTTACTTGGTTTTTTGTGTGTAAATCCTTTTTTGTATCCACAGAAAATAAAATTATAATGGGATATTGATTTAACCATGGAAGAGTTTGATTATGTTAATGAATAATGATAATATTTACATGTTGCTGTCCTATGTTCTGCAATTCTAGTAAACAATGAAAAAGAACATGACTAATCATGACGAAAATCAATTCTGCAGATTCTGACTGTCGGGGTCAACATGGTATACTATGCAGGATAACAAACCCTGTGGGTATCATAATAAAGATATGTATTAAAAAAGGATTAGGGGATCACACATTATGTGAGGTATGTAAGAAGGACGGAAAAAAAGAGAAACCTTTGGAAAAAAGAAGCTTGCACAGTTTAAAAAATGGGGACCAGAATGTGAAAAAAAAAAAGAAAAGGAGTAAAAGTGATTGACGGGAGGTAATGACACCCATATTGTGTCTACATCTGTTGAGTTTTTATGCCCCATAATACCCCCTTAACCTCTGCCTCACACCGGGCCCCTCTTAAGACATCTTTGGTGCCCTTGGTGTTCATGTTGTCCCACCTCTGGTTTTCTGCACCCCTCCACCTGCACTTGCACTTTGCCCCTCAGGTCATAAAGCACCTTCCTCTCTCTCTCTCTCTTTACACCCACTAATCCCCCTGGTCTTAAGCCCCCATGCATGCCTCTTAAAACCTTGCCTTTCTCTGGAAATTGTCAAGGCAGGCAGATTTAAAGGATATGAAATGTCACAATAAACTTTTGAAATAAATCATCAGTTTTTTTTACCAATTCAGTACACCTCATGTTTGGGTGATAGCAGCTCTGTAAATATACTGTAGACAGCCATGCATCTGGATTACAGGATTTTGGCCTGCTAGGCTCTGTGTTCTTAATCAACCATGATAGAGCTTTGTTTTTCTGTCTTTAAGTTTTAAATGTTTTGTTTCCTTCCCCTATGCCTAGACCACTGACCCTGCTGCCCATTCAGAAGTACCACGATGCAGTTGAAGCCTTAAAAGAACAGCTGACCAGCTACTGTTCTCAGGTCTGTTCCACCTGCATTCTTCAAGATGCAGAGAGTCACCACTGGGCTGACCCTAAACCCTTCTACGAGGTAAAATATTGAGAAATTTAAAGTAAATGTGGTTTCTTTCTTTCCTCAGGACATACATAAAAATATCAACATACAGCGTTTGAGTCTCTTGTATCATCTAAAATACACTAAATTAACATATTAATTGTGTGTGTACAGTATATTCCTAAAGAAACTGATAAATAAAAACATATTTAATATTATCTTCTGTGAATTTCACCACTTTTATTTTAGAGAGTGGATATTCTAATGCCACGTGTCTTAGTAGGCTCTTTTTTTCTATTCTTCTGTACTCTGTACTCTTAGGAACTCCTGGAATTATACTCTGGAGCTGTTTCGCTTATTCTTTTTATTCCCACAATGCATCTTTACCTCCCACTCTCCCACTTCTAACCGAGCGTTCTCCTCTGAGCTCCCTGAGAACATCTGTGGCTTCCATGCTGCCCTGGGGCTCCAGGGATTCAGCTGTCTGAAGTCTGCAGTCTACACTGCGACTGTCTGGAAACAGCATAGGGCCCCTGAAACTCCCCTACCTTTATGCCCTTAAACCAATCTAAACCTCCCCTCACTTTCTTTCTTTACTCCGCTTTTGCCTTTTTTTCTCTCTCTTTGTTCCTCCCTCCTTCTCTGGGTCACTGGTGTCAGACAGACCTGCTGTGCGCAGGTGTGTGCTTTTGTTCAAGCATGCCTGTGTGCATCTGTACAGATGAATGCACATGTGGGTGTGCAGCAGCATCTCCGGATGTGCCTTTCATTTGGTTTGTGTGTGTGTATCTATATATTCATGTCTGTTGAGTATATGTTGTATGCATTAAGTTTCCATCTCCTGGAGCTCTAGCTTTGTGTACCAGCTCTGTCAGGGTTAGTGTAGCTCTAGAGACCCTTGAGTTTATTCGTTCTTTTTTGTTGTTTTGCCTTGATAAGAACACATGAATATTTTTTAAAGTTATTTTCTTTCCTTGCCTTGTTGGATAGGATTGCTAAAGAGACGCAGAGAATGTTAGGAGGAGAGACATGGGGGTGACATGCAGAAAAGGGCCGGGGTCGAAGTCGGAACCTATAGTCGCTGCAAGAAGGACTGCAGGCTCTTCTTATGTATCTTCGTATCAGTTGAACTGTTAGGTTATCTGGATTCCCAAACACATGAATAGTTTTTTTCATAGATGGAATATTTAAATTGGGAATGTTGAATTAATGTGTTTCTGACTGGGGGCGTGTTTTGCTTAAATTTCCAACGGTAAATGGACAAATTTCTAAGGATAGATATGAGTAAAATATTATTAGGTTTATGATCATAGCCCTGCCCCAGCCATGGCCTTTTTTCTTCTTAGTATATGTGTGTAGTATATGTCATCTTACAGCCAGAAGATTCCTGGTTTGAATCCCTGTCAGTACACTCCAGCTTCCTCCCACAGCCCAAAGACATGCTCACTAGGTTAATTATGACTCAAAAATTGCCAAAGGTGTGAATCTGATTATACTTGGTTTCGTGTTGTTGGCATTGTTATTGACTGACGGCCAGTTCAGGGTGTACCTGTCACCCAATGACAGCTTCAGCACCCCCTACGACGAGGTAAGCAGTATAGATAATAAATGGAAAGAAGACACAGAATGCTGTAACTGACCAGAGAACTGTGTTTTAAAAATGGTTGTTTGAACAGTTAAAGGACATTCATAAGTTCTTTACAAGAAAATCCACAGAAAACTTTCTTGTGAGTACTTCACCAACAGAGCTTTCAAAGCCATACAGGGAATGTTATACACAGTTTCCAAGTGTAGTTCCTCCTCAAGTTCCTATTCCAGATTCAGTCTTCACTATAGCCAAGCTGTCGTCACTGACAGGAATTTGTACCTAGTTGACCTAGCTGATTGAATAAAGTTAGACCTGAATGAATGGATAAAACAGCACAACCGCACATGTAGTTTTCGCTGCTCCTGGTTTGGATCTAATGTCTGAGTCCACAGGCGAAGGATGGTGGTGTAATCCCGGACATAGAGTTCGGTCACGCTCCCCATCAACCGCAGATCCCTAAATGACTGGCTCTAGGGAGGAGAGGAAGGGGAAAGGAAGGGGAGAAGGAAAATATAAGAACGATGAGGTGAAATGGGAAGAAAATGAGAAGGGACCAAAGGGCATGATGATTTGAAGACAGGAGGAAGTTTTGGATATTTCACCACCACACACACACAGTTTATTGTTAGAGGTTAAACATGAGGTGTTCAGATGAGTGGAGGTATATACTTTTCAACAAAGCCACAGGATAAAAAGCTCTTGTTCTTTTCTCCCTCTCGCTCTCTTGCTCTCTCTCCTGCTCATATCTTTTAGAGGGTTCTTCATTTCCTTTTTTCTCTCTGACTTACTTCATATGTGTGACCGGTGTGATGTGTTCTCCAGTTCTGGACTTTAAAGCAGTCGAAAAATCCCAGTGGGGGTAGAAACCCAGGTGCAGAGTGCAGGTGGCATGACCACCGAGACATCCTGGTGTTGACAGTCCTGCCTCTGTCTCGGTCTCTCTCTTTCTTTTCTTTCATGGTTTTTTTTTTCTCTCAGTCTGTCTCACTCTATCTTCGTGCCCTTTTCCTGGTTCTCTGTTTTTGCTTCAGTGTCATTACCCATATCACAATTTATCTTCATCTGGAACCCCCCCCCCCCCTCTCCTGTCCAACACTTTCGTCCACAGGGTGAGCGCTGTTCCTTCTCCGTGCAGATGTGGTTCTACTTTTTGTGTGGTCTCCGGAGCGACCTGTGGGCAGCGCTCCCTCCGGAGTTAGCTAAAGAGGTGTTGGGCCAGGTGCTTGCAGAGACTCTACAGCTGCTGGTGCAAAGATATGCCAGAGCCCGTCCTTCATACAAGAGACTCCTGCAAATCAGGTACTTTATTTAAAAGGTGGCCTCATTTATGTATACTGAACACATCATTTCACTCATTGTTATATAGGAATTTATTGCAACAGGCTGCCAGGAGTTTTTGTCTTTTTAATGGAGCACAAATAGTTGTTTTAATGTCAATGCATCTTTTTTTCAGTCCTGAAAGGCTTATTTTGTGGCAGATTTTCCGATCAAATCAATGCTCTCTTCAGACACACCTACAGTACTTCATCCCTTCGTCCCCCTCCTGTCTCCACACTGTTTCACAAGCAGAATTCTGGCAGAGACCCCATCAGACAAGTGCTAATAAACATCCGAAAACAAAATTCCGCCATCAATTTCAAGTATGGGTTTACATTTCAAAGAAGATCAGGTTATTTAATATTTGTCACTTTGGACCGTAAAAACTATTTTATTTAGTTTTGGTAGTCTGATGGTTCTCCTTCTGTTGAGTCGTTGCAAAAACCTGCCCCTCTACTCTTTGTAGCAGAGTGATGACAATGCAAAGTTAACTGTGACACACAGAAGAGTCACAAAAGAGTGAAAAAGTAAATGCGTATTCCACACATGTCGCACCACCTGATGTCATCACTGAGCCTGGTTTATGTTGCTTTGGGATGCATGTGTTTCTAGAGGGACATTTGTAAAGTGCAAGCTTGCCTAAACAGATGGCTTTTTTAAAGTTTCCTATGTCTACAACACACATATGGATACTCTTACAATATCTCACCTCTCCTGCATCAGTCCGTCCGTGTGTGGGTTTAATAACCATGTAGGCCACATGAAGAGCAAGGATGAGGAGAAGAGACATGATGAGCAGCTCTCCTAAACCAATTGAGGAAACAGATTTAGAGGCGTTGAGATTTAAAAGCAATGACTTTTATAGTGAAATTCAAAGCCGCCAGTACATTTAACTTTCAACAGTAAAACCAGCAGGAGGTCGTATTATCTGACTGCCTGCGCAATGAGCCTGTTATGTCATGATGTAATTTTGGATCTTAGCCTTTGAAGACAGAGAAGCTTGGCTTTTGTGCATTACCATGATAGTGGCTTTCTCTTTCTCTAAATGTGTTCTCACATATTCCCTCACATCTCATCTTGTCCCCTTTCATCAATACATTTGCCTTTTCTCGTTCCATGCTCTGTGTGTGTCAGGTGTGACATAACAGCCGTGTTGATGTACGTCGAGCAACTTATGTGGAGTGTGTGTGAAAGTCCTGAGGCTCTGGTGCACTCCAAACCTTTGTCACCAATTGCCATAATAGCAGGAGGAGCAGACTGGCCATACATAATCCACAGCCTGTGTGAGCAACTCCTGACAGTCCTGGTCATTGTCACAGCACCCCTATCTTTGCTGCACAGGTTAGTATGCTCAGCGTTTTCCCTCACCAGAAATTTCCCTCTCTTTACAAGGTCTTTGCAACCTTTACTTTAACTGGTTGGGCTACAACTGACAAAAATAAAAAATGACATTACTTTAATCCACACAGAAGGATGTATTTGATTTCATGAAATAACTTCTGCAGAGGTGTGACCACTTAAAACAGTGTATTGTTTAGGAATTTAAAATGTATATACAGTATATATTTTTTTAATGTGCATGTGTGATCTCAATTCCTGCAGAGTATTTATGATTGATCCTGCAGAAACGTCTGCACCAGTTCAGCCTGACAGCCCTGTTGTCCGATGGCTAAATACCATCAACCAAGACCTCTTCACTGAGCAGGTCATACGGTATGTAAAATACATCACATCATACCATCCATCAACCTTATCACAGTAGACGCATATATTGACATTCACTTACAAACTTGCATACACGCACATTCTGGTATGCCATGCCATCACGCCGTGTGTGTGTGTGTGTGTGTGTGTGTGTGTGTGTGTGTGTGTGTGTGTGTGTGTGTGTGTGTGTGTGTGTGTGTGTGTGTGTGTGTGTGTGTGTGTGTGTGTGTGTGTGTGTGTGTGTGTGTGTGTGTGTGTGTGTGTGTGTGTGTGTGTGTGTGTGAAACTTGCTGTTGCTCAGGGCTTGAAGCTTGAACTACTGCGCTAATATAACACAGATGAGAAAATAATGAAAAGAACTTCTGCTGCTTCTGACACTGATTGCGTATATATATATATATATATATATATATATATATATATATATATATATTGTTGGTTGCTGATCGTTGAACACATTGCGATGTTTATATCTTTGCATGTGTGCATGCATGCTTACATATGTGTACATGTGTGTCCAGTTACTGTCATGACCACCAAAGTGCATTCAATCACTCTCCCCTTTCACCCTTGACTCCCCTCTCCTCCCCTCACATATTTTTCCCTCTCATAAGAGGTGATGTTATTGCGGGTTGATGGCACACAAATCAAGTCTACCCCTGGCTCCCCAGCTCCTAAATATTGTAGAGCTAAAATTGTTTTACTTTTATGACCTCTTTATTTCTTTGCTCCAACCCCCTGCCGGCATGCAAATTCGCCAGAGGGCCTTTTTTCGTTTTTCCCAGGTCCAGGTCCACAGGTCCTCATCCTCGTGGCCAAATCTCTCTGCAGCCTATTAAAATAAAACCATTGTTATGGTTATTTAAAAAAACAATCATGAAACCAGAAAGCAAATAAATAAATCATCCAGCATAACATAAGACTATAAAACTGTATCTGAGTTGTGTTTTCTGGTTTATTATATATTTGCATTGGGGTTTTTTTTCTTGCCTTTGCACATGTGTGTTTGTGTATGTGTGTCTTGGTTCTGTAAGCTGACCCTCTGCTGTAGCCACTTAGATTTATCAGTGTAGTTAAAAGAGGACTTCTTCTGGATTTGCGGTCCTAGTGACATCATAAATTGCACTGTCAGATTGAGGCATCGCCTTCCTCAGTCAAGCAGCAGGGTGCACCCCGCTCTCGCTTTCTGCCTCAAATAGTATGGTTAATTTTGGGCAGCCACCCCCTGCCCACTCCCCTCTCCCTCCTCCTCGCTCTTCAGACAAACTCTGTCCATTCCTTCCATTAGGTTTTATTGAGATGTATAAAGTAACATGCAGGCGCACACATGTCAGCATGCGCTCACACTTGCACACATACATAACCACAAGCCTAGGCTCTGAAGGGTGCACACAAGAATACACTTACACGCACACACACCAAGGATACGGCTCATTACCCACAGCTGGCTGCAGCCTCTTGGTTATACAAAAGATGTAGGAGGGGGGTACTGCTGTATATTCATGTATTTGGCTGTCTCCCAAATGTTAATTTGGTTTTAGCTGGCCAAGATTAGAGCTAATTCCTTCCCGGTGCACACTATAAGTAAGCAAGAGTGAAAGCATTTGCAGACTAAGCTCGTATCAGGAGTGAGTGACACTGAGGGAAGCTCCCATTGAAACATAAACACTTTTTCCTCCCAGATTGTCATCCAAGACAGCTGTGATATCAAATTTCGTCTTTCACTTTGAAGGCTTTTTCCTCCTTTGTTGTCTCTTGCTAAATGGACTGCTATCTGTACGCTCACCTGACACTGCAGAACTGTCAACATTGTTTTCCTCCTCTCTTCTCCCAGAGATGGTCTTATGGGCCAGGCGGCCTCTGCATGTCAGCTGAGGCTGCTGACCTCTGACCCTGGATGCAATCCCAAGTTGCTACTGCAAATGTTGCTGTACAGAGACTGTCACCTGCCCAGAACACTCCTAGAAAACTCTTGTAAGTCTGTCTGTTAAGTGTGCATGGATTGTGTTTTTATTTTTGTATGAAGAATAGAGATATATCATTTGAGTCCATAGTTTTCAATATTCGAGAAGAAAATTGAACCTGCTTCACAAGTTCTTGAATGTTTCCTTTTATAAGAAAATAAAAATAACCCTGAATCCACAGAGTGAATCCTTCAGGAGCCATGTGCAGGAAGCTGTTTACCAGTGTCTTAATTATGTTGCCCTGAGATCCTTAGTGAGTTTTACAGACCTTAGATGAGCTCTATCCATTTTATGAAGTTATCATCAGCATCTTTGCCTTCATCATCATTTTCACCTTGCTCACCATCATCACTAAATCAATAGAGAGTAGTAATAAACACTCAACAGGCCCAGGCGGAGCACAGGCGCTGACCTTTAAAGATTTTCCCTTCCTTCTTTCCCCTCCGCACCGGCAACAGTCTAACCTTTAAAGACTGTTGTGCACTCGCACATTAATTCACATTATAGCGACCTCATTAATAACAACTCGCACTGTCTCATTCTCTCGCTTGGTCTGAGTCTGGCTCAGAGGCTCTGCAATGCTTCTCCCCGCGCACTGCTGTAAATCAACGCTGGAAGCGCTGACTCTCGCGTGTTATCACGTTGACGGGCTAATTAACCAGGAAGCAGACAGACAGAGAGAACAGCCTGACTGAATGCCTACATTCCCATAATCCACTGCCACTTCCCATACATGGATATACTTGACTTCTTGGTAGAAAGCAGACCCTCAGTATCGATCATAGTAATAATAAGAGTCTGAAACCCCTGAATTAGACTCTGATCTATCTTATTTAACACTGTTTTGTGTATTTAAAAAAAATTCTGCTGTCTAATAATGCATGAACATGTTAACTTTGGTGCATTAGTAGTTCTGCTTTAACACAGTAGTTGCTCAGTGACAACTTTTTTAAAATAAAAGATTCAAAGGTTTTTGTTTGTCATATACGCATACAGGATGTGCAGAGAAATGTTTTTGTGACATGTGCTGTACTTCTGTATTCAATTCAAACAATGAAAATATAATGCAGTGCATTTTAGTAGAATAAATAGAATACAATACAATAATGTATGATTTATATCGCAATACTAATGGTTTATATTATTCTAAATAGCTAAAGAGCCAGCTAGCAAGCTAAGCTAACTGAACCGATCTTGGTTTTAAAAATGTTTTAATTTAGCAGGGGATTACAACTCACATACATTTGAAATAACATTTTTCGGCTTTTACACAGCTCACACTAAATCATGTGATACACACACACACCTACACACACACACACACACACACACACTCTTCCTTTTTATTATCATCAGCGTGTCTGCTTCCAATTAGAGAAGTCTGCAGAGAGGGCCCTAGTGACTGGTTGACTGGTCGTCCGGAAGATAAACAGGTGTAGCTATTGGCTATGTATCAAGGTTGGATAAGCTCGGAGACTGAGAGGGAGGGAAAGAGAGTGCGGAAAGATTGAAAAAGCTATCGAGAAATCGACATGAAAAAACAAACATGCTGGAGTTACCGTATGCAGCAGCAGTAGTAGAGACTCTACAGAGATGTGCGAGCGCATTGTCATCTGTTTTTCTCAAGTGTTCTGTTGCTACATAATGGGACCATTATTAAAAGGCACCTAGTTAACCTGCCATGCTCTCCAGCACCTCACATTGAAATTAATGTTAGTCACTCTTGTTCCTTCGGACAGTTGCAGCCACAGCAGTATTATACAGAGCAAACTCTCCTTGAGGACCAATTACAAGACAGGCTGAGAACAAGATGCTCGTGTAGTCCACATCATTCTGGCTAATGGGCTGATTTTAGGATAGTTAGGTTGACCACTTCTGACTCTTTCTTTAAGTGAAAAACCAGGAAACCAAGTGATAAAGACAGGAAGAGTAAGAAAAACGGTCATCATCTGGACCTTGATGGGTGGCTTTAGATTCCTACATGCCTGTTATTATGGTGGTCATTATGACTGCAGAAGCTAATTTAGCTTTGTAATTTTAAAATAGTCCAGAATTAGTCAGACTAAAGCCCCGCTGCCCTCCATCACAGCGCCCCCTCATTGACTGCTGCGTAGCATACACCCTCCTATTCAAATAGCTGTCATCTCCCACACAGCAGACTGACAGACCTCTGGATGTCTGCCACCTCTGGAGCGGTGGGCCTTTTTCCTCAGCAAACCCCTGTCAACTGAACACGCACACATTTACATGCACACAAAACACATATAGACATCCTTAAGGGTAAAACACGCACACACCTCCATCCGCAGCCCTGTGCTTTTCAGACAGCAACCCCCACAAGGACACCCTGTCAAAACCTCTTCCTTTTCACTTCCTGTCTCCATGTGCTGTGGGGCTTTGAAATCTGTTCCTTTTTCTGTTTTTTTTTTTTAGTCCGTTTTTTTTTCTCTCCCATCTAACACAGATGTGGGTTTTTCTGCTCTTTCTATCCCACAACGCCTTTTGTTCACCCTTTCTGTTAACATGTGTCAGGTTGGGCAGCCTTGACATTTTCCGATGTGTTTTTGTGCAAGGAAATCAAGGTGCTGTTTCATAGGATAGAGTTTTATACAGTGTCTTTCACAACCTGACTGCATAAGGTTGATATTTTTTCTGAACTGTGATCCAAATAACAGTTAGATTTTACACTCACTCAACTGGATCCATGAGAGCAAACGAGTATAGGGTTTTTTTTAATCCCTTTGTGTATCCTGTTGTTCGTGTGACAGTGTCAAGTGTTCTGAATATGAAGTTTCATCAAATCACTGACAATGTATTGAACCATTAAGTGTCTAAATGACTCAGACTGACTCCTTTTCTTCTTCCTCCTTTTTTTTTTTTTTTAGACTTTTGCCAGGAGAGCCGATTAGAAACATCTACAGAGCTGCACAAAGCAGCAGATGACTTCTTGGTCACATTGTTCAATTTTTTCAGTTCGTTAAACAATGTTCCCAAGGCCTTGACTCAGGTCCTTGAACGGTACCTGGAACAGGCACACATATGGGAACATCTTTACACACTGGCAGGTAAAGTGGAAACCAGCTCACCTTTAAAGATAAAGCGCAAAGGCTCTTTACTGTAGATTTGCATGACTTTTATGTAAATGTGACTTCAGCAGTTATTGGTAGAACTCTGTTTTCAAGTAGACGTAATACTTAAATGCAATAATGTGAAGAGTTATTAAAAAAAGATACATTTTAGCTTCAGGAGAGCAATTCATTATTCTCATTATTTTAGAGGTTATAGGCATACATGCTCTGTAGTTCATTGGAAAAAATACTGTACTATCAACCTAATGGGTACTGAAAAACTCTGATTAAAAAATTCTAAGTCAGAGCAGTTCTTGTGTTTTGATAAAGAAGAGTCAACTTCTTAATTTCAAAAATAATACCTAAGTTCTTTTCTTAATTCCATGGTTGACGTCACATGCACGTGAGCTAAAGCACACATTTAATAAACTATTACAGAGATGGCAAATGACTCTCCAACTCTTTATTTATTTTAGTCTTTTTTTGGTACAAACGTTGATGCCGACCTTAATCACAACTACTTTGGAGTATGGAGCTGGTGGTGATTTTTTATTTATTTTTTTATCCTGGTTGAGAGGTAATTATTGTAGCATAAAGTAGGGTGATTGAAAAGAGTATTTGGATGGAGACAGAGCAAAGAGAGGTTGACAGAGGGAAGGAACCAAAAAAAGTTAGAATGAGCAAGAGAGAAATTCTCAATGTCATCCAATCATAGTTTATCCTCACAGGGTAATTAGTTTAATTATTGGACTGTGCCAAATCTGTGTATTATAATTTTGGTTACAGGATGCCCCCCGTGCCCCCATTTCTATTTAAACTGTTCACTGAGTTAGCTTTCATAGATTACTTTACTATTTCTCCACTTATACTGTTATTTCATCACACTGTAGCAGGTTGTTTCAGATCAATACACCAGTCGATATGATAACGGGCAGTTTAAAGTCTGAGAACCAAGTGACTTTGAAAAATAGTCCTCGGTATCACCTGCCACAGAGCGCTTCTCCTTCAAAAAGCTGTATCATTTTTGGTCCCATGCTCCTCTTTTCCTGCGGGTCTGAGGTCACACTTTTGTGAGGGGTCCCTGGAGATAACAGTGTGCCTCCGCTGCTGTCGCAGCACTATATCTCTCTGTTGTAGCCTTTGGTTTTACAGCCAAAGCAGTAGGAATTTTATGGGTGCCATAGAACTTGATGCTGTAGGTGCTCTGTTATCGATATGAGCAAGATATGAAAGGGCAGAGCTTGAAAGACATGGTGCACCTGGGGAAGGTTGTATGATTTGTGCTGTCAGGCCACCTGGGTTTGATAGACAACATCTGCATTTAACTTTCCACTACTTTATTAAATTCTGAAATTTCTACAGAATGGCTTTGCAGTTTTTGGATGTGTAAGGAATTCAAATCTATGTTTTACAATTTTTTCAAAAGTGCAGTAAATCATACATGTAATGATTAAAATATAACAGCTGAAAGTACTCATTCATATTGCCTATAATAGGAAATTTAACCCCTCTTTAATTTGGTATCAGTCATGACTTTAAAGTTGCTTTTACTTTGACAATTTTCAGAACATAAAAAAGTGCATGTCTTTGTGTCCTTGGTTCAAGAGTTCAGACTTTTTAGGATTTAAGACTTGGTATAATGATAGAACAGTCTTTTATTAATCTGTTGTTTCCTAGTTTAAACCCCCGTCAGACAGGAGCTTTTCTGTTAGGTTAATTGGTGACTCTAAATTGTCTGCAGGTGTGAATGTGAGTGTGGCTGGTTGTCTGTTTCTACATGTCAGCCCTGTGATTGACTGGTGACCATTCCAAGGTGTAGCCTCGCCTCTCGCCCAATGAAAGCTGGGGTCATCGCCAAATAGAGACTTCCTCGCGACTACCCTTAAAGTTTGTAGTAATGGAGGGTTTTTTTTAAATAAATCATGTATCTTTTCTGCTTATCAAATTCATCTAAATATCATTTTTATTTTTTCACAATACTGTCACCAAGGTAAAGAAAGAAAAATTAATATATATTAATTATTAGTTCATATGCTGGAGCAGAGGTTTTCTATGGTCAAGTTATAACTTCACTGGAGTCGATTTAACAGTGGAATGTGTTACCTGATTTTCTTCTGTTTGTACTTGTATAGTTCAGCTTTATGTTTTTTTAACTATATTTAAAGAGAATGGATAGCAATACAATGTGTACATCCTTAAGATGAAGTCTTAAGAGTTTGATAGACTTCCATGCACTCTTCTTAGCCTGCTTATTCATTTCCCTCTTCTGTCAGACACAACAAGAACTGTACCTGTGGTGATCAGCTGTGTTCGAGGGATAGTCAGCAAGTCAACCAACAACCTCCTGGTACACCTGGTCTCCATGGTGACAAGTTGGCAGGCAACACAGGAACCTACTGCATCGTTGTTCAAGCAGAATGTACCGGAGAGCATCCTGGCTAAAGTACCCAAAGAATGGAACTACACAGCACAAGAAGCAAAGGGAAAGGAGACGCTGACGAACAGTATGCAGAAACTGAGTGTCGCATTTTTCAACTGAGATAAACTTTAAAAACCCAGAACTTAACTTTCTTTATTTCTTTCTTTTCAGCTGTCATATCCATTACTATTCAAGCCATGTCCTTCATTTTTACCAACCTGCCGATGGCTGTCGCATCCATTCCCCTCCCCATCCGCTTCCTCTTCCAAGTGGCCGAGAAGCACCTTTCCCAGCATGCCCGGCAGCTGCGCTTGGTGGGCCTGTTACTCTGGGCTTTGCTGGGCTGTCTGATCCAGGGCATGGAGGACCAACACACACTGGAACAGATCAATGGAGTAGTGCTGGACCATGGGGCAAGGGACACTCTGTCCCTGCTGGCTGAGTGCCTACAGGCTGCGATCGGCATTCAACAGAAGGTAACCCCATGTGATAAAGATACTGATAACAGCAACATCAATAATAATAATTGAAAGGGGTTCATTTAACGTGAGTCATCAAATCAACCATCAACCATCTGACTTTTACTTATTTACATTAATGGTTTGCCGTGTGTCGGACAGGGCGTTCCCAAACCCACAGTGCACAAAGTGCTGCAGGCTCTGGAGGAAAAAAGACCCAAGTGGACGAACATGCAGCTGCAGAAAGCTCGCAAGCTGTGCTCAGACAGGTGAGAGGTCAGCTACAAGTATGAAGCAAGAGCTCAAGGTCCGACGGGTATTTTGTGTTCATGTTTTTAATAAATGTTGTCTATATGAACAATTTTATTCAATCAGGGAAATGTTGTTATAATTTAATCATCCTTAATTTATTCCCCCTTTCCATTGATTATTCATGAGGAACTTTAACAAAACATTAACTGTTATTGATCAAGATTATTTTGATTGTAAAAGTACCTCTCTATGAAATGAGTTCCCGATACATGAATGAAGTGGTTTATCAATAGATGAGCCTTGAGGCTGATAAAGAACTGACTGATGATGTTTTCAGCAGCATTTTATTATATACTGAAAAAACTCAATATAACAATGAGAATACGCAAACTGCTCCTTTTGATTGAGCATTTATATTCTGAAGAACGGCATGACCAAGAGGATTTTTCATTAAGAAGCTTTATAAGTAAGATCAATTTATCTCAGATGTGTTTTTTATGGTAAATGATGGGCAATGGCGCCTGACTGAGTGGTCTACAGGTCGGACTGTTGGGAAAACATCTTTCACTTCTAGCTGATCCGTGACTTTTGGCTCTACGTTTTGTTACTCATTCCCAGAAATTGCGCCTCTGGTCGCTCACTTCATCATGACAAACTCTGGACACATCTGTCTTCATAAAAAGGGGATTCAGCACTGCAACGCAACATGTTCAATTAAAAAAAAAAAAAAAAAAAGAAGAAGAAGAAATAAATAGAAGAGCACTGAGTAGATTATGGCCAGTTCTAGGAAATGCTTTTTTGTTTCAGAGACGGGAAGAGAGGAGGAGATGCCAGGGGTAGGGAGGGGAGGGGGACAGTGATGGGGGCTGAGTGGAAAAGTGAAAGCAGAGTGATTATGTATCACCTGTCGGAGGCATTGAGTGGGATCATTACTATTCATTAAACTAACCTTCACAGGGAAGTGACGCCTGGCTTGTAAACAATCAGAATACAGTGTCAGAGAGAGAGGGGAGGGGGAACGCTCCAAAAACAACTGATGCTCCACTCTGTGGCATCTCACCCGCTCACACAACAAAAGCTCAGTAATACCTGCAACAAAGACCACTTGCCCCCTCTGAGCCCTCTCGACTCGGTACCCTCATCCCACTTTCTCTCCTTCCTTTCCCAACTTTACCCCTTACTCCTCCTCCCCACGCCACCCACCTTGTCTTTGCAAAGTAATTTGTTGAGGAGAAGATTATTGTTCTCCATCATGGTGACCCTGGCTGGGCTGACGGGATGCATACACAGATGAAGATGAATGCAGTTATTCCTTGGCGGAGGTCTGCCTCTTTCAGGGCACATTGGCCCTAATGACATGATTGATAGGCTGTCCTAAATCCGGAGGGGCCCTCATTAATCACCGCGCTGACTGAATCCAATCATCTGCTTCACCTGCACAGTGATGGACAGGAAAGGATACAGCGCAGGTGCTGACACGGGTGCACAGCCACCATCGCCGACAACAACATCACCGCAGGGCTCGCCGGGCAGAAGAATGAGCGGATGTATGTGGACGAGAGGGGACTCCTCTTCCTCGGCAACTCTCAATGTCAAGCAGCCAATGGCGGGCTGACAGGCGACACCGATTCTGCCACCTTATAATTACAAAGAGGAAGACGGAGAGAGAGAGAGAACAATGACAGGGAGTGTATGTGAAGGAGAAGGCTTGATGGACGGTAGTGTGATATCCATCCATACTGAAAGGGCGGGAAAATGATGCGGGCGTCTGCCAGGGCACGAGCCTGTACATGCATGAGGACCTTGACACACAATTACACACACACATACAAGTTAAAGAACACACACACAAATCATTTTTAGTACGCTGGTATCCTTCGGACAAATTACTGCTATGTATCTCATGAATAATAATGGAAACAGGGAAAATTATTTTGTTATCTAACACTCAATAATCTGTCTCTATTTCTCACCTTTTTTTTTAACAGCCTTAGCCTTGACCGTGCGTCAGGTCAATATTTATTGCTCATAAAACTCACGTAAATGTATTCAAAACACGTTTTCAAACACTTTTTTTGTTGTTAATATTCTTGCGGTTTCCAAATTTAAATGTTATCACAAATTCTTCCCTAAACTAGAAAAATCCCTCCTCAGCCAGGGGTAGTATAGAGAAACGAGCTGACTCCCAACCACTTCACATTTCCCTCACTTTTCTCTTGGCTGCGCTCAGTGTTTTTTTTTTTCTGTCTTTCTTTTGTTTTCTCTCCCATCTCCTCCTTTTCCCCTCTGTTTCTCTCTCAGCGTGTTTGAGCGAGGAAGGGAGAGCGGAGTTGCTGTGGCTGAACTGACTGAGCAGAAAATAGGCCTGATGCTGCTGGAGGTCTGCCACAAAGCAGGTGGCAACGACTACCTGAGGCAGCTCTATAACATCATCCAAGCCAATGAGGTAGGGAAGCACTCCCTCTCCCCAGCAATTAGGTGGCTGCTGGCCTGAGGCCGCAGGCTGTTCTGGAGGGGGAGACGGAGGGAAATGGGCTGTTGCCCGTGTGTAGTCTCCTCCTTGTGATCTTCTGTTGTTCAGATGACCTCAAGGATGCGAACCAACGGTGATTTCCTATGTTAGATGCTCAGAGGGGAGAGGACAGGCATGGCTGTCACATTCTTTATAGAAATCTTTAAAAGATACCTGAGTGTAATAAAGTGATGATACTTTTTTTCAATCTGAAATGAAAGGTATTAAACCTTAAGTTACAAAATGAAAACCAGCAGTTATCTTGATAGTGCCAAAGTTAATCAGGAATTAGTAGGAAGATAATTTTCTCTTCGAGAGTAAATGATCACCATCGAGTGAAACGTCAACCACTCAACCACCATGGTTGAGTCCATCTGAGAAATTGTAATTTTTTAAGCTGTGCAGTTGTTGGTGTTTTTGCTACTTTTGCTACAGATTAGATTAAAATGATCTTTGCATCTAATCTGTAGCAAAAGTAGCAAATTCAGCTGAGAAGAAGTTAACTTTTTCAATACTTCTGACTCTCACATCTTATCCATGGCACAGTCTTATACACATTTGTTCCTTTAAAGAACATAACCCTCAAAGTTTTCACAGGAGTAAATTGTGATTTTGTTGGTGACTATTTTAAGCATATCTTTTCGATAAAATGAAATGAAATGAAGCAAAAAACAACAGAGGCCATACGCACATGGGAAGACGTTTTTTTTTCAGATTCTTGTTAGTTTCATAGAGTGCCTTGCAGGCCTTGCACCTGTGCAGGTGTTGGCAGCTCTGTCAGAAACCAAGTTAAGGCGTATAAATGCCCAAGTATCCCGTTTTCTTTTGGAGTTCTCCAGGTAACAAAATCAGGTTTCTCAAAACAGGTTTCTGAAATCAGGATATGATGTTTACATGAAGAAGTTCAAAATACTTAAAACGCCAATCAAAACCGGTACTCAAGTCCATGTAAACACACTCATTGACACTTTTCCAACACTGATAAGCACAGGACATGGTCCTCCTTTAGACATTGAGTTAGAACAGAGCATGGAAAAACAAAAACATAAGCACCATATGCATTATATATAACTGAGTCCATAACAGCTGTAACTCTACATAGCAATCAGACAAACTGTGAGGATTCTCAAGCAGGCTCTGAGTTTCCCTCCTGGCAGCTCGAGGATTTTTACCCTTCCAAGGTCAAGGCAAAAACACAAAGGTCAGGGACAGACCGGGCTGCCCGAGAAGTGGAGGGATAGGAGGTTCGGAGGCCATGTCAAACTGACGGATGGGAATATTGTGAATTCACACCAGGATGCCCATGTACACACACACACACACACACACACACACGCACACGCACACACCTACAGAGACAAAAAGGCGCACACTTAGATGTCTATACTGTACATCCTGTAAGACAGCTATAATAAGCAACCACTGCAGAGGTTATAGAATGTTATATGTTTCCATGAGGCTTTTTGTTGGAGAAAATGTTTATTTGCATGGACTTGTCTTCCTTCTTAAAATTTGGAAAAAGGAAAGCATCCAATCTGTCAGAAATTACTTGTTAGTTCTTTTACTGGGACTCTCAAACTGTGAGCCAATGTTAACAAACTTCCTGAAGTATGAATGTATGCTTTGCTGCCTTTTCAGTTTCAGGAAGTTTTCTTATAAATAACTTTTTGGCCTCACTCTCTTGGTCAGTTGTTGTCTATATAGAATATTGTATTATATATGTGTACTCTCAAACAGTTTGTCAGTCATACAATTTTTGTATTTTTTTTTCTGTCTTCTGTCTTGTTTCTACCCATCTTGGATACAGGAGCTTTTGATGTTCAAACTAAGCACAAACTCATCCAGTGATTCTCCTCACTTGGTAAACTTTGACCGTCAAGTGGACCCTGATGTCGGTTTCAACCCTCTCCAACAGTTTGAGCACATTGGAAAGAAGAAGCTGGATCAGGTTAGTCACACATTTTATTGTTTATATATACACTTATGAGGCTATCAAATCATTTACTTTTGATTTATATAAAAAGCTTCTTTATGTTTTTTGACCTAATACCATGTGGATATACTTGCGACACATAGGGTTGTGTCACTTTTAACTTTCTCCCAAGGCCAGAAGCTAAATGTTGAAGGTTAGGAGCAGTTTGAGTCTCTAGTGAACTGGATACTGTGGCAATCTCTGAAGCTGTCAGGTCTTTCTGGGGCTCAGCTTGCCTATTCTCCATAGGTCGCTGCCTTTTTCCAAGTAGGAGTGAGGCTGGCAGAAAGAAAAGAATGCTGAAAAGGTGAAAAGATGAGAGAAGTTTCTTTTGCATAAAAAAATGTGAAATGTTTGATTGCAGTCTTAAAGTGCACTTCTTTGGGGCTTTGAACTGTGTACCCTTTTACCCCAAACTTATCCCCAGGAGTGCTTCCTTGATGTTCCGTTGATTGTTAATTTTTTATTTTTTTTTCCTCATAAAAGCTTAAAGTCTATCTACAGGTAGTTTTAGTTCAATGCAGGAGTTGACATCTCTCCCCCCTCATTCCCCTTTTATTATCAGGGGAAATACAGTTGATATCACACAATGCAATCAACAAAGGCTACTGTTTTCTGACTGACTTGTCTGTTTTTTAATTTAATTTTTTTATTTTTCTTAAGGATTGGATGTATTTAATACATTTGTGATCCCTTGTAATGTAGCTTTGCTGCTGCTATTGTTTCTGCTCCACGTTTTAATCCTAAGACCTGTTTTTTGCTTATCACAGGAGGCTGAATAGCTTTGCATAGAAACACCCTATTAAGAGAATGATTAAAATGCCTTCTCCGCTTCAGGTGCCTGTGTTGTTTGTCAAATAAAATGGAGGGAGGAGGAGGAGGAGAAAAAAGTTACATCCATCAATCACCTACGAAGAGGGAGTAGGGGGGGGTGGATGGATGGATGGAGGGAACGAGTGTAGTTCTCCTCCTTTTGTCAATAAAACTCAGCCTGGAGTTAAGCGTGACATTTTGGCAATCAAAGCAATCTGATTTTTATTTGCTTTCCCAATATGTTGCCAGAGCAAAGTGTGTTTGCGTGCATGTGTGTGTTTAAGAAAAAGAGAGAGAGAGAGCAAAAGATAGGTTGGGGGGGGGGGGGGGGTTGGCAGGATGCCGTTGAAGATGGTAAGAAAAAAAAGCAGTGAAGTCAGAAGAGTAACGACTCCCTCCCAAAATTGATTTATCTTTCTATAAATGATGGCTACATCCCCCCAAATGGATTTATAAATTAATTGCTGTCTTATTGGAATAAAAACCTTCTTGTGCGGACATGATTGATCTCCCAGTGTCGGTAGCCTGCGCTGGGGACCCCCCTCCTCCTTTGTTAGTGGGTCCCAGCTGGAGCGGTAATGCACTGATGGTATTAACCCTGATTAATAACTAACAATACGGTATTCTCATACATCAACAGAGTGCCTTGGTGGACTGGGCATGGGACTGGCCGAAGCTGCTGCCAGCCTATGAGGGCATGAGTCAGGTCACCTTCAAAACTCTGCTGGCCAACAGGTAAAACAGTTGTTCTGTGTTGTGTATATGTGTTCACTGACAGAGGAGTCAGGAGTGTATGAAGCTATTTAGGACTGGGTTGGCCAAAGTGGGGCACAGTTATTTGCAGCTATGGGTTTCCGACATTAAGTGTTTTTACATTTTGAAAAAGAACACAACACAATGCTTCTTACAGATCTAGATGTTTATTCTAAAAAAACCTCAAAAATAAGTATCCCCTAAAGTACAAAATAAGTTACCATTTAAATGTAACAAATATTACTTAAGCACACAGATGGATGTGAAAATACTGACTGGGCACCGCTTCATCAGCTGCTAAAACTTCTTCTCTCAAAGGCTAAGGGCTCCTCTAGCTTCCACAGTGGGGTTTGAGCACATTTCTGCAGGTTTCAGTGTTGGAGGTATCTCTGCTCCTCGGGCTTCTGAGGACTTCGAAACAACCAGAAAGATAGTAAAAAAAAAAGAAAAAAAAAAAGTTATGATCTTCGTGTCACCTGATTGAAGAGTTTTCGCACAAGTCCACCGCTCCTGTCCCATCCTTCAATTCAACCCCCTCCCTCCTCAACTATTCTGCTCTGCAATGAGTATAAATATTTATGCAGGTTTGTGGCACATATTAGATGGCAATACTTCAGGCTGTTCCCTGTTCCCCATTCACAGCTGTCACACTGCCAGCTATCAGGGAGCCATGGGGCTACTGCACCTTGTCTCCGGGCCTACGCCCAATCCATTCTAAATCACCATTGTAACACACCCCTACACACACACACACACACACACACACACACACACACACACACACACACACACACACACCCCTGCAAAGGGCAAGCTCTGCATCTGCCAAGGACACAGGTCTAATAAGGGTGAAGGAAGCTGCTCGGTGCTGTGACAAGCTTTGTCGCCTTCATGCTTCTTCCCACTCACACACATACACACACTTCATTCTTCCCTCCCTTTTATGCTGCCTTGTTGCATGTTAAAACAGATACTGTCATTGCTTGACTGAGCGAAATTAACATTGGGGTATTCATGAGTAGAAACTGAAATAAGTGCCGAGATATTGGACTTGCAATTTAAGATTGTGAATGACATGGGCCAAGGGAAGTAAATACTGACAAGGCACAAAACAGTATGAGGAGGGATGGGAGTGGGCAAAGGTTATATAATTCACCCTAATCTCACAGTATCAAAGTGTCTGAGATTGTGCCGTTTGCCTCATTAGCCTCTCTTTGTTGGGCCAGAGGAGCAGATTTCATGGAGGATTTGGAGAATGGCTTTGGTTCTGCCTGAGACGCTAGCACAGAGGAGGAAGTTAGTTTCACGGTTGGCGACATGTAAGCTGTCAAAGTTTTCCTCAGATCCATCTCTCAGACTCAAAAATATCTCCCAAGCTATAGAAGACCAGTGATGGGATAAGCACACTGATGTTGGATCCACTGTTCCGTTTGGTAGTGCAGATAAGGATAAAGCATTCTGCATATCCACAGACTGAAGTGCCCTCGGCTGTTTTCACTGAGGTTTAACATCAGTTACTCTTTTACTACCTCCTGTTGCTATGGAAAAAACACAGGATATAATCTTACATACTTATAATATTGATAATAACTATGCTGTGTCATACCGAATGAAAACACCACACATTTTGACCGTATTACTTTTTTCATTTTATAACTTTGATTCTCCTTGAATGACTTCCCTTCCCCTCCCAGCCAATATAATTTTTTTCCCTACCTGAGCAATGTGAGTTAGCCGTGTGGCCCGTTGGCCTCCTATATATTGTTACAGTGGCAGGACAGTTATTGTGCCCAGGGTTTATATCACATTCTAATGGAGAAAGGCTATGAGTTAAGAGCGGCAGGCTTTTACACCGGGGCTGTTAAATCACTGTTCAGATGACTTCATTAGCAGAGCAGGACACATGCTGAGACACACATAAACACACACACACACACACACACACACACACACACACACATACACATCGGCTTTCACCCTGCTACCTTGACAGTGTAGCGTCGTGGCCAGACAGGAGGGAGAGTGGATTTATACAGGTGTGTGTGTCCTTCTTTGTCACCTGTCACTTCAGCTCCTTCAGCACGATGGCTCATCCATCATCTGCAGATTGAGCTTTTCAGCAGAAACCAGACTGATTAATACTACCACCAGACCCCCCAGGGTTGACTGGCTGACTGGTTGACCTGGCTTCCTGGCAGGCTTGAGGTTTGAATGGAGAGATGGATGGCTTATGGGGGCGCTAACTTTTCAGCGAGCTTATTTGCTGGCTAAATTTGGATCTATTTTCTATTAGACTCGTTAGGTGCCTCCTTGACAGTGCAATAGTTGTAGGAAGCAGTAATTAGTTGAAAGGTTCAGGTGT
The DNA here is from genome assembly GCF_947650265.1 of Symphodus melops. Lineage (NCBI taxonomy): Eukaryota > Metazoa > Chordata > Actinopteri > Labriformes > Labridae > Symphodus > Symphodus melops. The sequence goes on along the minus strand of NC_136691.1, from coordinate 41,167,480 downwards.
ATTATTGACAGGCTGAATGTTTTTTTAACTGGATATTTTGGAGACTGACTAGCCTGTTGGTTTTTTCACTGTTTCGGATTGATGACAGGTGTCAGATTTGATTGATGGCAAGATTATTGGCTGCCTGGCTGTATAACTGGTTTGGTGTTTTCTGAGGGCTAAAAGTGTATTCTGTTATTTGTTATTTCTTTGATGCCTTTATTCAGATACAGATACTTTTTTATGCTTTTCAGTCAATATTGAAAGGACAGCTAGAGAGACAAGGAATGTGGGGAGAGTGTGGGGGTTGCTGGCACCAAATGCTGTCAAGGATCGGGGAGGTCCAACCTGTGACCAGTGCATCCAGGACTGTAGCCTTTGTATAGCCTGTTCGACACACTGAGCATGCACCCCATATGCTATACAGAATTTTAGATTTATAAGTTCAGCTTATTTTTCTCTCATACATTTGTTGTTATTAGCCAGTCTCGATACATTCTTCTTTACTCTACTAAGGTCAGGTTGAAGTTATTTATTATGGTAGCAGTGTTATTAGAGTTTAATTGGAGTAATTCAAACAGAATTCAATTCAACAGAATTCAATTCATTCATTTCACTTCATGGTCAGACCCTGATAATACCATAGTTGTGGACTCTGATCTGTTGCCTCAAATTTATTTTGGCTTTAGTGAGATTTCTTAATTTTCTAAGCCCAAATAAATTACATTACAAAATTGGTTAAATGTTGGCTTCTGCCAAGTTGTCATAGTAGCCATCTACAGATTGGAAAGTGGTCACATTGCCTCGCCATTTGACTTCATGTTGTGAGCCAACCTTTGTTGTAAATATAGGAAGTTAAAAGTACTGAGTGACTAACCCAAACAGAAAAATAATCTGCTCTGTCCTTAATCACGTTATTTGGTCAGGAGGCCTTTATGAACTTTAATCTTCTTTATGTCTTTATTCTTGTGTCTTTATTCTTTTCCCCCCAAGAGAACTAAAGAGCATCTCTGGGAGAAAAACAAAATGGATGCTACAGACTTATTTGAAGTGTCATCTGCCAAGGTGACTTTTTGTGACACTTTCCTTGTGTCTGTACATCAGAGAAGGTCCTCTGACCTGGTTGATAAGAGGTAGCCAAGTATGAGGGATGAAGCCTCATGTGTCACAGGGCGGCTCCCCCACTCCATCATGAGGACCTCATATCATCCAAGGACATTCATGCTTACATCTACACATTGCTCCACCGCTTTAGTTACCTATCCTTACAACAAAATTGAATAACAGGATGTGTTAGTTTAAACAGGCTTTGTCCTGTAGTAGTTTTCGACGTGTAATATTCTAAGAGTGAGCACTTGACCTCATGATTTGGTTTTACACAATGACCGTAAGAAAGCCCTTGCAGCACTGACCCCACACATTTGTTAGCTTAATGTGCTAAGCTACTTTGTAAATACTGAACATTAAAGCATTTGTTGTGCATTGTCTCATTGTTGCAGTTACCCCTCAGGTCCATAACAATAGCAGTTTGTGGAAAAATGCCAGTCTGTAGCATTCTCTTGCTTGAGCGGCTCCTTAAATTGCAGCGATAGACGCTTGTGCTTTCAGGAAGTGGGCAATCGCCATCTGTTCCTTGGCTCTGCCATATGGCAGGCCTTTTTCTCAGGGAATAAAATAAAAACAAATATGTCAGAATGTTCGTCTTCCTCCACGGACGCTGATCAACCTGGGGAGATGCTGGATCTCAGTGTGTCTGGATTAATGGTCTTACTTTATGCTTCGGGGAATGAGGGAGTGTGTGTTTGTAGGTGCATGTGTGTCAGAGCACATGCGCATGCGCAAACGCTGTTTAAGGGTTTGTACATGCTAATGCACATTTATGTACCTGGATGTATTTCCAGAATCATTCATCTGACTTAAAGGGCGATCATTACTGCACCATTTGGAGCAGTTGGTTGCCCTAATCTTGGAAGCATTAAACAACACAGGAGAAAAACAGCTTCAAGGTTAGCTGAAGTGACATTTCATAGTTGCCACTGCCAAAGAAACAAGAAGAAAACACTCTCAAGCCATCATCAGACTCTCCATCTTGCAAGGCCAGAAATTCAAAAGACTTGTCACTTTTGAAAATCAGGAGAGTGTGATGTGTCATTGAGGAAGGGCTTCTTTCTTCTCTCGTCGTTCCCCTTGTGTGTGTGCCCTCGGCTGACTGACAGCTAGGGATGGGAGTTTGTGTTGGTGGAGACAGAATACATCTTTTGTCTGCTTGGTTATACATGGTGTGTTTTGTCTTTGCTACCCCTGGACAGCACTGACACATTGAGGTTTTCATTAGCCGTAAGCAGGTGGCAGAAGAGACGCGACAAGCTTGTGCGCATGAGTCTGTTTCCATGACTGTCTGTGTGCAGCTGCACTGCACCAACTTGTACACTGTATGCGTATCATGGAGGGCGTACATGTGTCCGCCTGCACGTGTGTGAATGTTCGCTCTTATATTTCAGTGTGTGTGATATTTGGAGGTTTGCTCCAAAGGCGAATAAATCAGTGATGCCTGGGATAAGGCCGTGGCCCCTCCTCAAACTGCACAGACAAGCTGAGAGGCTCATTAATCAAACGGCCAGTCACAGATGTGATGGCTTCCACACAAACCGCCAGCAGACTGTGAAAGTCACATCCAACAGAGTCAACTGTCAGCCAGGCAAGCAGGCAGGCTGCACTTTTTCCCATCTCTCTCTCTCTCTCTCTCTCTCTCTCTCTCTCTCTCTCTCTCTCTCTCTCTCCTCCCCCTCTGCTTGTATTTATCTCTCAGTTTCCCTTTACCTCCTCTCACCTCCAGCGTGATGCCTCGGTGTGATACATCTGAAATATTTGTCTTGTCCCACTAAAAACGATCTGCAGGGTCGAGGAAAATCTATCTTCTTGGAGAGTGGTCATGGTCAAGCCATGTTAGGGACACGAGACATCAGTCATGACTACACAGTGCTCCATCCTTTGTGGCTACAGCAGCCTGTTCTTTGCTCCACCTATAACCTATGTCTTCCTCTCTAAATGAGCAGATTTTTGTTAGCTGGATGATACATATTCTTTTCTAACGACTTTTTGCTTTGGTACGGCAGATCAACGTAAGTTAAGTTTGAATAATGGATATGATAGGTTGGCTATGTATTCATGCTGACATAGGAAAAACATTTTCATCTGTTATTTCCACAGTACAGATCATTCTAGAGTGCACTAGAAAAAAATGTGCATGCCTCCATCATGGAAATTCAGTATTCTAAAATGGGTTTTCTTACCCCTCTGTGGTTATTATATCACATTTCATATTCAAACTGTTTCCCTGCTGAAATCTGCACTCCCAAAGGGTTTGAAGTGGTTACAATTGCTCACACAAAATCACTTTTCACTCAAAAGAATTTTCAGTGCATGATGCTTAAGCCACAAGGAGAGCCTCTAAACAGGATTATTGTTTTATCCTGTCATATTCTGAACTTTCAGTAGTTCTGTTTTAACCTCTTTTTCCACAAATAATGTTTTTTTGAAGATGTGATAGTATGAATAGCAATCTCTGTGATTGTTCCAACATCCAGCCTTGGAATGAGAAATATTTGGAGAGACTATGTAACAGCAGAGTTTAATGAAAATGCCTCTTAATCTACTGTTAAGCCCTCCAAGGATGGAGAGAAATGCAGGATGGAACAGGGACAAAACAAAGCCAACCGTTCCTGATTAAAAACGGCATCTCCCAAGGCTCCCCCAATTCACTGGGGTACTTGATGGTACAAATATAAAGACTGCTTCACGCAGCAATAGGACACCATGATTTGTCCTCGGTATGTGTTGTTTGTGGTTGATGGGAGGAATTTCTCTTGTTACAATGCCTGAATTTGAATTTGGAGCCATTGTAAAGCTGAACTACTTTCTTCACTTGAGCCACTATCACTATGAGCAACTATTAAAAAATATTTTTATAAATGTGAAATGAGCCATTATTCAGCAACTTTATTACCTGTTTAACACTACATCTCTAACAACAGCTTGTTTTTGCTGTGCAAATCACCTTCTTTGAATGTTGTGCATCCCAATGAAGTACCAATTCATTGCTACAGTACATTGTAAGCTTTCAGTGTGAGCCTAAGTCTGTGGTAATTATAACAACTAAGTGTAAAAAAAAAAAAAGTTTCTGACTTGCTCTCAGGTATTACGTTGCCATGCTTACTTAACCTGTGGAGAGGTTTTACTTAGTCCACTGTGTGTTTGTCTTTGTCAGAGCTGGAACTAGTTTTGTCCACTCGTTCAGACAAACAGGGATTCAGTTAAAGACATGTCGGGCTGTTTGACGCTGTTGCCATGTTTCCTGCTGATGTACTAAGTTTACTTTTTAGCTGACTGCAGCAATCCAGGAGCCAGACTGAGACCGTCTGTTGCAGTCGATCACTGTATTCTTCTTTTGTGTCGCTCTTCTGTTGATGTGCCATCTTTATTTAAACTTTCTGGATGTGACATCAACTTAGGCTTTTAGCTTGCAGGATGTGTTTGATCATTTGTTTTAATGTGTTCATGGGTAACAGAAAAACACTATGTTAAATTGAAAAAGAAATATTCAAATGTTTATTTGTTGCAGTTTTTTTTTTTGTTTTACATCTACTCTTGCCATAATGCGATCATTTTATTGACAAGATTATGAATGATTGATGTAATAACTTTGTTGAACTCGTGTTGATGTGTATCTGATTGCGTGCGTCTGGCCCTTTGTGAAGCTGTGTAACTGTGAGGTTTGTTTTGGTGGTACATCATGAGGTTGTATCCCATTGCCAGGCTCATTAGCCCGTCGGCTGCACCCAGGCCGCCCTAGCCAATCGCTGCTCTCCGTGCAGCTCTGCCATTTGCATGTGGTCCAGGAAGAGATAATTAGAGGGATCTCTGCCTGTCACTGTTAATCTGGGACTTAGTGAAGGGCTGTGACGCCGACATGCTGATGGACTGGCACACACGTCTACACACACACATACACACACAAGGACTAGAGTCATTCTCTGGTGCACAATTTGGCATCAAATATACGCACATTCACCAAGAGCAGGCACATAACCTGCATGCACACATAATAGCACTGTGCACAGGCAAAAACATACTCACTGTCTTAAGTGTATTTCTTGTTTCTTTTTCCAAGTTCACTTTCAGTCCATGAGCCAGTTGTTCCTTCTGCTGGGGAGAATCCAAGCACAGGATGACTGACGCAGATGGGTGTAAAACTAAAAAGAAATAGCACTTGTACAGTTGTCTTTTCTGTCATCCTTTCATCCCTAAAACTACAACATATTACCGTACACTTAAAAATACCAAACTGCTTCTCCATTGGTATGTGAATTATAGCTATTGACTCAGTGGCTGTTTACACCAGTTGTACTTTGCTGTTGACACAGGTTTTAGATCCCTGTTCAGATAGACTGTGTGCTCGTTTCTTCCCAAACAGCCAGAATGCTCACTAAGCCTTTTGAACAAGCCCAGCTGTCAGCCCTATGTGAGTCGCACACACGCTCACGCACGCACACACACACACACACACATCAGTAAACAAGCATCCCCAACAAACATTCATGTGTTCATGCACTGGCACGTCTCCAGCCACACAGAAATATACACCCCCCCCCCCCCCCACCAACAAAAAAAATAAAAAACAGACAAACTCCCTCACACACTGCTGATTGGCAGGCCTCCTGTTTCCAGTAATTCTGTCTTGATTCATCCAATCAATCTCACTTGGAGAGCTGCTAAAGCGTTGACTAATATTAAGAGTAGAACATGCAACAATTAAAACATCCTTCAGGTAATTACAGAGCTGGTTTAGCAGCAAACAACTGAAGCATTTTATACATTCAGCATGACGCCTGTGTGTTTCATTTGTACCTGTTTGATGGTTAATCAGAGGAAATGAGCTACATCTGTGTATGTTACAGCCTTAAATGTATTATGTAAAACATTGTCTCATTAGCTGAATATGTCCATGCAAATATTGACTCTGTTCACCTAATTGAATCTATATTCGGTGTTTCATTCAGTGCGGAAACACTTTGTGTAAGAGGCTGTATAGATGTTCATGTCAGTGCAAAACCTTTTTTCCACCCAAATGACAGCTCGTCCTTTTTGCACTCTGTGGGACTGTTTAATGGTGCATGTTGAGAGAGCGGGTGAACACCGTTGCTGACCTCACCAGTCCTGCTCAGTGACCCTGTGTCACAGCTGATGACACATAATAGTTGACATTTGACTTTAGGGGCTTTTTAAGTGCCAAGAGTGCACCCAGGCCCTGGATTCATATTCTAATGTGCTCATCTTTGTACTCTGCGCCTCCACCTTTTTGTCCATCAGCTCGCTCTACACTTGTTTCCACTTTTTCTTCACCTTTCTTCATCTCTCTCTCTCCCCCCCCCCCCCCCCTCTCTTTCTTTATCTCTTTCTTTCTCACCCTACCGGTCTCACAAACCAATACACACATGCAATCACACACACACATGCACTAGTACTTAGAGCTGCTCAGACACACTTCTGCTGCATTGAAATAGCCTGTCCAGCCCGCCTGCCCCCGTGCCATTACAGGTAAGCACAGAGGTGCACTTGTCCTGATACTTGTCTTGACAAATTCGCAGTCAGCCAAAGTGGACACTACAAGCCCTCCTCTCCTTCTCTCCTCCTCTCCTTCTCTCCTTCTCTCCTTCTTTCCTTCTTTCCTTCTCTCCTCTTATGTTTTATTTATATACAGATTACCAGACGTTTGCAGTGATTTGATAACAGTAAAATGCTGCTTGGTTATCTATCCTTCCATTACTTGTTTTGATGCTGTTTTTTGAGTATGAACAACGAAGTGAGCAGTCTCAACAGAAACATTGAACAAAAATCAGGTTGAATTCATATCAACTTGTAGAGTTCCTGCTCTTATTATAATCCAAGCAAAAACATTAGCATATAGTGTAAATCCAGTCACCAGGTGGGTTGTCTATCCGTGGCAAAAGCTAAGAAGCTAAGTGTGTCTTTGCCCTCTCCCTTCCCCTTGCCTCCCACTGTCTTCCTCTACAGACTTTTTATTCTTTCAACTCTCCCCCCATTTTACCTGCTCACGCTCCCTCACCTCTCTCTCGCTCTCTCTCGCTCTCTCTCTCTACTTCTCAGAGAATCCATCATGGGTCATGTTTTTCTGAGTCTTTGATCATCTAGTAGTCTTTCAGCATGTTGACTACAAGGCCTCTCACCTCCCCAGTGGTTGTTGCAAAAGAGGGGGCACACTTATCTGGCTTCTATGATGTTAATGGTTGAAAGCATTTGTGTGTGTGTGTGTGTGTGTGTGTGTGTTTGTGTGTGGGTGTGTGTGTGTGTGCGTGTGTGCTTGTAGGTGTGTGTGTGTGTGTGTCCACTTCAGTATGATGAAAGACTTGGTTATGGCGCTGGGTTGTGATCATGTTACTGGAATATTGCAGCTGTGTACAAAGTTGGCTGATGAGCAAAAACTGAAAGACAACAATCACTTCAGACATGTGACAGCATCATCATAAGATAGGGAAACACAGCTGAATCACTTAGATTCTTATATAGTTTTTAAATACCTTAAAAGGTTGAATTTAGATCTCCTACTACCTCGAGCGGTGTATCCATATGTATTTGTTCAGCGATTGCATGAAAACTTCCCTCTCTGTGCTATTATGGGTTTGTCCTCAGGGCAAAAACTCTGGTTCAAAAAGCTTCTTTTTTTTTCTCCCAGTCTTTACACCTCGTGTGTAAACTATGGTTGGGTGTCTGTGCGCTTTGCTGCTTCATCCAACAGAAGAATTCTCCTCCCTGTAAGATGCAGGGGATGGCCTTGATGTGACAGCTCGCAATGTTAGCCCAAGTTGTTTTTGACAGAAGACAAAGAAAAAGGAAAAGGAGGGAAAGAAAAAAAAAAAAGGAAACTTAAAGGAAAAGCTGATGATTCTTTCCCTCTGAGATGAATTACCTCTGCAGGAATCAATTCTTCCTCTCTTTCATTTTCTTTATCTTTGTTATGTTTATCTTTGTAGTGTAGCTTTGTCGTGACTATTAAGAACAGCCTGTTTGATTGAATTTGCCACTGGAGACATCCAGTGATCTTGATGTATTCTTCAGATGGATCTTTTCTGGAGTTTTGTTTTTTTTTTTCCTCATGACATTATGTATACAGGTTTTACCCTTTACAACCGACTGAATGATGAGTGGTATTATTTGGCATTTTGTACTGCTACAATGCCAGTCTGTAGAATGCCAATGACAATCATCGGAGAGGACGTTTAGATTACTGTCGAGCCTCCCTGTCCTGTCTCTTCCTATCTAGCCTTCTATCACTCCATCTGGTTTCTAATCTGTCTTCTTTTCGTCTTGAGTTTGAGTTGTAATGATGAAACACTGGTCAGAGGGGTATAGCGAGTTTTATATATGTGTGTGTGTGTGTGTGTGTGTGTGTTGTGTGTGGATGAGTATATGTGCTTCCAGTAATCTCTGCCGTGCCTGAGTCAGAGTGTGACCCCTGGGCTGTACCTTGCAATCAGTCAGCCTCCTGTCTGAGTATTCCTCCTCCAGCCGTCTAAAAGAGCCCTTCTTATCACCGTGTGGGAGACCTTGCCTCTGCCCCTCACTGTTTCTCAAGGTTAGCCTCACTCTAAGGCCTTTTCAGTCCTTCATATGCACCCCTACCGGTATCTACCCTTGCTCGGCTTTACTACACGGTCTCATAAAAGAATCCAGTTGTTGGAAGTTTTTAACCCTCCTGCAATCCAGTTCTTCCCCTCAAGGTGAGCCTTTCTCCTTGTGCTCTTCTAAAAGCCCTGCACCCACTCTCCATCCCGTACTACACACATCTGACAAAGGAGGGAAAGTTTATAGGTGGCTTGGCTCCCTCCACGCTCTCATCCTTTTTTTTTTTTTTTTTTTTACAAGGTAGTCCTCTCTCGCACTTCTCTTTTCTAATTCTCTTCTCCAATTCGCCACATTCACACATAAACACACTTTTTCTTGAGATCCTTAAAAAGAAAATCCTTTAGAGCAAAAGTTGGATCATCTCTCTCTTTTTTCTCTTGTTCTGTCTTGAAAGGCCGATCCACCTCCACAAAGGCGGATCTATAGGGTCTGTACTTTTGATGCCCACATGCCTGGTGAATAGGTGAAGTGCCTGCGGTTATCTCCCCAGCCTGCCAACTGTAAAGACATTTCAAGGAGGTTCTCTGAAATGTACACTTTGTCTGTATCTATATCGTCATACTGTATGTGACGTAATCTTAGTATTACGGGAATAAATATTGATAAGTGCATGCCAAAGAGAAAGCATGGTTTACAGTCCGTGTTTCTGTGGTTGACTTTTCAACACAAGATCTTTACTTTAAAGTGTAACAAAACAGGTATTAATATCTCGTCGGTATAACCAGTTGCAACACCAGACCTTCATCTAGTGCCTACCTTAGAGCAGCTCCTCTCCCGTCTCTTTCTCCTCAATTGTGACGCACATATTCCTCAGAATGTGGAACTATTATGTCCGTCAAACAATTCAAAACTTTGACTTCAAAGACAGCTTTAAAAAAAAAAAAAGTTGGGGTTTAAGTCAGACTCAGGCACATAAATACAGTGAATGAGGAGAGAATTTGTTGCACCTGTTGTGTGCTCTAAATCACTGTCTTGTAGGTTTGATAAAACAGCCTAAGTGACCTTTAATTGCCAGGACATGGGGGAAAGTTCTTTTTTCCAAAATGGCAGGCGGAAAGCATCACCAAGTTAGTCTGGGTCACAAGCAGTGCCACCAAAAGTAGCTGTGTATTTCGCGTACAATTTCTTTTGATACATTGTTCATGTGTTGGATTGGAAGTTAACTTTTTGCCAGTGTTTTTTTTTTTTTTCGGTATGTGTATCTATATTTAGTTTGTGACGGTTTCAAATTATTTCTCTAGGACCCATTTTTCAATCAAATTAGACAATCATGTCATTTGACATACTGTAACATTACACAAGTCTTTCAGCTCATCACTTTATGATGAGCTGGTTGCGTCCGTGCAGCGTGAGGCCAGTGTG